>NC_062290.1:82884049-83185428 GCF_902655055.1 Lutra lutra
GTGCAGGTTAGGGGTGTACATCCAAACATAAGGCACATGGACCACTTCAGGGAAAGGAGAATTCTGGTGGGTAGAAGAACGAGCAGGAGGCCAGGTGTCAGCTGACTCGGATTCTAGTCCCAGATTCTCCCAGAGAATCCCATTCCCCTCTAACTTCAGGTTTCCCATCTGTAAAATGAGATGGCTGGGAGAGGTGACCTCACGGCTCCCCCGACTTCTGACATTTCAGCAGATCCTTTGTTTCTCTCTTCCCATGGGTGTGATGCGGGGGTGGTGGGGGGGGGACAATTGCTCAGATAAGAGCACTGAGCATGCAGCCATCAAAACGACCCATACGCTTACAGCCCACCCTGTCTCCAGGTTAGAGACCACCCCCCTGCTCGCCACACAGAATCCTTAGCACTCGTGAAAGATCCCACCACGTGCTGGTGTTTCATGAGCGATGAAAAGAGATCCATCTCCCATTTTGACAGTGCCGCACTGAACATTCATAAAATATTGAAGTAACTAATGAAGTCATTTTTCATTTCGGTGGTGGTTTTCTCTACTTATCTCTACATGTGTTGGTCCATCCAGTCACAGATTTCTTCAACTAGTCAGAGCGCCTAGTATGGGGAACAGACATGCAGACATGTCACTTGTCTTGGAGGGGCTGGTGCTCCAGGTCCGTGTCCTCGGGAGGGCCATGTTCTCCCCGGATTTTCACTCCCCTCCATGTGGGCCTGTGTCCAAATTTCCTCTCCTTGTAAGGACTCTAGTCACAGAGGATTAGGGCCCACTCTAATGACCTCATATTAACTCCATGAGCTCTATAAAGACCCTCTCTCCAAATAAGGTCATATTTTGAGTTCCCACAGGTTAAGATTTCAATACACACTCCCAAAAAAGGGAGTCAACACATTCATTCATTTATTTGTTCATTCATTTTTCCCACCCTAATCGAGTCCCTGCCATATGCCAGGCATCACGCTGGGTGCTGGAGACCCCAAGGCAGTCCTAGCGTGGAGGGTGTCTATTTGGCTGGGGCAACACCCACAGACGGATCCCCGAGTGTGTGTGAAACACAAGGTGGGCACAGGGATGACAGGCACTCTGCTCCTCTGAGGGTTTAGGGCAGCTTCCAGAGGCTTCCATGAGGTAGCCGCAAGCTGAAAGTCTTGCGGGGAGCCTTTGAGACGGCAGGTAGAGAGAAAGGAAGACCTGGATCCCAGGCAGAGGACAATGCCTTGTTTACACAAAACAAGCAGGGGCTTGGCAGGAAGGGCACAGTTCTGGAACTCTAGAGGCTGCGATGGAGCCGAGGCTATGTGCTGGCAGCGAGAGAGGAGAGATTGAGGGTAAAGACCTGTGTGGTAATTCCCAAGCGAATACCATGTGGTAGAGAAATCTCTCCACTGTCAGAACCCAGACACCCAACAGCTTCCTCTCTCTGCAGAGAACACTGCTAAGAACAGGGAAGCAAGTGAGAGGCTCTCGCTCTCAGAGAAGCCCAAATCAAAATCCTCAAGTTCAATGCCCTGAAGTTTGAGTGAGGAGAGCCTCTGGGGGCCTATCCTCCACACCCATATACCCTTCCTCTACACACACTTCTCACAACTTGGTGATCTGGTTTTCAGACCATCCCACGGCACAGTGCAGCCAGCAAGTTCGAAGGGATGAGACGGGTGCCACAGCCATGCAATCCTCCTGTTGGGGTGATGGCCTGAAGACAGAGAAAGAAGTAGAAAACCCCTTCAGAGCTCTCCAGGGCGTTGATACCACAGAACCGTTTAAACCCAGCTTGCAGTACCATCCTTCAAATGAAAAGCCAAATTCACTGAAGCGTATTTAAGAAGTCAAGATTCCCAGCAAAGCTGAAAGGGTTTGGCATGTAAAGGGTTAAACGCAGCCCCTTTAGAAAACAAAGGACTCCAATTCCTCTGGAGTCTCCACAGCCGGGGACTGACAAGGCCAGCTTGAGGCAAACTAAGCTCTCTCAGACTCTGAGCTTTCTGTTGGAAAGGATTTCGGAAATCACTTTGGCCAAATTCTCTCCCTTTAGGCCTAAGAAAATGAGGCTGGGTGTGGGGAGAGGATTCGCCCAGAACCATCCAACAGGGTTGGAGCAGAACTTGAGTTTCTCTAGACCTGGCCTCCTGGGGGAGGGGGGGTTAGGGAAACCCCAGAATGGGTGGGTTTGGGGCAGCTCCATAGGAACCCGGGAGATGTTCTGGGCCAGTGGAGAAGGGGGACAGGGGGTCAGGTCCTGGGGTCTGGAGGACCACTGTGGACACTCTGACAACGCTTCCCTGGGGCTCAACACTCCCATCACCTCACTGCCCCTCTGGACAAGGCTGTAAGGTGAGAGGGGCAGAAATTACTCTCTGAGTGCAGACAAGGAAACGGAGGCCTGTGAGGGGAGAACTACTGTGTCCATAGGACATGGAGTGTGTGGGGGTCAGACCTGAACACGTGGTCTCCTAGGCTCTGCCCGGGCAATGGGCCTCCTGGGGAAAACAAAGGGACTTGGCCTTGGCCCACAACCTTGGGCAAGTCTCATATTCTGACACATCTCTCGTGAGGCACAGCGGATATTACTGGCCATGACCTGGGCCGAAGCACGTTACTCAGCGGCAGTGAGTATCAACGGCTTGATTTCCGACACTGGTCTTCCTTGTAGTCCCCTCTCATTCTATCCACATCCCCGCTTTCTGTGCAGCCCTTTAGAAACTCCCCGGTCCCTTCACAGTGTCCCCGTCAGCTGAGCATAACACTTTGGAAAACAGTGGTGCAGCCTCAAAACTTCAAACCAGACACTGCCACCAGCCCTGCACAGCAGCGGTTTTCTTTAGAACATATTTATCACTAAAACAAAGCGCGGTGGCTTTGGGAGAAAAGGGATGTTCTGCGCTGTCAAGTCGGTTAGAAATGTTTGGGAAAACAATTTTTTTTTTTTTTTTTTTAGATAATGCTGGCTTTGTAGGTAGGTACAGTTTCAATTTTTTTTTTTCCCCTTCGTAAATTAACATGTTTTGGATGGCACGGGAAAGAACCGGGATATCTTTGATAGTCTCAAATATAATTATTGTTTTGACTACGAAGTCAACGTCGCACTACTAGAAAGGCAAATTGCCAAATATAACCGTGTAGGGTGCATTTCTTCGTAGTTTTAAAGGGTCCATGCTAGCTGTTTTGTTAAGTGAGAGAGCCAGTAGTAATCAGGCAGAGGTTTTCTTTAATGGGCGCATAAACCGGTTTTCAGCATCGGTACACGTTATCATTCGGGCACAACTGTACCCCAGCACACACCTGTGTGGGAATAAAGCCCGAGGCTTCGTCGAGGGCATTCACCCCCGTTGTGTCCCTGGTTCTCAGAGGGGCACTGGGAGGAAGCAGGCTAAAGATGGCCAAGATGGCCAGATGGGGCATCTGAGCGTTGATCCAACAAATATTTACAAGCTTCTACTCTGTGACAGGCCCTTGCACTGGGGACTCAGAGTGGAAAAACACAGAGGTGCTTCTGCTCCCAGGGAGCGCACATGAAGTCACGGGTGGGGACCGGGCTCCTGACTGCCTGGGCCTCCTCATGCAGGCCATGTGCCACTCTAGGACCTGCTTCCTCTCAAATCTGCAATCCCCTGAAACTCAACAGCCGGGTTTCCTTTCAGAAGAGACACCTGGTGGTCTGGGCGTCCTGAACATTTCGGTGGGGCGGCTGGCCCCACGTGGCGCCCACGAGGCCTCCATGGCCAAGCTGAGGAATCATCTGGAACACTTTAAGGCCAGGTCTTCAGAGGGCGTACCCACACGGGGAGACACTCCATCCTTATGATTCTCTGCCCCCACTCCCCATCTGACAGAACTGCTCTGATTATTATCCTCCAGATACAAAATGTCTCTCCATGCCTCTCTGCCTTTGCTCAAGCCATGCCTCCCACTCCCAATGCCCTTCCCTGCTCATACACCATGGAGCCTCTCTGTGTCATTACAGGCCAGCAGATGTCACCCCCTACAGGGCCCACGGCTCCCTTCTCTGTGCAGTCTCCGTACCTCGCTCCTGCTCCTGCTTCGGACTGGTCACCCTATATTGTGCTTTTCTTGTTTATACGTCCCAGTCCCCCATCTCTGAGCATCTTGAGAGTGGGGGCTGTATTTTATGACTTTCTGCGTCCTCAGCACTTAGTCTAGAATCGGACACATGGCAGATGTTCAACGACAACTTCCAAAATGAATAAATAGTATTAAGCATTCAGGAAGAGCCCAGAATGTTCGAGGAGTTCTAAGCACGAAGATTACGTCTAGCCCTCACAAGGATTCTAGGAGGCGGGCATTATTTTCCTCACTTCACAGATTAGAGAACAGAAGCTTGGAGAAAATTACGAGACTCGCCCAAGATCAGAGTCAGAAGAAAAAGAATGAGATCCGAAGCCAGGTTTGTCCAACTTTACCGCTCTTTCTACTCTGTGGATGTCCCCCAGGCGGTCTCTCCTGCAAAGTTTGAATAAGGGACTCCATGAGCCCCAATTGCTGTCCCCCTTCTCCACTCCCAGGCTCCAATCCCGACAAACAGAGGCTGAGCCAAGGAGGGTTCCATTCAGAGGTCCCCTGGCGCTACCTCTGTCCACGCCCCTTCTCTCTGTGTATCCTAAGAGCACTTTCCACAGCATGGGTCTGGGAAGACAGGACTTGAAGCACGTTGTTCTGAATAATCTCGACTCAAGAGTTTCATTTTTGGGGCGCCTGGGTGGCTCAGTGGGTTAAGCCGCTGCCTTCGGCTCAGGTCATGATCCCAGGTCCTGGGTTCAAGCCCCACATCGGGCTTTCTGCTCAGCAGGGAGCCTGCTTCCTCCTCTCTCTCTGCCTGCCTCTCTGCCTACTTGTGATTTCTCTCTGTCAAATAAATAAATAAAAATCTTTAAAAAAAAAAGAGTTTCATTTTTTTTAGATCCGTCTGACTGTTTCTGAAAATGGTCAAATACCAGATCTTACTGAGACTAATTATTTCTTTAAGATGTACAAGATCCATCCGTTGGCAAAAAGAAGGCCAGGAGGCAAAGTGAAATTACATAGTTCATCACTGTCCCCCACGTATCCATCTCTGCCACTCTGTCAGTGTAAAAATTTACAGCAGATATTATCTCTTTGAAGGGGTTCAG
Organism: Lutra lutra; assembly: GCF_902655055.1. Lineage (NCBI taxonomy): Eukaryota > Metazoa > Chordata > Mammalia > Carnivora > Mustelidae > Lutra > Lutra lutra. The sequence goes on from NC_062290.1 coordinate 82,889,185, forward strand.
GTCCTAGAAAATACAAGCTAAATTTTAAATAGAATTTTAATTTTAATGAAAGCTTCAGGGAATGCTGTTTGTATTGCATATCTTTCATACCTGGTGATTAAGTTAATTTATGCTTAATGGAAAAGGATATTTCTAATCCCCAGACAGGTTCAACATCTGTCTAGGACTGTGTTTTTGGAAGCCATCAGTTGCTTGTGATGAATGTAATCAAGCCTGGAGCGACTGGACTGACACCTGAAGGCTACGTGTAAGGAGAACCAGGGACGTTATGTCTCTGCCCAGTGCTTGTGTCGAAATCAAATCAAAGTCCCGAGCATCGCGTTCTGCCAGACTTCAAAAATCCTGCCTCCTGCTCTCTCATGTTGCTCCCTGGACAGGCCTGAGGAAAGGAGCCGGGCTGCGGGGCTGTGGATGGAGCCTTCCTGCTGAGTTGAACTAGCAGTTCTCGACCCCTTAAGCCACCCACCTGCCAGGACTCTGCTGGACACTCTGTCCTGCCGCCTCATTCAGCTCTCACGACAACCCGGAAGATGGCAACTGTTATCCCCACTCTCTGTTTGGGGAAACAAATGTTTCCCCTCAAGAAGGTGAAATAGCTCACCCAGGGATGCAGCTTGGAACTCACGCAGTATTTGACCTTAAGACAGTCTGCTCTCGTTCCTTCTCCTAGAGTATAGGGTGGGAGTTGACAAGCTATGGCCACTGGGTCCAAACCAATTTGCCATCTGTAAGTAAAGCCTTATGGGGACACAGCCAAGTCTACTGGATTTCACATAGCAATGACGGAACTGAGTGGACGCAATAGAGACATTATGGTAGCCGAGCCTGAAGTATTTTCCGTCAGGCACATTAGAGGACAAGTTAGCCAACCCCTAGAGTAAGGCCTGTACCCTCATAAGGAAATTACCAGAGCACTTACTATTGGCAAGACCTGAGTTGGGTGGGGCGCGTGGAGTCAAAGCTGAAGACACAGTCCATGGCATCAAGGGACTTAGTGCACAGGCAGGACCTTCAAATGAACTGCCAAGTCCAAGTGCTTACTGTTTCAGTGGCTCTCAACCTGCCCCGTAACAGAGCCAGAGTCCCAATCTGCTCTTGTCCTCCCACCAGACCACGGGAGCACCCATGACTGGTGTCAGAGCCCTGGAGAACACTTCTACCTCTCCACACAGACTTCCCAAGGCTAACTCCCAAGGGAGTGTCCTTGTGTCTGAGCTGGGCTGTCATGGGAGCACCATCCCGTGGCAAGAGGGTTTGCTCTCCGTGCTCCCTAAGTTTCCAGCCCTTGAATGGAGCTAGATTCCATGGATACATGGGGAGAAGACTGGGGATCAGGGGAGGGCCTGCCACCGCTGTGGCTCCTGCTTGTGGCAAGTGTCACCTGGGTCCTCTCGCCCAGATTCATCAGCTTCTGCCTCTTAACCCCCTCTTCTACAGGAGCTTAAAACCTGTGCCAGAGGCTGAGGACAGGAACATCAGCCACTTCATCTCTATGCCCTCCCCATCCTGTCACTCTTCACACGACCAGAGTGTCTCTCTCAGCTACAACATAGCCAGAGACTGGTGGTGGTGGCGGTGGGAGAGGGCCCCTGGTCAGTGATTCCACACCAGGGGTTCCTGGTCATGATATTAAGTAAGTGTTCACCCATCTGGTGGGTGAGATGAGAGAAGGAAACAAGGCTGTGTGTGCGGGTGTGTGAGCATGGCATCCATTCTTTTCTGAAATCATGCTGAAGGTATGAAGCTAAACCAGATGGAACTGTGGATATTGGACCATTTGTACATTTGTACAGTTTCACATAGTTCAAGCTAACCATTGGTACTTGATTTTTTTTTTATTTTAACATCCTTACATGGAAAAACAAAATGTTGACGACTTTCCTTATGTTATCTCCACAATTTTTTTTTTTTCTTACATTTTATTGGTTTATAAAGTCTAAAAGTAAAAGTCTGGGAATTACTTATCTTATAGCTGCAGCCACTCGCTCCAAAACACCCTCATAAATTTGGCATTGGCTATCAAACTTTAAAAATCTCCTATTCTTTGACCCAGTGATTTTATTTCTAGAAATCTACCCTGCAGAAATATTGGTCTGTGGGGACAAAGACACACACACACATACACACACGTGCACACACACACACATGTGCAGGGGCTCCTGGCAGCACTGTTTGAAATATGGGAAAGTGGAAATAACACTAAGTCTCCGTCATCGGGGGATTGGCTATAAAAAGTATGACAAGGCCTCAAACTGGAATTAACAGTCAGGCCATAGAGACTATGTCTAGATCTGGATCTACTCATACAGAAAGCTGTCCTTGCTATCCTGGTAAGTAAAAACAACAAGTCATAGACCATCACATGCGTAGTATGGTTCCTAGTTATGATTCCATTTTTATAAAAATTACAATAACAAAATGAATTCCCCTCTCCTTGGAGGTTTAAAAATCATATAAAAGTGTTCAAAAGGATAAAAGCAAATTGTTTATAGCCGTTATCACCTGAAAGCGGGACAGGATTAGGGGAGAAAGTGGGAAGGTCTGACTTTTCAATGCATATACTTTACAGCTGGTTTGGATTTTTTATAAGTAAGATGTATCGTTACTTTTATAATTTTTTTAAATTTTATTTTTAAGAAATCTCTATACCCAACTCACAACACCAAACTCACAACCCTGAGATCAAGAGTCCCATGCTCTACCAACTGAGCCAGTCAGGCACCCCATCTTTTATAATTTTTCAAATAAATAGTAACAATCATAATCATAATCATAATCATAATCATAATGAAAAGCCTGAGTAAACAGCAGTTAGGCTAAGCAGAATGAAAGAGAATATAGAAAAAGGAAAAATTCATTTTGATTCTGGGGTTCAGAGAAGGATTTTGGAAGAAGTGTTTTTGGAACTGAGCCTGGAAAGTAGCAAGCAGCCAGAACGGAAAGAGTAGAACCCAGCTAGACGACTCTCGAGCTCATGCGAGCCCCGAGTGAGGTTAGTCAGATTAGAGTTTGATTTGTCGCTGACGACAGTCAGATGGTTAGAAACACTATTAGGGAATCTGATCTCCAGTTAAGATTCTTTTAACTGTATTCAAACAAACTGAATTTTCACAGGTAAGTTTCTCTTCCTTGGAACTGGGGCAGATCAATTTCGGGTCAGGACCATGGGGCAGATCTGATTGGTGGTTCAATCAAGGCTCATTTCCTCCCAGAGCTTTCCTCCCAGAGCTCCCATTCTCTTGAGGTACCCATGCCCTTCCTCAAGGCTGGGCGCTGCAGGGAGGCTGGCCCCAGCCCAAGGCCCGGCCACCGGGGAGAGTTCTGCTGGGTCTAGGCCAACTGAGGTGATCCTATTGTCCTTGACAATACTGGTTCTGTTTGGGACCGTGACCCATTTCTGGCTAACTTGATGTGCTGGGACACCTGAGGGCTTCTGAGAGAGGTTTCTTCACTCTTCAAAGATACATGAAGAGGGGTGGACCCCTTTACTGTCTCAAGAGGCTGCTTTTTTTGGATACAACACCTGAGACTGCTCTGGCCATCTCTGGGCCAGGAGGGGACCTGAGGACAAAGTCACTGTGTTGTGAATGGAAGAACAAAAGGATGGAAAGGACTCGGGCACTCAGCAATGTCATCGAGCTACTACACTTTAGCTTTTGATTTTTTTTAAGAGAAATTATATATTTCCTTATAACTTATGCCGAATGGAGTTGGGCTTTTCAGGTACCTATAGCCAAAACCCTTTCAGCACACTCAAAATCATTCTTTCCAGTGACAGGATTCAATCATATGTTTATTCAAACAAATACTTCCTATTGTGTACCAGACGTCAATTTCATTTTATACTTCCCTTTAAAATCTGCTAAATTGATGGTTGCACAACATTGTGAATATACTTAATGACAGGAAATGTATACTTTAAAATCATTAAAATGGTAAATTTTATGTTCGGTCTATTTTTCCACAATAAAAAAAGAAAGAGAGAAAGGTAATCCAAAAGGCACCTGCTGACGTGAGCAGGAGTTAGGGGCAAGAATGAGTATAATCTCTAAGTCTTATTGTTCTCATTGCTCCGTAGGAAATAAATTGCACTTAAAAAATCCACGAGAATTAAGTTCTGCCCATATAATGGAATAATATGGGGCCATTAAAAAGACAAATATACACTTCTACTTTTGGCTGTGATAAAGTGACAGCAAACTTCTACTCCTGCTCTGAACAACTAGAAAAATCCGTGCATTTTTTTTTTAAAGATCTTATTTATTTATTTGACAGATAGAGATCACAAGTAGGCAGAGAGGCAGGCACAGAGAGAGGAAGAAGCAGGCTCCCTGCTGAGCAGAGAGCCCAATGCGGGGCTCGATCCGCGGGGCTCGATCCCAGGACCCTGGGATCATGACCTGAGCCGAAGGCAGAGGCCCTAACCCACTGAGCCACCCAGGCGCCCCACTCGGTGCATTTTTTGAGGAAAGTGTTTCTAAGTACTGGACAATAGGCAGTGCAGCCGTGAACAAAGGGAAACATGGGGTGAGCCAGGATTTCCTACTGGGCACTTTACAGACCTCAGGCCAAGGATGGGAGAGCTGTAGACCCTGAGCTATGGAAGCAGAGACCAGCATTCAGGGAGCAGAGGTGTCCAGAATGCAGGGAGCGGGTAACTGGAGAGGGGGAAGTCTGTGTATGGGGCCAGGTTGGGGGATACCCCTCACATCCTTGGTTGAGGATTGAATGTGCAGGGGGAAATTCTGTGAGGTCTAAGAAAGTGGCTGCCATGGTGCAGAGCATGGACCAGAGGTCATAGAGCGTTGGGAAATAATACAACAAGGATGGGGTAATTCTAGGCTCCTAGAACATGTTCCCCATGAGGGCAGCAGCTGTCATCTTGTGTTCATGCCTGTGACATACCCAGACTCCAGAAAATGCACGCACATAGTACATGTTTAATGCTTATTTGTTGAATGAATGAATGAATGAATGAGAGCTGCCCCTGAGCTGGGTCTAGGGCGGATGGCATCAACAACAATACCAGGGCTGTCCAAGAAGTTCAGATGGCAGAGGGACCTGGATCTAGAGACTCTATGACCAGGCCACTTGGGAGCAGAGAGTGCTCTGTGACAATTTATAGGATGCACTCATTCATTCACTCATTTAATTTCTTCTATTACCCATCATGTTCTCCAAAAAGGACACATGAAATAATAGCCAAACACTGGAAATAACCCCTCAATTATAGAATATAGAAATAAATCACGGTACATTCACGAAATAGAATTCCATACAACAAGGGAAATCAATGAATTCCTGTTACATGTAACAACACAGATGAACGTCACCAATGTAATTTTGAGTGAGAGAAGTCAACTACAGAGAAATATATTGTCTGGCTGTATTTATACGTAAAGTTGAAAAACAGGCCAAAAAAATAAAAAAGCATGGTGTTAGAAATTAGGATGGTAGTTACATGTGGGGAGGAGGCAGTGGGGAGGGATTGGAAGGGGGTCTGTGGTAGCGCCCAGGTTCTGGTAATGCTCCATTTCTTGTCCTGGATTTGGCTACCCCAGTGTGTTCCCTTTATGACAATTCATTGAGCAGTACACTTATAAATCACGTACTTTTCTCTATGAAAGCCATATGTCAGTTAAACTGGAAATTTTATAAAAATCAGAAGTTAGATGGAGTCATGGAGAGAATGGTAGTTTAATTATAAATTTAAGAGTATCTATTTTTAATAAAACCAATATCAGACAACTTCAAAGATGGCAATACAACTTCAGGAGTTATACTGCCTTTTAAAATACTTTAAAATACCTTGGGACGCCTGGGTGGCTCAGTTGGTTGGACGACTGCCTTCGGCTCAGGTCATGATCTCGGAGTTCCGGGATCGAGTCCCGCATCGGGCTCCCAGCTCCATGGGGAGTCTGCTTCTCCCTCTGACCTTCTCACTCATGCTCCCTCTCACTGTCTCTCTCTCAAATAAATAAATTAAAAAAAAAAAAATCTTTAAAAAAAAAAAAATAAATAAAATAAAATACTTTAAAATACCTTAAAATGTTGTGGGATTTTTATTGTGTTAAAATACCCATAACAGTTACCATCTTAATAAATTTTAAGTGTACGGTTCAGTGGTAAATATTCACCCTATTGTGCAATCATCCCCATCCTCCACCCCCATGACCCTTTCCTCTTGTAAATCTGAAACTCTATACCCATTAAACACAAACTTCCCTTCCCCTGTCCTGCCCCTCTTCCCGGCCCCTGCAACATGATTTTACCTTCTGTCTTCATGATTCTGACAACTCCAAGTACCTTATATAAGTGCAATCATACATACATACATCATACATACAATCATACACATACAGGACAATATTTGTCCTTTTGTGATTAGCTTATTTCATTTAGTGTGATGACCTCAAGTTTCACCCATGTGCCAGCATATTACAGAATTTCCTTCCTTCTTAAGGCCAAATAATATTCCGTTACAGAAATACACCACAGTTTGGTCATCTACGCATCTGTTGATGGACACTGGGGTTGCCTGATCCCTTTGAAATACTTTAAAATACCATTAAAAAAATTTTTTTAAGGAAGATGGTATTTATTTATTTATCTGAGAGAGAGAGAGAGCATGTGTGCACGTGAGTGGGAGGGGCCAAAGGGAGGGAGTGGGAGAGAGAGAAAGAATCAGACTCTGTGCTGAGTGTGGAGCCTGGTGTGGTGCCCCACAGGGAGCTCAATCCCATGACCACTAGATCATGACCTGAGCCAAAACAAGAGTCAGCTGCTTAACCAACTGAGCCACGCAGGGGCCCCTAAAGTACTGGTTTTTAAAAAAGAAAAGCATACATGTTCTTTTTTTTTTTAGAGTATATGAAGTGGTTTGCAGAGATAGATAGATGATAGATAGTAGAGAGAAGATAGAAGATAGATTAAATGCTTTAAAAGGGATCTACACATAAATAGGGGTAAGAGAAGAACATGCATAGCATAAAAAGATGGTTAAGAATGAACTCAGCACAAAGAAACACATGCTTCAAAGGTCTGCATAGTTGCTGGCGGGGAGGTGAGGTGGTCACAAGATTGGCTCCAGGCTTCCCGGCGGCCAAAGGAAAGAGAAACAGAAGAGTTGAGAGATTCACTTTGACAACAAGCTGTGACCATACAGAAACCATACCAGTTGCTCAAGCAGAAGCCCAGCTGTTTCTGGAGCCGACACTGGAGAGAAATCTCCTCCCCGTGAGACAGCTAGTGATGCAGTGCCTGAAAGTCCCCAACAACATCCTAACAATGACCTTAATGGGAATGCCGATGCTAATACTTTGATACTATTTAACTATTTGTCAAGCTCTGCTGTAAGTTCTTTACATAGACAATGTATATTTCAAATCAGTGTTTCTTGTAAGGTCTCCCACCATGGAGAGCACAAAAGAAGAGTCAGGAAAGGCAACTGGAACAATGTGTGCAAGAGCAGAGCTCTCTGGTGCTTTGGCTTGGTGCAACCATCTAGACCAGATAGATCCCGTAGCCTTTCAGGAAACTGTTGGACGTCACCAGGCAGCACATCACTGAGAAGCAGATAGCTTATCTTGCAGATTTAGACCCAAGCTGTTTCCTTTGGTAGTCAATCAAACCAAAGGTGGGGCTGAAATCCGTTTCTTCTACATCAATACCTAACAAGACTTGAATCGGAAGAGACGTCTACCCCAGCTCCACAAGAGTGGGCCAAGGAGGATCTGCGGCCAAGACTGATTTCTCTCTGGAAACTGTTGTATGTTGGCACTAACACGAAGACCAGTAGCAAAGACTGCAGCCCCCCAAGTTTATGCCACCCCATGTGACTATGGTCATTTCAGTCTCGTGAATGATCTGAATGTGAACAGCCCCATCATAGGAGGGGAACTGTTCTCAAAGAGGGAGGAAGACTCCTACCTACTACAGAGAGCCAAGGACCCCCCCCCCCCCCCCCGCCTTTGCCTGGAGCCTTCTGCCTGGGGAAGATAAGGAGAGAAAGGGCATCCAGTTAAAATGTGAACGGCCTGGAAGGCATCCTGATGTTTTGAATTGCTTTGACTTCTGCCAACAAATGTCTAACGATCTTAAAATATTATTTCTTTCCTGTTAACAGAGGGGTTTCCACAAAGGATAAGTTAAGAGAGGCTAATTCGTCTTCAGTTGTTTATTCATCCAAATGTCTGCTGACCGATGAAAGGGTGAGGTCTTCTTGAAAGACACTTGCTGGCGATATGCAAAAAAGTTAAATCAGGTATGTATCTTTCCCTCAGGGAGTTGAGTCTAATTCACTGGTTCCTTCTCTCATTGACTCAACAAAAATTCGTTTCACACTTTTTTGTGCCACAATCTATTTATATCACAAGGGAGGTTGGATCACATGCTAGGCAGAGACACAACCAACTGTCCTAAGGGAGATTAGATGAAAGCATAACTGATGGGGGGGGTGGAGATCAGAGACAACTTTGAGGAGGAGGTGACACCCGAGTGGGACCTCAAAGGATCAGTAAGATTTGTTTTACAAAAGAGCTTGCCATACAATTCCTCCAAGTAACAGTCCCCCCCACCCAGCCCGGTATATTTCAATTACCCCTGGACTGATTTACACACCCTTTTAGAAGCACAGCTGGCGTGTAAATTAGAGCTCAGCAATCCCTCCCCAGGGCTGAGCCCCCCTTGGGAGAAATTCTGGCACCTGCTGATTTATTTCTGTGTTCTTTTTCAACACCTTGAAAATTTCAGCTTTAGCGATCGCAATTATGAGACGCTCCAGTTGGGGGTGGTCAGACAGAGAGGGAACAGGAGATCCAACAGAGAGAGTGGAAGCCAAGCAGACGGCCGGGAAAGGTCAAGCGTCCTGTGGCCAGTCAGAGGTAAGTCATCCTAGACTTGAGATGCTCATGACTGCCTCCTCAGTTAGGAGGAAAGAGAGCTGAGATGCGTTCTTAGAGGGGCCGCGGGGCTGCTCAGAAGCCCTGTCTCCGAGCCCACAGAAGAATCTGGAGAGCCTGACACAGTCATCATAGACTAAGCCCTTTTCATCTGTTTCGAGGATTATGAAATAACATCTTTAAGGAGCTTAGCACGCTGCCTGGCAAACGGCACTTTCTACCTCAGAGGCTGCTCGTGCTCTTCCATCCCCCGCTCCCCGCCACCGAGGACGTTTTAGGATCTGAAGCCATTAGGACTGTGAACCACTGGAGTGGGAGCAACCACATATTTGTGCTGAACCATGTCCTGCTAACTCTTAGCAAACAGCCTCTAGACTCGCCGTTTCTGGTGAGATCCCTGAGTACGCCATAAGAATTTTATCCTTCTCCATTTTCACTGTATTGATACTGTTTGAAAAAATGTGATATAATTATGTTGTTGTCTTGCAATTCTGTGCCCTTACGTGCATATACGCTTATCATCCGGGACCCTGGAGCCGAGTCATCACAGGCGGCACTGTGGAATTTTTAATTCAGTATTTCTCACTACAGAAAGGGTTCCTAGAGCCCAGGAATGCTTGAGTCTGCAAAAGCTACAATCAGCTGGTGACCACCATCGAGCAAGCTGACCTGGGGCCAGAGAAGACATAAAGCCCACAGGGACATTCCAGATCCCTTTGGAGTCTGTAGAAAGACCTCGTTTGCTGACACACTAGAGGCTCACTATGCCTAGAGTGGATTTGTTTTCTCTCTCAGAAGTGAACTTGATTCTGGAAGCCCCTCTGGCCACCTCTGGCTACCACTGTTCTTGTCTGTGATAGAGAGGGGGAGCGGTCCCTCCTGGGATGGCTAGGTGGGGACCACCCCTGAAATCAGTGCCTCAGGCAGGTCCCCATCACCCTCTACTGTGCATGTGTGCTTGTCCAAGGGGGACTGTAGTCACCTCTGCCTGGCCACATCCCAGTGTTTTCAGGGTTCAGGGCAAAGTGTCAACATCAGTACCGAGTGTGTGTGTGTGTGTGTGTGTGTGTGTGTGTGTGATCTCTCAAAATCCCTACAATCAGACGGACAAGGGATACAGAGAGATAATTTCCAAGTCCCATAAAATAAAATACAAATAGTAAACAGAAACACTCATGTGGAATCATGCTGATGTTCATGAACAACCAAAGACATGCACGTTTTAAAACTATCTTAAATACCCGAAATGGGCAACTAGTTTTGTAAAGGCAGCCAGAAGGCTTTGCAGGGTGTGGGCTCACACAGACATGAATGGCGGCAAAGATGGCAGTTACAGCCCTTTGGAAAAGCAAAGTGACCCTTTGCAACAAGACCTTTATAAAGATAAGCATCCCTTTTACTCAGTAATTCCTGAGCGGGTTTTATTTAGAGAAGAACAAAGTGGACACCACATAAATGTCCAGTGATGGGGTAAATTATAGTGCAACGGCGCCCTAAAATACTCTTTGCACTAAGAACGATCATGAGGACTGCATAGCGATGTGGGGGAAAGTTTAGGCCACAGAGTCCCTTAAAAACCAGCAGCACTCAAATCCTGTACAGGAGAAGAAAGCATTAAAGGCACATCTGCAAGTAGACAGAGTCTAGAGAAGCATTAACTTTGTCGGTTGGCACTGGGGTTGGAAATTTTCTTGTTTTTTTTTTTTTTTTTTTCATTTTTTTTCAGAATTCTGTTTTTTACCATCCCCCTCCCCCACTGCCCTGGGCCCTTCTTAATGTTTTATTGTTATATTCAAAAACTGCAAAGGGCATCATTTCGAAACAGGTGAAATCAACACTTTCAGAGACACCCTCTGGGCCAGGCATCGTTCCAGGGACTTTAAGACAATATTCACCTTTCGATGCTCCCAACGGCCCTTGTTGTCAGGTGTCTTATTTTACAGGTGCAGAAACTGGGGATCGGTGAGCATTAGTGGCCCTCCCTGCTCACGGGGCTAGCGGGGTGACCCAGGGTTCCGCCTCTCTCATGCTCCCGGGACTTGACCCAGGGCCTGGCACAGTTGGTGCTCAGCGCCTAGCGATGCTGTTGAGTTGGACCCTCGAATGTTTCTGTCCTTCCCAGCGTGGTAAGGGCGCACGAGGGCAGGGAGTGGCAAGGCCCCAGTGTTTCCCCATTTCCTGGTTTCTCGAGACTATACCATGTTGTGTCCTGGCTTGTTCGTTTCAGTCATAAAGTAAACTCACAGTCAGAAGATGTTGACAAGCCTTCCAGAGGAAAATGGGAAAGGTCTGGCAAAGCAAGACACAAGGGAAGGGGCAGGTGAGGGTCCTATGGATAGAGATGAGAAGTTTAAAAATGAAACAGGAGGGGACAGGTAGAGAGAATAGCTTTGGGGAGAGCCCTGATGAAAAGGCAGGGGTCAGAGTGAAATTGGGCACTTCCAGAAAGAGAAGCGAAAAAACAGGCCCAAGCAATTTCCTGCAGAAATGCCTGTGGGGATAACAAGCATTTTTTTTTTTTTTTTTTTTTTAACCTGAGCAAAATCGTCAAGCCCAGCTACTTTTATCAACTAAAATTCGTTCCGGAGATTTCCTCCAGCTCGTGAGAGACATTTTAACTCTCCCGGAGACAGTCATTTGTCACAAGGGGCTGGAAGCTAACCAAAATGTCTGTGAGCAAGTCTGAGGTTTCTATATAATAAAACAAATGGCAAGATATTGATTTTGTTTCTTTTCAACCTGTTTTAATCCGACTATATGGTCTTATTACAAGAATTTTCTCATCACGACAAGGAGAACAGGCTTTGCTGAAGGAGAGAAGCAGGACACAGGCAATTTGCTCTTCATTTCTCCTCAGAAAGGCTCTTTTTATAGATCTCTAATATCTCCGGCAGAATTTCAGTCCCAATCTTCCACCATGACATTTCTGAAGGAAAGACTGAAGTACTGAAGAACATGGCAAACAGAAGATGTATGGTTTTTTTCCCTAAGGCTGAAGCTTAGAAAAACTAAATTAAAAACCCAGAGAAAGCGATGCCATGTTAGCTCAGTGTTGGTTGGCTCTTCAGAGCCCACAGGCCACATCTGAGGCCCCGGGATCCCAGGATGGGGGGCCAGGCCTCCCACTGCCTGGCTCCATTGATCTTGCCAGCCTTCTGGCCCTGCCACCTGCCCCATCCCCTGAGGATTCTCCTCGCCACGTTCTGGGTATGCCAAGCCCACGCACAACTCCGGGCCTTTGCACATGGCCTTGTCTCTGCCTAGGTTGCCCTCTCTCCTCTTCCTCTTGTAAACACTTACTCATTCTTCAGATTCACAGGCTCTCCCTCAGCAAAGCCCTTGGACACTCCCAGGCTGAGTGAGTTGTTCCTCCCTCGGTTCCCACAGCTTCCGGTACTTCTCCGTGGGCTCCCATGCTGCCCCCCCGGCCAGAGAATGCGTCCCTCTGTTACGGGGACAGGTTTGTGGAGTCTCCCTGTCTCCAGAGCTGGGAGCAGCATCTGCTCAGGGCGGACTTGTGGAATGACCGAATAGATGGCGGCCGCCCACTCCTGTCCAGCAACCTCACCCTTGTTGGAGAGCGTCACCCATGAGGAGAAGGGAGCCTGGCACCAGGGGCCTCTAATCTCAGGATGAAAGGCACAGGGAGGCTCTGGAGGAGGGAAAGCCTTCATCTTTCCTTCACATTTTTCTTGGGCCACGGGAGATCTGAAAATCCTGTCGTATCAATCTCTTCCCAGTTCTGTGTTCCTCTCAGAAAGATACCAGTTCACCCGTGTGAAGGCTCTGAGGTTATTTCGTCTCTTGAGGGATTTTTTATCTTTAGAGCCATAAGGGGATCCTGACATACACTTTGAAGTTCCCCTTCACACACGCCCGCCAGGAAGTAGCCAAGATTTTTCAGATGTGAGGAGTGTCTGCTTCAGAGGGACCCAGGACTGGCCCCGGGCAGGCCCTGTGCTGCCCACGTCCTGGTCCCAACGCAAGGCGCTGGGACGCAGGGCCTCCTGTTCTCTGCTGACCCCCGCCTTATTTAAAACCTGAAAACAACTCCCCTCTCCTCTGTGCAGAGCCACACAGCCTATGAAGGGCTCATTCGCACTCATTCCTTTCATTCCCAGGTGTGCACTTGGTGGGTGCCAAGCACTGGGCCATGGATGTCACAGGTAGGAGTCCCCTGGCCCCCACAGCCTCTTAGCACCCTGCGGCACGGCCCAGGAATCCACAAACCCAGGAGGAGGACCAGCTCGTGCCACATCCGTCTCAGAGCTGATCAGTGGCAGAGCAGAGGTCAAAGTCCAGTCCTCTTCCCAGGTCACGCTGCTGTCCCATCAGACCCAACAGACGTGGCTTTGGGTCCCACTGCTGAGGCTGTATTTAGACCCACTCCCCCACGTCCCTCAGCCTCAGACTCCTCAACATCACATGGAGGGAAGACAGCATCTCACTCTATAGCGTAAAAATTAATTCAAGTGGCACCGATACGGCTCTTCACACAGTGTCTTACACGGAGCACGGACGCTGTGTGCATGCCGGTGTAGCTAGCCTGCTAGAGGTTTTTGTTACCATTATGTTTTCTCGAGGCTTTCCATTTCCCCTCTGAATTTGACCTTCATGGTTATTATTTTTGTTCAACAAATGTCAGCCTCTCCCTGAACCATGATTCAGCTTTTTGGATCAGTAAGTTTCAAAAAAGCACCGACGGTGTTCCTACTAAGTGCCAGGGGTTGTCAGGCAAGGAGATCTGGGCATATGAGGCCCCCAGATAGTCTAGAGTCAGTGGGTAAAAAGAATATGTAGACTGATAATTTGGGGGCGGGGATGGTAAGTCCCACAAGAGCACAGAAAATGGGCCTTATGATTATTTATTTATTTATTTTGAAGCTAGAAAGCAGGGCAGACTTCTAGGGGCTACGGTCCTGAATGGGACATTAATGGAAGGTCAGGAGTTCTCTGGTCAGACTGAGGGTCAAAAGGTGATCCAAGCAGAAGGAGCAAAGCTGTTGTGCCTGGTCCTTAGTTACGGTCTGTTCGGTATTACGGTGGGGATAACTAGCAGGCAGGAGGGGCCATAATACCATGCCAGTAAGGCGGTAAGACCTAGTCATGGAGGATCTTGTACATTCCACGGTGTTCGGTTTGGATCTTACCTTAGAGGCCAGTAACCGTTAAATTTTGTTGTGCCAAAGGAATCACCCAATGAGCTTGTTCAAATGCTTGCTTCTAGTCTCAAGGCCAGAGACTTTGGTATTAAAAACACAGTGGGGTGATTTCCAAGGGGGTTCTCCAGGCATCACAGTCTTAAATGATCAAGAAACACAGAAAGGGGGTGGAGGGGGTTATGGGACACATGGTCACATCCGCGATTCAGAAAGATCAAGAATTCTGTTTCAGAATGAACTCTCCATTAGCCCTGACTTGGGAAGGGCTACTATTTCTAGAAAAATTGATGCTATTTTTTTAGTATAGAGAAATATGTATTTCTCTATATAGAGAAATATGTAATTCTCTATAGCCCTGGCTTGGGAAGGGCTACTATTTCTAGAAAAATTGATGCTATTTTTTTAGTATAGAGAAATATATATTTCTCTATACTATATGTATAGTCTCTATAGAGACTATAAGTCATAAGTCAGATGATCTTAAAAACTTTTATTCCATTTTAGGTACACACCAAACATACATTTACCACACTAGTATAAAAGGATTCATTTCTTCTCATTTGGACAAACAATCATCTTTAGCTTATTAGGGACAACCTCTGTGATTTTAAGTAGAACATGTAGTTTTGTACAATTTCAGCTAACAAAACATAGCTTGCAAACATCAAGTGAGCCCCGAAGGCCCCAGAACAGCAAGAGTTTCCATAAAACTCATGCATTCTATTTTAGGAGAGCCGGGGCATTTGCAACTTCTCTTCCAGCCAAGGAGTGTGCATGAAAAGCGTACTGGGGAGGAGTGAACCAAACTTTCACATCAGATGCCAGCACTACAAAGCAGGGCTACTTCCGGGAGTGCGAGCTCACCCATTCATTCCTTAAATAATAATGAGCCCTCTCAGAGCCCTTCCCCGTATGAGGTGCTGGGAATACAAGCAAGGTCTGGAGGGCAACCATTAATTAGACCACAATAGAAAAGAAGGCACACGCCGGTCAGGAAGCATACGCAGGTTCTGAGGACCCACGTGCTGCCCGCCTCAAGCCTCTTGGGGGCATTTGTAGATGCTGGGGGTGGATCACGGTTCTTTTGGACACTAAGGTCTCGTGGTTTAATGTTCAAAGTGGTAAGCCTAACTCAGCAAGAAAAAGTTTAATATCTACTTTATTAAGAAAACAAATATGTGTAAGATTTTTAAAAAAAAACAACTCCAACTTTTACGTGACTAAACTGTAAAACTTTGGTGATCAGTGAAATGAGCACCTACCCGTTGAGAAGAATTCACTTACGGGGACAATCGCATTCCCAAAATGAGAGGCAATGACGGGTCAGTAAATGGAAAATCATGGAATTTTGAGTTCTGGAAGAGTTGCTTAAAGATGACCCAGCTGATTCCACCATCTGAGAAAACTGAGGTCCAGGGAAATGAACTTGGACCACAGGAAGAGGGGAAGAGAAGCGAGCAATGGCACTGGGCTGACCAGGCTGGAATTCCCACGTAGACAGTGTGGCTGGGATGTGTGGTTACAGGGTAACACACCCAACATCAGCGACTCTGCTCAAGGTAAGAAAGGTTTTCAGCTCTTCAAGGCACTTGGCCTCTAGAAGCTCTTTTACTCCAATAATTTGATGGCTTAAGCAAGTAGCCCAAAGTGACCGTTTATCTGGGGGAAAATATGGATAGGAATTGGTTCATTTTCTCATTTACACAATTACTAAAACCATGTCCCACATCTCAAGACAAGCTACTCAACGATCAGTTAATGGCCGGTGATGACTTGAACTTAATACCATGTCAGTCAGCCACCAGAGAATGCTAGGCCTTGAAGGTCACCTGCTACAGGGAGAGGAAATGACCCACCCAGGGGAAACCACTCAGCCAGCAATGGCAGAGTCCTGGGCCCAAGATCAGAAAGACCAGAGTTCCCAATTCTTTAAGTTGTTACTGCTGCAAGGGTCTTCCTGGTTGGAGGCACAGCAAAATGTACACAGCCCAGCCCCCAGGGCCCCAGGCCATTTACCCCATTGTGGACAAAGCCTAGAAGCACCAGGGAGTGGAGATGGCATCTGTGCCAGCCAGAAACCAGGCTCTGCCTGGGACTCGCTGAGTGGCTCCGGCAAGCAACTGTCCTCTCTCTCTCCAGGTCTCACATGGGTGAATTCAGAATGATACTACCTCCCGCCTAGGGGGCAGCACGGGGATGAAAAACGATGTTGGCCTGTGAGCCACTGGTGTCTGGCATAGCTTGGGGAGGAGGGAGCGAGTCAGGGTTTGGACTCTGGTGTTAGCAGACCCAGCTTTGAATCCCAGGTCCTAGTAGTCACTCTACCTCTCCATGCTTTGACCTTTGCCCCTCTGAAATCCACACCTCATGGGGCAGTTGCAAGGATACGTGTTTAAACGCAGATTTGCTAGCACAGACACTGGCACATAATAGGTGCTCACTTAATGTTTCTAGGAGAGGCAGCAATCATTATTCATAGTAGAATCCCACAAGGCCCTTCTTCTTAGTAATGGAATCTGTACTCTGCTTCACACATAAGTAAATGGGAGGTGCTCAAGCAGCGAAGCACAGCCAGTGGGTTGGAATCCGTCTAATTACTCATTTCACTTTATTCCACCATTAATTGGTAACATGGCAAGGTTCAAAGACCTAATGATTAGTATTAGCTTTCCCTGTTCGGTAAGGCCGGCTATCTTCCCACTCCACCTGGCTCGGCCATTCACTAGGAAATTGCTGAGCGGCAGCTGTCCCATTTGTCAAACACCGAGTGCGCTTGTAATCATCTAATGCGCTCGGGGCAGAGAGCACGTGCTAATGGCACCAGGCCACGTGGCTTCCTCCCAGCCCCTTGCAGGCATACAGGCTCTCCCGGATGGAAGAGGAGCGAGCTAAGTGACTAAAATTAGCTGCTCTATTACTGGATCTTGTTGAAGGGTTGGGGAATGTGCTCTCAGGTTTCGTCCTCCTGTCCCCATCTTACGCCTGTCTTTGCAGCCCGTGAGGCTCGAGCCCTACGCCCTGGGATCGGGAACTATTTGGTGGCCATTGGACAAGGCCTTGACATACTATGCAGGATCCTCTGAGTGGATCCTGCCAGTCATACTAGCCACCTCACTCACCCCTCAGGATAGCTGCCCATTTTCCAGAGAGTTCCAGTTATCCCACCACACGTTCAGCAAAGACATTTCAGTGCCCCCAACCCCAGCTCTTCTTTCTCAGTCCCCCTTTTCAAGTTTTCTCAGTGATGTTGGCACCAACCTCTGAGGGTCTCCCCTGATGTCCTTGCTGATGGCATAGGGCCTGCACCTTGATCTGGGGATGCTGCATATTCTATTTTTCTATTAAAAGCCTATGAGTTCTTGAGGCTTGACCTTTTTATGCTCTTCTTCTCTGCAGCCTCATCATGCCCCAGGATGTGGCCATAGGCTTGGTAAAGTGGGGAAGGGCTGTGTATTAAAAAAAAAAAAAATGCAGCTACATGTATTCTAGATGTATATTAGAAATATCTATCATTCTGTATGATACCTAATGTTTTCAGGGATTTTGATACTTGGCTCCCAAGAGCATGGCACTCTTCTTTGGAAACAGAGACTTGTTTCCTCCCACATTTGTAACCCCCCCCCCAACCCCGCAGTAACAGGCATAGTCTGGGTGCATCCCAGGCTCTCAGGACGCCTTTGGATTACAGAGTCTTAGGGTAGGATGAGCTTTCGTGAACATCCAGCCCATTCATATCACAAATGGGAGAACTAGATCCTGAGAGGAAAAGAGGCTTGCCCAGGATTATTTGCGGCTAGGAGAAGCTTCACTCCCAGACCCCCTCACTGACAGCACAGATAGTCTGAGCTATTACAAAGGCTTTCTTTACAGTTCAAAAAGAAAATCTTGTCGAACCGTTCATAATAGTAGGGCAGGCTGATAGATCTAGATAACCCAGTTTTTTCGCAAAGAAAAATCAAATAATAAGGCTAATTCCCACTGATTGTGAGGATAGGTGAGGTCTGAGTTTACACTTCAAGGGGTTGGAGCTCAGGAAAAAAAAAAAAAGATGATGTACCATTAAAATGGGAAGTTTGGCAGATACAAAAAAATAAGCACACACTTCAGAGATTTCCAAGTACAAGAGACAGGAAAATCGGCTTCGTTAATGACAAAATGCAGATGCTTTGCTTCCTGAGCTGGAAAAAAACCTACAGAGTAAATTACACTGGAGTGTGTAAAGAGGTATGTGAGAACCCTCTTAAAAATGTATGCAATCTCAAGGAAAAGATTGATCAATGGACTCCTTTAGCATTGAAAATGTCGGTTAGTTTTTCCTCTCTCTTGTATCAGACAGGTGGTGACTAATATAACACAACAGACAGCAGAGGAGGTGGGACTTATAGATAGGCACAAAGGGGAAATGATAAAGGAAGGACAGAACACGAATTTAAATCTGAAGGTAGAGTGGAAGAACAGGTATGAAATATATTAACGCGGAGCCTCCGGAAGGGAGGGCATCAGGATGGATGTGACAAGATGCAAGGAAAGAGAAAGGTTTCCTGAGCTGAGATGGCCAGAGAGTAGAGGTTAATAAGAGAATCTGGGTGAAGGTGGAACAAACACATTTTAGGCACAAGTCACTGCATGTGCAAAGGCCCTGAAGTAGCAGGGAGTCCGGCTGGAGGAAATGATGAGGTCACAGAAAGGGACTAGTATTCAGAGAATACCAGGAATGACGGAAGAGGAGGGTAGAGACCTGATCTCTAGATCTAGGTTCTAGATCCATGGTTCCCAAATTTGGCGGGTTGGTGGGTGGGGTTGGGGAGGCCCTTGGGAGTCCTTCATACACTTACAATCCCTCAATTCACCATAAGAGAAATTAAAACAGACAACTTTTTAACATATTCACTTAAAAATAACGATAGCAGGTTCATTATATGTTACTCATGAAAATATTATATGTTATTATATAATATTATATTAATATATTAATAATATATTATTAATTAATTAATAATAATATATATAATATATTAATAATATAACATTATATAAATATATATGTGTTATTATTATATTATATGTTATATAATTATATGTTGCTCATGAAAAATATTTTTTTCCAAAACAGCAACACCACCACCACAAAATAGTGAAAAGAGTAGCACTGTTTTATATTTTTTCAAGTCATTATAATGTCTGATTCAATAAAAGATAGTTGGGTTCTCATGTGTTTCTACATTGTCTGCTGTGATGTGTTCAGGGTTGAAGTATGTGGAGGAAAGTTGGCACACCCGAAATCTTGACAGGTGGCGCTATCTTAAAGGTTAGGCACAGTGTCGGAGCTGAACTCTATCAATAAAAGTTGCACCCTGTCAGGAAAATCTATTGGTCTACCTTGCACTTTGAATGGATCATGTACTCATGTAGAATTTTACAACATCAGGTACTGGATATTTGAAAAATACTGGTTGACGCAGACTTTCCAAACATTGTGTAATTCATTACACAATACCAGAAAGTGACGTTCATTAATATCACCACTGATCTCATCAGAAAAATCTTTCAGTGTTGCAAAGCCATCAAGCTCATGGTGGTAGATACAAATTTTCCAAGATTCCAATTTTTGAGCTAAATATTCTAGAGTTTTATCATTGGTGGCAAGTGCTATTGGTCGTCCTCCTTGAAATGAGAAGCCCCCTTCTTCCAGTTTCAAGAAAATGTCTGCCAAATGCCTGAGTCTGAATAACTACAGTTTGTCTGCCAATCTTCTTTCCAGGAAATGGCGCTTTCCGATCATTCCTTGACATAAAGGGCTAGTTCACCTTGTAACCCGCATGACCACACAAGAGTCTTTCCTCCAATCAAGCCCTATGGTTTCTGCAGCAGGAGCACTTTAAATTTACTTGCCATTTTGCCACACAGAATATTAAAAAGAAATGAACCCCAGGGCTGAGATTTACTTAAATTAATAATTTGTACCACTTCATCAAGGATTTTCTTAAGTGGAACTGGTTTCTGTTTGTTTGTTGTTTTGTGCGTTCGTTTTAAACTTTAAGAGAGTGGGAAGGAGTCAAGAACACAGCCGCTGGGGCACCTGGGTGGCTCAGTCAGTTAATCTTCTGCCTTGGACTCAGTTCATGATTCCAGGGTCTTGGGATCAAGCCCTCCCTCATACTCTTTACTCAGCAGGGAGCCTGCTTCTCCCTCTCCCTCTGCCTGCCACTCCCCCTGCTTGTGCTCCCTGTGTGTGTGTGTGTGTGTGTGCACCAAATAAATAAACAAGATCTTAAAAAAAAAAAAAAAAAAGAACAACACAGCAAGGGCTAACACAGTTTGGTGGCGGTGTGTTAAGCACGGGGAAAGAGCCAGTTTTGCCCGGCACTGCCATCACACCATCAGCGTAAAAGTCAACACGGTGAAAAGGCCAATGACGTCTTCTTATTTTGACGAAGACAACGGTTTCGAGCCTGCAGGTATCCTGAGAAGATCCTCAAGGAGCCTGGAAGTCCGCGGATCTTACTTTGAGAACTGCTGGTCTAGCCTAGCTCACGCACAGGCACTTTAAATGGTTTCCTCTTTAGTCTATGAGGAAACGGAAAAGCCATTGAAGTGTTTGAAGTAGTGTTTTACGTCTTAACCCAGCTAGATTTGAGTTTTGAAAAGATCACTCTGGCTGCTGCAAGAATGAAGTGGATGCAGAAAAGGTGGGGGGGGGGCAGGCGGAGAAAGTAAGTTCTGAGATGCTTAGAGCTCCCTGCACGGGAGAAGGCCACGGTGACTGGATCGGGGTGGTATATGTAAACCGCAGAGGACGACAGGATCGAGGTAAGCTCAAGAAAACCCACTGAGAGTTCATGGAAACCTCCATGGTTTCCAGCTTAGGTACCGGGATGACCTGAGAAAGGAGCACAGAGGAATAGGGCATGTGATACGCAGAGCACTGCACCTGCTCGAGGTGAGAGCTCAGGGAAACTAGCCTCCTGGTGGGAGGAGCACCGAGTCTCAAAAGGTCTCTAGGTACACTGACCCCTACTGGCCACTTTGGAGGAAAGCAGCCTCAGGTAGTAACTGGTATATAACCCCATCTCCGAGGGACTGGCTGAGACAGAGCTCATTACCATCAAAAAGAATTAACTCTGTGCTATGATGAGTGCTGTGAAATGTGTAAACCTGGTGATTCACAGACCTGTACCCCTGGGGATAAAAATACATTATATGTTTATTTTAAAAAATTAATTAATTAAAAAAAAGGAATTAACTCTGGATGGGGGTGTGGGGGGAGGTTGGCCAACCCAGTTAGAGCCTCCCTGCTTGGAGAACTGAAGATGAGAGGATGGACAAAGGAAGACATCGGTGACAGAGAGGAGAGAACTTCTAACAGGGACTTAAGAGTAAGACAACCTGGGCAGGTACTGGTTAGCAAGCTGAAAGCGACCACTACAGGCTGGCAAGAGGATGTGAATTGAGACCATTAATGTCAAGCTGCTGAGTGGGAAGAGAGGAGATGAGATTCCACTTCTGTTCTGCCCTCTGGGGGCCCAGCCACTGCAAGATCCCAGGTCTAATGGGCGGGCCCTGGCTCCTTCTTTTCCTTCTCAGAGCAGAAAAAAAAAAAAAAAAAAAAAAAAAAAAAAAAAAAAAAAAAAAAAAAAACCACTGTAGAAAACTTAGAATATACAGAAAAGCTTAAAGAAAAAATTAAAATTATCGGTAATGTTACAGGTCAGAGGGAAACATTTTAGCATGTTTCCCTCCAATAGCTTCTATGCATATAAACCATATATTTTTAAATGAATGAGTGCTATATGCAAATTACTCTGGAACACTTTACTACTTCATCCTATAGACTTCAAAAACATGAGAGTAACACCTAAATAATAGTATTAAATGGTAATTTATAACCTTTTCTCTACTCCCTCATTTTCCAATATGCCAGGCTGTTTCTCTGGGTCTTTTATATGATTTTAAATTCCTGTAATGAACCTCTGAATAAGAAGGCAAGAATTTGAGTTTAAATCATCCCACGGTATTACATTCTTTTCCATCTGCATGATGTTTTATGTTTATCAAAGAAAGTCCTTTGTCACACATTAATGAAAACCCAATATTTTAGTAATATTTTACTAAATGTTTCCACATGTTCATACAATGTCTGTCAAATAACAATAACGATGCATCTCATAAAACCATTGTGAGGATCAAATGGGAAAATGGACACAAATGATAACAGCTTTTGTCATGGGTTCTCACTCTGCATCAGATCCTGTGCTCAGCATTTTATATCACAGATATCCAGATGTACTCTAGGAAGGAGATACTATTAATATCTAATGGTAATAGAAGAAGGTAAATGGAGATTTATTTTTTAATCTTTTTAAAAGATTTTATTTATATGAGAGAGAGAGAGTACATGGGCAGGAGAAGGGGGAGAGAGAGAAGCAGACTCCCTACTAGGCAGGGAGCCCGACACAGGGCTCGATCCTAGGACCCCAAGAGTATGACCCAAGGTGAAGGTAAATGCTCAACCAACTGAGTCACCCAGGGACCCTTTAAAACTCAGCTAGAGTTTTAAAAAGTTAACCAACTTGCTAACTTGCTAAGGGTGACACACTTAATCTTAGTTAATTAATGGATTCACCTGACTCCAAATCCTGGGCTCCTGATCACTACCGCATCTCACTTTGCTGGACAAGGGATTTGCGGACAGTAGGCACTAACTCTGTGACAAGTACTCTTCACATGAGTTCTTGGATCTAAAGACTTTGCATACAGTAGTTACCCAGTAAATGTTTGGTGACTCAGTGGCTATGTAATCCAATGGAAGCAAAGGACAGACTCCGTTTGAAAAGCATGAAGAGATGGTCCTCCCTGAAAAAAGATAAGGCAAACCACAGTATCCTAGCTAAGTATGTTTAAAATAATCAAAATTTCAAACAAAAGAAACCAAAGCCTAAGGGAAGAAAAATGATTTGGAAAGACAAAATAAATTAAGAACAGACCCAAAGAGAATACCTGGAAAGAAATCCAATAAAGATGAAAAAAATAATCTAATAATAATCCTAGGATAGTCTAGGATTGCAAGGATGATATAAAATAACCCGAGAAGAGATGTCTACCCCTACTCAACGGTGACACGTGAGAAACATTCCCTTTAAGATCAAAAGTAAGGCGAGCATGCCTGTAATCATTAGAGCAAAGACATTTAAAAAGAAATAAAACATATGAGGGTTAGAAAGGAAGAAATAAAGTTACCATTCTTAACAAATAATAAGACTGATAAATTCTACTATATAAAATTGAAAACTTCTGTTTATTAAAAGGCAAACTAAAAATAAGATAAAAGACAAATGGCAGCCTGAGCAACCATAAGTATAACCCATAAAACCATCAAAGGATTTTTAACCTCAGCTAAATAAAGCATTTATACAAATCAGTAAAAATAAAACAAACAAACAAACAAACAAACTAAACAGAAATGGCAAGGAATATGAAGAGTAAATTGATAGAGGAAGAAATTCAATGGCCAGTAAGTCTATGAAAAGATGCCCATCCTCATTAATGATCACAGGAATGCAAATTAAAAACAACATGACATAGTTTAATATATATCAGACAGGCAAACATGAGCAAGCTTAATAACCAAGAGTTGGCAAGAATGTTAAAAATGGAAGTACTCACAAACTGGGGGGGGGGAATGTAAGTTAGTACTATTACTTTGGGGAATCATTTGTCAATATTCGTTCTTGTAACAAATGTTTATTGAACATTTATCAGGCACTATTGGAGGTGCAAAGGATATGGCAGCAAACCAAACAGATAAAGCTTGATAGTAAAAAATGACCAGTAACCTAGAAGGCGCCCATTTCCTCTCACAGGTACGGACCCCACAGAAATCCTGCAATGTGCCAAGGCTGTTCACAGCAGCGCCGCTTCCAACAGCGAAGATGAGACACAACCTGGCTTTTCCTCAGTACAAGTGAACTAATAAGGAAGGAATAGAAAAATAAACTGTGGTTTATTAAAGGAAATGTTATATACCAGAAAAGTAAATGTAAAAAAGACCCAGCATAGATCCAAATCCATCACAGAGGATAAATATCAGAAACAGTGTTAAGCCAAAAGGCTAGTTGCAAAAGGATACATGTATCGTGTTGTATCCTTCATATAAAAATCGATATACAAAATAATTCTATGTCTTGTTTATAAATACATACATACACAGTAAAAGGAATTTAAAAGTAATCTTCTGTGGCGCTGTTGCTAGGCTCAGCCTGCATCCCTACCAGACTCAGTCTCCCCCTATCCCAGGCTCAACATCCCACCCACCCCCCCCGCCCGGGTTCAGCCCAGCCAGCAGTCTGCAAATCAGGCACCCGCCAGACACCGTAACAGCTCTGAAGAGCATTTTTCATCAGTCAAAGCTTTACTTTGGCTCAGCAAGGACTGGACAACAGGAGCAGCAGGCAGGGGGCAGGGGGGCAAGGAGGGTGGTGGGGAGGAGAGCTGAGTGAATCTCTCGTGCTACCTGAAAAGGTAATTTGTCCAGAAGGGACAAATGCTTTTCCCTCTTCCACCTTCCAGCCTGGCTCGTCTTCCTTCATTTCTGGAATCTAAAAACCCAGCTCATTCTTGGGTATTCCAACCATGGCACAGGTCAGACATCTATCCCGTCTCTCAAAGCACAGCTTAAGAGCACAGTGCTTGAAATAGCTAGGCTGGGGGGATAGGCTTTGTGCACAGTATCCCTTGCTTTTCAGAAGTTTGCATTCCGCCATTCGGCCTTTGCGAAAGACCTACCAACCAAAAAAAATCCAAAGTGGATTTTATGAAAAGAGGAGAAAATCGAGAATGGCGTTTGCTCCATGTTAGTGGTGCATGGAAGGAAGGGTGGCGGTGGGGGGGGGGGAGGGTGGTCCCCGCCAGCTCCTTCCCAGAAAGACACTCAGCAACTCAGCACCCACCACCAGAGCTCTGAGGTGTCTGTGAGCACCACGCTTTCTCTTCTCCATGTGGACTGTGCATCCATTAGCCGGGTGTATCCTCCAGTATCAGAAAAGCCTAAGAGAGGCAATTTGGGGGTCTGGGAACGCAAACGGTTTTTTCCATGTAAATTAATGGTAATTGCTGCTTCACTTTATGACATTTTGACATTTCGGTGTATGAAGCTTTCAGAGGAATGCACTGCTTTTGGATGGGGGAGGGTGGAGGGGAAAACCCGTATGTGTTTGATGGTCACAAATCCTATTCCTAAATTATGTGAGAATGGACGCTTGAGGGAAACCTTCAGTCTCCTCCCTGGCCCTTCCTCCCTATTTCCCTGCCTCTCCCTTTCTTGGAGTGTAAGCATCTATGATCCATGGAGATCCTTGCTATCTCCACTTAAGCCCCTCCTTCACTCTCCCACATCCATCAGCCACCACAGGAGAAGTAAAATGCTTCTCCTCACTGTCCCCAGGATCCGGGCGTAGTTTTGATCTCCTTGGCTCTCTCTGGACCACCGCAACCTTTAACCAGCCTCCGGTCAGAGTGGCACCCTTCAAGGCCCACCTCTAGGGTCCCCTTCTCTGGAGAGTGCTTCCTGACCCACCTGGCAGAGGGAATCACTTTCTCCTCTGGGCCCCGTGGGACTAAGACCACTTATTACCTTGAGCTGATTTCACTGTTTCTGGTCTGCAGACCCTGGACAGCCTGAGGGCAGGGACCCTGTGTCACTCCTCTCGGGGTGCCCCGAGTCACCACCTGGAAAAGAACAGCCTCCACAGACCATGTGCTGAAATCTCTTCTTTTTCTACCTCGTATAAACTGGAACTATAATTTTAATTAGATTACTAATTTCTCAAAACATGATTCAACTCTAATTAACCAAAGAGGTCTTTATTCACCATCGAACCAAGAAATGTTGGCTAAAGGTAACAGGAAAACTGGAAGGTCCCCAGAACTCCAATTACGGCAGAAGCCGGCTAAATTTGGGAGCCAATTAATTTCACAATGTTGAAAATTAATGCATTTCAGATTCTGCCATTCACATCCATTTTTCCCCATTAAAACATTTTAACTGTGCTGAGCCTGTCATTATCTTCCTCGTGTGTTCGAAGGAGCTCTCGCGTAAAGGGAACCTCAGGATCGCTGAATACAGCCAGAGGCTTACTCCTTACCTTCTAAAATTGCAGTTAATTTTAAGAAACTCTCAACTGAAGCCACGTCCATCACGAAAGTGAGCCCTGAGTATTAGAACAACGTCTTTGGCACCGGCTTCTAAGAGAAACGGAGGTGAAGGCAGCTCCCTTCCTCACCCTTTTCTCATCTTTGGCAATGGTCTCAGCTATTGCTGACGAGCCAAAGGCTGTGAAATGAGTCGTGACGGTGACAGTGATGTTGATGGCTGGCGTTCGCTGAGCACCGACAACATGCCAGTTTCCTCTAGGTGTATCTGTCTGGTGATTCTCACAGCCTAGTGTGGGTGCTGCTGATACGTCAGGTGCCACAGGGGAAGCTGAGGCTTAGTGAGGTCGGGTACCTTGCCCCGGCCACTTAGCTGGTTGGTGACAGAGCTCCAGTTGGCTCCCACGTGGTCTGGCTTCACAGCCCAGACCCAAATCTCCCTCGTCTCTCCTTTCGGACAGGTTCTAGACTTCTTCCACCCGAAGTTCCCCAGGTAACTGAAAGACGGCCTGTCCCAAGCCCGGCTTCTTTCCTTCCCCTGAAATCTCTCCTCCCTGCTGCATTCCTGACCTCAGTGAATTGTTTCCCGCACAACCTCATGGTCAGTGCACCCTCTAGCACTCCCCCCACCCACCCCGGTTCCCGGTTCCCGGTGACGTGGCCTGCTAAGCGGAGCCAGGAGGGTTCTCTCTGGTCGATGCCCTTCTCTCCAGCACCACAGCCAAACACCTTGGTCCAAAGTGCTCCTTTCTCATCTGTTAACCAGTCTGTCTTGGGGACTGTCCCCCACAGGATATGTGTGTGGTACAGATCAGCATCTCCATCTTCTAGGTGCCACCTGGTCACTCTGGCCAAAATCCTGGGAGGAGCCTTGGTTCCCCTGTCCCCTTCCTTCTCTGTGGCCATCAGGAATCCTGTTGACCCTGCCTCCAAGCGCACTAGAGCCTTTCATCATGTTCCAGTCTGCCTTTCCAAGTTAATCTCCTGCCACGTTCCCGCACCCCCTCCCCCGAGTTCGCAATCTCTTTTTTGCCTGAATAAGCTTGTTCTTTCATATATCACACCTTTGCACATGTGGTCCCCTCTGCTGGTACTTCCCCTTTCTCCGCCTGACAAGCTCCTCTGCAAGACCCAGGCTAACGTCCCCTGGTTCCAGAAGGCGTGTCACCTACCCCTTCACTCTGGACCTACAGAATATAGGATGGCGTACGGTCTGCCCCGGCACTGGCAGTCCTGAAGGTTGCAGCAGGTGACAGTGGGAATGGAGACAGCAATCCCGATCCCACAACTGTCGCCAGGATGAAATGAGATGACATTTGGAAGGCATCCTCCCTGACCTTGGATCACCCCTTCCAAGGGGCAGGTAGGAATTCACATGTCACTGAACTAGTGAATGAGGCTAGCGGGCCGATGAGCAATTTGTTCAGTTCTGCATGACAATAATCAGCAGCCAATTAAAAGGTTCACAAACCTCTGCCTGCCTCTCTGCCTACTTGTGATCTCTCTCTCTGTTAAATAAATAAAATCTTTAAAAAAAGGGGGGGGGCGCATGGGTGGCTCAGTGGGTTAAAAGGTTCACAAAGTTCTCTTGACGCATCCCTCATGACTATTAGGAGCAGACTGTATTATAAGTATTTGTACGTGTTTTTCTCCCTTGTCAAAGACAGGGATTGAGCCTCCCAGCTTTGCTTCTTAGGTATACAGACCATACAGACGCTAAGTTAAAGAAAGTTTTGTTGCATCGATGGATGGAATAGGATCTGTGTGGATTGATTCCATGGGCGCAGGGAAGACCCATCACACCCCCTAAACACTTACTTCACCTCCTTGGTGATGCCCAAGTTATTTTACCAGGGGGCAAAAACCTCCTCCTTCTTTCACAAAGGAAGATAATTTATATTTCTTTTTTTTTTAAAGATTTTATTTATTTGACAGACAGAGATCACAAGTAGGCAGAGAGGCAGGCAGAGAGAGAGAGGAGGAAGCAGGTTCCCTGATGAGCAGAGAGCCCGATGCAGGGCTCGATCCCAGGACCTGGAAATCATGACCCGAGCCGAAGGCAGAGGCTCAACCCACTAAGCCACCCAGGCACCCTGATAATTTATATTTCAGCAAAATGACAAATTGCCGCATTTCACATACTTTCACGTTGCTCAAGCACAGTCAAGACAGTCAGTGTTACACCGACAAATGCCTAGAAGCTGGAGTTTGTATCTATCCATTGAAATGTCTATCTTCCAAAGAGACAAGACCATGTCATCACCCCATTGCCAGCCCATCACTGTGCTCACTGGCACCATCCCCACCCCTCACTTTCCTGCATTCCCTTCTCCGTGCGCTTAGTGTCTGTCCCTCCTTCGGAATGCACGCTCCAGGCCACATACCCCATGGGTCGCCTCCACAGTTCCATCCCCTCCCGTAGGAAAGCGTAGGGCGCACAAGGAGGTACCCAGAAAATGTTTGCTGAATAAAGCAATGAGTGATTCTCTTGTTATGTCTGATCAAAGAACCCAAACCTATCCTCATATTATAAAAAGGTAAATAGCTAACAGTAAGAAGTGAAAAATCAAGTTACTGTGATGTTTACAAATCCCTAATCAAAAGTGATTCTACGCAATCACCATTTTCCTGGAAGGAGGAACAAACTATGACCAAATTAACCAAATGATGAATATGGCCTAGGAAGGCTGGTTACGCCGTGAATAATCACTGAACTAAACACTTGCCCTTGGGGTAATTCTGGAATTTGGAACTTCACTGCTATCGTAGGAAAATGCTGAATTTGTTCCTTTAAGTGAATTCCATGAAATGACTTTAGTCCTGGGGACGGAGTAGTGGTGTTTAATCTGCGTCTATACTATGCGTCTTAAGCTATATTTAAAAATTATTTTTATTATTTTCCAGAAGCTCTTCAACCAAAATACAAATTCCTATATCGTGGAACATTGCCAATTAAACACAGGCAAACAAATAGCCAGGAGCACAGCGTAGCAAAGAGGCTGTAGCCAAGAACAGGAACATGGGCCGAGCCCAACGCTGAGCATGACCCCCTACCAGGCACGTGACCTTGGGGAGCGACTCAGTTCTTCGAAACCAGATTTCTTCTTCTGAAAAACCAGTATTTGCAAAGACCCCATGAAAATCCAATAAGACGATCATATTTGCCAAGCACCCACCACTGTCCCCGGGGCCATAAACAGTAATAGTAACAGCAACAACAACCATCTCAGAAAACCATGGTACCAGCAAAGAATCGAATATGCTTGTTTTCAGGGTGAAAAAAAAAATGTACTATCAGGGCTTCTTCCTCGATTAAACTAGTAACTGTAGCGGCACAATCTGGAGGCCTGTGGTTTAACAAGCAACTCATTAGAAACCGGTGCCCCCTAAGCTCTGCCGGACACCTGCTTTGTAAAATGCACATGGAGAGGGCAGGCAGGTGCAAGGACGGTCATTGGCCACGCTCTGTCTGGAAAATACAGCAGAAAACAAAACCCCGATGATCTCTTTTAATCACATCTTCTCTGAAAAATACTCGGGTTAATAATATGAACAAAGGAGGACCTCTGGGGTCCTATCCGTCTAATTCTCTCCGGCATCAGACTGTTCCTGCCAGTATGGGTGGTGAACGTCGTGGAAAAAATAACTTTTAATAAAAGGAACTTGGGCAAATTCGAAGGGCAGGAACACAGGGCTGGAGCAGGGATTGCTCTGAAGAATGAATGGTTTGATCTGATCTGCTCAATGGGCCAACCAGGAACGATTGTCTTGCCAACTATGGAGGACGGGGTCCTCCCCTCTACCCACAGGCGAAGCCCGGCATTCAAGGCCCTTTATAATCAGAGTGCTGCCAACCCTCCTACCTCATCTCCCCTTCCTCCACACCACACAGCTTAACAATTTCCCAAAGTCACCCAAAGTTTACTGTTGCCATTTAGGACAATACTGTAGAGAAAAATTATTTTAAAGGTCAGCGTCTATGTCCTTTAAAGAAAGTAGGCCACAATTCACCACCACGAATGAGTCCTGCTATAGTAACTGATCTCCCTGTGGGATTTCCAGAAATCACAAAAACATTTTGCTTACTGGCTCCCCCCAAAATTCTGGTTTAATTGGTCTGAGACAGGGCCTGGGCTGGGGCTTGGGTGAAGTTCCCTGGCCAAGCCTGAGAACCTCTGTTTCTGTATCTGTCAGAGCAACCATCCAGCTTGTTGTAATCATGACGGCGCCTGGTTGGCCCCTACAGCCCTTGACTTTGGGAGCCATGACCTAGCCGACCTTACTGTCACCCTTGGGGTAGTCATTGTTATCTTAGTTTATATTAAAAAAACTCAGGTTAAGTACAGCCCAGATAGCCCGGAGAGCCCAGCTCTCAAGCGGGAAAAATGAGGACTAAAGCCAGGTCTACCGGGGCCCGGGGGCCCCTGTCCTCTCTACCCTGCTCCACTCTTGCAACAGGGGCTCAAGCAGCCCGTAAATATTCTCGAGTCTTCCCAGCTGGCTGTTAAAAACCACTGACAGCATGAAATCACTTGCAGTAGAAAGAGTTACACCACGGAAAGAGGCAAATGCTAACAATGGGGGGGAGGGTTGTTTGCTTGTTTGTTTTGCTTTCAGGGAGCCAATTCATTGGTCCACCTCTTAATTCTAGGGCCCCAGGAAGAGAAAAAAAATGTCAAATTAATGTTCCTTCGATTTCAGGAAGCAGGTGTGTAATGCCTTTTAGAACGATTTTAATCCCAAATAGTTAAAAATGAGTTTTTGGGTTTGAAGAGCTAAACCCCAAGTACGTGGAAAATATCTGTCCGCAATTTGCATTAAGATGCCGGGTCAGGCGGGGGTGGGGGCGCCTGGGCGGCTCTGTTGGTTGGCCAACTGCCTTCGGCTCTGGTCATGGTTCCGGAGTCCTGGGATCGAGTCCCACATTGGGCTCCCAGCTCCACGGGGAGTCTGCTTCTCCTCTTGACCTTCTCTGCTCTCAGGCTCTCTCTTACTCTCTCTCTCTCAAATAAATAAATAAAATCTTAAAAAAAAAAAAAAAGATGCCGTGTATGTACTGAAGCATTTTGTGTGCTGCTCCTTGCCGGAGGCAGCTTGACTTGGAGTCACTTAGCCGCCGTGACAAAGGAAGACGGAAGTGGGGAACAAGGTGTCTGGGGGTGCTTGCTCCCGGCCTCCGCCACCGGGAGCATCACAGAAACTGTCCTCTGAGACCAGACGCCCGGCAGCCCTGTCCCTGCCTCAGCCGCTAGATGTGTGGAGTTCCAATATTGGAACGCTGGCTCGGAGCCTCCTGTTCAGAGATGACAGGAGAGACTCACAGAAGCTGCTCGCCCCCGTGATCTCCCAGAGCCAGAGGCGAGCTCAGCTGCAAGTGGTCCCCACTGAAAAAGACCTGGGGCATTTTTCCCTCACAGTGTGGTTCCTTCGTCAGCTGGCCGATGCTATAAAGCCTCGTTATGCTGGCACCGTGAGAGGATTGAAGGAGATTGTAAATTGAAAAGGAATCAAAGAAAGTCCTGTTTACCGAGGGTCTCTTTTTACAAGGCGACACTGAGCTCGTCCTTTTCATAGCTGGTACTAGAAGTGACAGCGATGGAACAGCTCTCACTGTCAGCCCCGTCCCCGGATCTCCTTTAATCCTCTCCATGACCCTACGAAGTGGCTACACTTACCCCATTGGACGGACGAGACAGCGGAGGCTTCTAGAGCTGCAGTCGCATCCTTACATGAGCTCGGTGGGAACGCGGCAGAATGGAAACCGGAGGCACGATTCTGGGCAGCTCTCCGTATTGAGAAATGGAGATACTTGGGGCAGGAAGGAAACTGACACCGATTTAAGCTTTGGTCTTCATTTATCCAATATTTGCCCCAAATCTGGGCACCTCAAAATATCACACGGGTAGAGAAAATGGTGTTATGTATGTTTCTGTAATTAGGTAAGTTACAGCAATTATCTATAGTAGCAACCGTTCACCCAGTGATGTCTACCATGTCTGAGAACTCTACAAGTCAGTTGATGATGGCCATTCTATGCTGCTTTCTGAGCCCTTCCATTGCTAAGCGATGGAATAAACATGCATTTGACA
This sequence comes from Lutra lutra, assembly GCF_902655055.1. Taxonomy (NCBI): domain Eukaryota; kingdom Metazoa; phylum Chordata; class Mammalia; order Carnivora; family Mustelidae; genus Lutra; species Lutra lutra. The sequence continues at coordinate 82,921,483 of NC_062290.1, forward strand.
TCGAGTCTCAAAATAACTGTAAGAAATTGGTATTGTCCCAGTTTTTCTTTTTTAAAAAAAATATTTTATTTGTCTGACAGAGAGAAAGAGAGCAAGCACAAGCAGGGGGCAGCGGCAGGGGGCAGCGGCAGAGGGAGAGGGAGAAGCAGATTCCCCACTGAGCAGGGAGCCAGATGTGGGGCTCGATCCCAGGACCCTGAGGTCATGACCTGAGCTGAAGTCAGATGTTTAATGGACTGAGCCACCTGGGCACCCCAGTACTGTCTCAGTTTACAGATACAGAAACTGAGCCTTGGAGAACAACTTGCTCAAAGTCCAAGTTAGGCGATGCTTAGGATCACAGAATCCACAGCCCTAGACTCTAGCTGCCAAGTTAGGGGGCTGTGGGGATCCTCTGTGGTGGGTTCGACAGTTCCCAAGAGGCTGGCATTGCAGGACCGCTCGGGGTGAGGGAGGCCCTGCTTTCAGAGTCAGTGTAGACATGACGCTATACTATGTGTCTTAATGTATATTTTAAAATCATTGTGTACTAGGCTCTGGGGATAAGACCAAATTCAAGCTTTAGGACCAGGTTAGGGGGAAATCATCAGTTCATTAATGAACCCAATCTACAAGCATTTACTAATGAGACATAATGAAGACTTATTCAGCAGAAATTATCATGATGCCAACAAGCGAAAGTCACACTTTGCATGGTGTTCCCCAGTTCAGAAAGTGCTTTTGCACTTGGCGTTGGATCCTCGCAAGAAAAGCAGAATCCAGTGAGTCATCAAGTGGTCTGCCTGGGATCACATGGCAAGCGCACAAGTTTGGCTCAAGTGTGATTCTCTGGTACCAAAGCCTGGGCTTCTCTCCTCTACCTCTCGCATTCGCTGGCTCTGCATGGGCCCTTTGGCGACAGACAGCAGGGTCCCCAGGCAGCCCTGCCTCATTTTAGAAAATCCTGATTATTAGGAACTTTTCGCTAACATTTAGCCCAAATCTGCCTTCTGGGATGTTCTGTTCGTCTCGGCTCTCCCTTGTGGAACTGTACTGAATAAATGTGGTTCTTCCAAGAGGACCTTCCTCCATGTGAGACCAGTTACCAGTCCCCCCAAACTGGCTCTTCCCCAACCTACATGGCCCACGTCTTCGGTTCTCCCATCTGACATAGTGGTCAGCCCTTCCCCAGCCCAATCTCTGTTTTCCCCCTCTGGGCAGCCTGTCCCACTGTATTCACCCAATGGTCCTGGAATCGTCTGTTGATGTATCATTGCCAACCTGCTGGGAGCTCCCCAAGGCCACCACCAAGAACCACACCATGGCTGTTCTCACTGTGAGCTTAGCATGTGTTGGGTACTGTTGGAGGCACGGTCCGTGTATCATCTGAACCACACGTGATAGGTACTGTTATTTAATTTCCATGTCTGTGCCTGGAAAAGGGTAGGGGCTTACACATTTCTTTAGATTTGAAAGAAACTCCAACCATTCAGATCCTGAAAACCTGGTGCTAAGGCGTGTGGTTTCTCCACCAGGACAGAGCCAACAGAGTCTGACCTACGGACGGAGCGTGCAACACGGACCATGCAGAGACCTCCGCTCCCCATGGCAATGCTCAAATGCTCCCAGGTCAAGGAGGAAAAGCAAATGTCATTACGAAAACAAAACAAACAAACAAAACCAATGCAAAACAAAAAATGTGGCTGTGGCTAGATATTAGCAGTAACAGTTACCAAGACAAGGGGCACTCTGCTGGTTCACTGCAAATGTCAGTGACACGACGGCTGCAAGGGGCCACACGGGGTCTCCCTCTGGGCTTTGAGATGTTGCTAGCTCTTCTCCCATGGGCGGGTTGCCCGAGTCTGTGGGCAAAGGCTATAACGGTAAAATGGGAGTAAGATGGCCTCTCAGGGTTATGGGAAAGACTAGACAAGAAAGTAGCTGGCCACAGAAACCCTCTGTGAATGTGACACTCTTGGTGGTGACTGGAAAGACAAGGGGAGGCAGAGGGAAGCTACATTCCTCTCCCCATTTCCTTCTTGAGTGCCCTTCAAGGTCTGCCTCTGGCATGTGGAGCTGGCCTTTGGGGCCGGACAGCGGGATTTTAGTCTGTGTCAAAGTCCTGCTAATGGTTTTTTTGGCATAAATTAAAGGGAGGGAAGGCTTTCTAGTGGCTGCTACCGAATTACACGACAGTTTCCAGGAGAATCTACAAAAAAAGCTGGAATCAGAGGACTGGTCATTCTCATGCTTCCAGTATCTCACTAATTTATTTTCTTCTTCCATCCTGGCTCATGGATCTTCTTTGTAAGAGGGGACCAGAGAAGACATGCATCATCACAAGCCACCAGGTGCTCCCAGCCCTGTTTTAAAGAAGCCCACCCCGGGGGCACGGACCCTACCGTGTAGCAAGGGGACTCCGTACTTTGTCAATATCACCAGCACAAATAATAACACTTCCCCATATTTCTATAGGAGTGTATCATTTACAAAGGACATTTCTACGTGTTCTCTCTCTTGACTCTATTATTTATCGAGTGCTTACCATGCGCCTGGCATCCCAGCAGATCATCTCACTTGACTTTCACAGTGACGGCCTCTCTCTCCTGCTTTTTGCAGGTAAGGTTTCGAGAGGTGAAGGAATTCGCGTCTGATCACACAGCCTGTGAGTGGACACTAGGGTTTTGGAACCGGATCTATCAGACTCCAGAGCTTGTCTTTTTAACCCCTGCTCCTCTGCTTCCTGTGAGGTAAGTGTGGTTGTTCTTTGGGGGAACTAACTAACACCCCTACCCTGGGTGTTTCCTCCCATGTGACAGGAGGGGACTCTGTATGACATCTTGGGCCTCTCTCTGCCGCACCTCCCTCTACCCCTGAGGAAGTTAAGGAACTTTTTTGATTGGTGAGTATGGAGAGAGAAATGGGGGAAGCCACTCAGGTCTCCCTCCTGGTCCTCTTGGGAGCACAGACTCGGCCACCAGGGCTGGCTCTGGTTCCCGTGGTCCTGCTGGGGCAGGGGGGCGGGGAGGAACCTTGCTCTCAGGACTCCCACTCTGGCTCAACAATGGGAGGCTCATTCGCACTCATTCTCCAGCATCACCTTTTCCATAATGACTGATATTTTGGCCCCTAGCCCCTTTATTCCTTTGTCTTATTCCTGATCACGTCAGAACTTAGGCAGAAAAGAGGGCTGTAGATTGAGCCTTCTTCAAAGATCCTAACCGTTATGATCCCCTTTTTACAGATAAAGCCTGGGATGGAGCAGAGCTCTTTCCTGAAGAAGAGGCAGCTTCAATGTCAGGACGGAGGTGACAAATCGCCCAGAGCATTACTAAGCTGTATGAAGGCAATGCCCGTAATTCAGACTAGAACCCAGAGTTTAAGGAGGAGAAAAACGGGAGAACGGGGTAATATCACCCAAAATAACTCAAATGTGACACCAAAAGAAAAAAACACAGCTTCAAATGACTACATCATAAATCAAGACGATGCCAGGCCCCTACCAATCCTGAGATCTTAACCTGAGGTAACACAGAGAGCAGTTGAAATAGAAATATTTCAGAATAGAAAAGAGCCCAGAATAGAAAATTAACCAAAGCATTTCTCAACTACGAAAGAGGAGCCAAGAACCAGTTTATGGAAACTGCGCCCCACCCCTCCTAGAAAAGAGCCAACAACAAACTTGCTGTGAGGTATAAAGCAAGTTCAGAAATGAAGCACGCATTTTGGGGTAACTCGGAACTCAACCAGAGATCTGCCTATGGCCAGCCTTGTTCCAAAATGTCCACTTCAGCAACAAGCCTGAGAACTGTTGCCATGATTACCAATAACTGAGCCAGCGGTGTTAGGAAAGGAAGGGGCCTCAGCAATCAAGCCCCTCAGTAAAGAGCTAAGAAAGTCCAAATGATGGAGCTGGGCAGGGATGCCGCACGGAGTTCCCTTCCCACAGGCCCCGGCACAGGTTTGACCCTCAGCACATGGCGGAGTGGCAGCCAAGACGAGGGCCGGGTCTCCCGCACCAGCATGCCTTCCCTCTCTTACAGCAAGGCTCATCCGTCCGCCTCACTGACATCATGCGCTCACACTATCAGGCTGTCACCCGCCGACTCAGCAGGCTACCAAGACCGGAGGAGAGATTTCCCACCAACAAACTGCAGGTAGGATGAATGGGAAGATCCGAATCCCCAGTTGCTACACAGGGCGGGAGCACTATCCAGGGACCTAAGCACGGCTTCACCAGCTTGCAAGAGGCTAGCAATGAACTTGGGGCAAGAAAAACATGCAAAGCCTCCTAATGTACCCCCACCCCCCCCCCCCCCCCCCCACCCCCGCCGATGAAGCAGCCAGATTTATCAGAGCACCAGAAATGGCCTTCTGTGTCCGGAACTACTTTTAGCAACACAATCCTGTTTCTCCAAACTAATTAACATTGGTAACAAACATGAAAGTGTTTTCTTCTGAATGCAACGGAGAAGCACATCACCCTGCTGGGAAGCAAGACGCTGGGTGGGAAGAGGCCGTCAGGAACACATTCGGTGCGTGTGCTTACACTCTGGATGGCAAACACCATTTCCAACTAAGCCTCCCTCACATATTTGGCACCTGATACCGAGTGGTTTAAAAGCGACTGGCAAAATTTGCAGAGTCGCAAGGTTTTAAAGGATGAAATCTTCCTTTTTAGTTTTTATAGCTCTCTTTTTTAATGGCAGCAGATCACAAGCACTTAGAAAATCACAGCATTTACAGGCCATAGCAGACTCTGGAGATAAACAAGTCACAGCCCAGAGAAGGGTGGGGAGCCCCAAAGTCCGGCTCAGCGCCCAGGATCCTAACTCCCAGCCTACGTCATCTCCTCTATGGGCAGAGCTATGGACAGAGAAAGCTGTTCTTTTTCTTCCTTTCTATCCTTCCTTCCTACCTTCCTTCCTCCCTCTCTTCTTCCTCCCTCCTTCCTACCTTCCTCCCTCCCTCTCTTTATTTATTTACTTGGGGGGTGGGTAGAGAATGAGAGGGCATAAGGGCAGAGGGAAAGGGAGAGAGAGAATCTTAAGCAGATGCCACACTGAGCACAGAGCCCAAAGCAGGGCTTCATCGCAAGACCCTGAGATGATGACCTGAGCTGAAACCAAGAGTCAGACACTTAGCCCAACGAACCACCCAGGCGCCCCACAGTTCTTGTTTAAGGTCCCCATACCCACGCGTGGCAAAGAGGAGAAGTTCCTGAAAACCCATGGAACCCATTTTCATTTTGAGGCACAAATTGAACAAATGTTTTGCATCAGGGATTACCTTAATTAAACTATTTTTATGAGCACCATTGATTTACTTTAATCTTGCTAAACTTCATTAAAATGTTCATTTACTTATGTAAATTCCTCTTGGCTCCCATATCTTAAAAAATAAAACACATATAATTTGCATGGAGGAAAACTGTATTCCCGGTATATGTCCATCTGTACGAATTATGATGATAATAATAGTAATAATAATTACCATTGATTGAACTCTGTGCTCGGTGCTGTGACAGGCACTTTGTATAATGACAGCAGTATGGGTAATTGTCAAATAACTACCACTTATTATACTTATGTCCAGTCATGCTACAGATTCATGTATTTTTATTCATTTAACAATCACAATAATTCCATTAAAAGCACTTATTGTTACTATTCCTCGCACTTTAAAGATGAAGAAACCGAGACTGAGAAGTTAAGTAACGGCCCCATGTTTCACAGTGGGCAAGAGGAAAGGTAAGTCAAGATTCAGACCCAGACCCCCTGGATTCGAAAACCTTTGTTGCCCCCCCTATACAACACCATACCTCCATTTATGAAAAAGCATGGTCCAGCTTCCATTGCCAGCAAGGACATTTGCAGATCCAAGGACAAACTAAATGGGGCTAAGACGACCTGTCCCATATACATGTCTTAGACTCCTCCACAGTTTGGGACAAAGCAACTTTACCACCAAATCCCTGGAGGACACGTACAGCTCACGGCCTCGGGATAATCAGATAATGCCAAAATGGATCAGAACTACAAAGACATTTGGGAGTGAAATACAACTTATCTATTGTATTTTTTAAAAAATACATTTAAAACTATTCACGAGGCCAGAAAGCATTCATTTCCATCTGAGATAACGAAATGGCTAAAATCTGCAACCTGTTGTATTTACTGATCGTGAACGATGCAGTCCTAGGAGGACCTAAGTTCGAATCAGTGGCCCCATAGCTGTCATGTTACAGCGCAAAACCAAATAAATGAGACAGAAATGTTGCTGTTGCCTAGAGAAAAAATTTTCCCCACCACTTGCTCTGCTGCAGAGGAAGTCTCAAATTAAGAATGCATCTAGGACTTGGCCTGCAAACCAGCTGGAAGAGGAGGAAGAGAGAAAGAAATCTGCAACGTTTCCCCCCTCGGTTGGAAGACCATTTCCAAGGGGGTGCCTTGTGCCTTCAAAGTTAGATTTTATAATCATTTCATATTGACCCAACCTATGAAGCCAGCACAGAAAGGCAGGGAAAGGAAACATTAATTAAAAGGTGAAATTATGCAGTGTCTCTGCTTTGCCTTTTCAATTCTGTGGTCGCTACTACCATGAGTAGGGTTGTGTTATTGGCAAAGTGTCTCCAATGGCCTCCTTCCCCCAGAGGCCTTGCCCATCTCTTTTGCATAAGGACAGTCCTCCTAGCTACCCAACTGAGAGCAGAGTGCCAAACCCCAGCTGGGGCCGAGGGGCTGCTGCCCAGAGTCCTCAGATGGCCCGGGATGGACACAGGCCCAGGGCTGCCAGGCAAGTGCTTCTCAAAGAATTGTGTTGTGCCTGGACCAGTGGCATCTGTATTACCTGGGACCCTGTAATGCAGAAAAGTCAGAATGCTGGGGGTGGGGCTCAGCCATTTGGCCTCTAACACCCCCTCCCCCGGCAGCCACACCCACACACAGGTAGGGTGGGGGGTATCTCACAGGCTGCTCAAGTTCAGGAACTATCCCTGCACAGCCTGCGCAGCCTTGCCCCTCTGCCTCTACTCAGTTATGGGCTCTCAGGGCCTGCAGCTGAGGACTCTCTCCATCCAGCCCTATGGCCCATGCTGGCCTCAGCGGAGAGTGCATGAACAGACTGGAAAGCACAAGCAGAAGGGGGCCTGGGGTGGGGGGGCTTGCTGACTCAGACTCTGATGCCCAGCTGTGCCATCCCGGCTGCCATGCTGGGATTCTAATAGGGCCATGGTTCTATCTCAAACTCCAGGCTCCATGGCTGAAGCATGGTCACTGCCACTCTCCTCCCACTGCCAGCTCCTGGCCTCCACACTCCCAGGGGAGGCACTTGGGCTCTCAGTCCTTCCTCAGGTTGGCTAGATAGCTTGAAATCAGGAGGCTCCTCCTGCCAGCGCCTGAGGACTCCACCACCGCTCCCTGTCGTGGACCTCCACTGCCGTGGAAATGAGAACATGGACCCAGATTACAATTTGGGCTACTGGCCCTGTCTCGCCCCTCTGCAGTCCCTTCCCATTTCCCTCAGTTTCCTGGTTTTCTCCTTCCTCTTAGCCTGCCACTGAGACCCCAGAAGAGCCCATGGCCAAGCATCCCTGAGATAACTAAGCACCCCCACGTAAGACTCTTACAAAAGATACTGCACTTAGGGGCGCCTGGGTGGCTCAGTGGGTTAAAGCCTCTGCCTTCGGCTCAGGTCATGATCCCAGGGTCTTGGGATTGAGCCCCACATCAGGCTCTCTGCTCAGCGGGGAGCCTGCTTCCTCCTCTCTCTCTCTCTGCCTGCCTCTCTGCCTACTTGTGATCTCTGTCTGTCAAATAAATAACTAAATAAAATCTTAAAAAAAAAAAAAAAGATACTGCACTTAGAGCTGGCCAGCAGCCCCTGGGCCTTCCACTGGAGAGGCTCCTGCTTCGGCCCAGCTCTGGTAGCCCCCCTCCTTGTGGAGTAAGCTGTCCTCTAGGCCAACCAGACATGCCCACATGGGTTCTGTGCCCCACACCTTCTGGTATGCAGGACCCTGGTGTTCCCTCCTAAATGGCCGAGTACATCCTTTCAAGGGCAAAGGGTGCTCCTGGTGTGCTCCCCCTAGATATGATGGATAGCCGATTGAGACGCTCGGGGTGGGGATTGGTGCGGACAGAGGTTAGGCACGTGACCTGGAGAATCTCCCCACCCCTTGCAATGGCGGATGGTGTCAGGAGTAGAAAGAGGAGGAGGGGCTGGTGGGAGGATCGGATATCAGCGTGTCCTCTCCCTCAGGTCCCACTAACGTCTAGGGCAGGCTTCCATGCAGCCTGGTGACAACTGAACCAGGTAACACATGTCACATACTCAGTAGGAACTCAAGAGGTGCTGTGGAACGAGTGTACCCGGAGACCTGCTTTGGTCCCTATGGGATCCTCACAGCTACCTGTTGTCCCATCGTGCAGAGGAGGACACCGGGACTCAGAGAGGTCAGGCAACTTGCCCACAATCATGAGACCCAGAACAGACCCCCTTCTGTCTGATCCCAGAGCTGGTGGTGCTCCTTCTCTGCTGTGGCCAGTTAGTCTTGGCTTGAATACTTCCAGCTACATGGAACTCACTACTCCTTTGAGTCAACATTTACCATTTCAGGCCAAGTAAGGTTGGTGTTTTTGATTTAGGGTTTTTTTTCCCTTGAGCTTAAATAAACCTCTCTACAAATCTTCTCCGTGTTTCCTTGTTCTGCCTACTGGGGCCTGCAGGGTGTCTATCCATCTCCCACACAACCACCTTCTAAGCTAAAAATGCTCCTGCTGGCCCCTGGGGTCTTCTCTTCTCCTCCACCCTTTCCTCTGAGCAGGGGGATGTCCAGTCCCACTTCCCAACCAGGCCTCTAAGGACAGATTCTAGTCGCTCTCCCTCTCGGAGACTCGCAGAGGTCCCGGTGTGCCGAAGTGCACCTGTCTGGAGCGGGGCTGCCAGGTGCGCCCACACAGGTAAACACGCCCATCGCTGCCCGTTCCACCTCTGCCCTCCCTTACGCGTAGCCTCCCAAACCCCAGGCCTGTGGAACGTCGCTTGGTCTCTCCAGGTGCTAACCTCTCCCCTTTCTTGAGTCCTCCTTCGTCCTTACCTCTCACATCCCACTCATCCCGAATCCTACCCCCTCATCCTCCTAAATACCTCGTGGCTGCAACCTTTCCCTCCATCCCCATCACAGCCACCCAGTCTACACAACCACCATGTCAAAACTCTCAGCGCCCCACGCCCATCCCCTCCTTGCTCCAGTCCGGTTTTCCCACTGCAGCCGAACCTCACCATGCCGCCCGGCTGTTAAAGACATTGCTATTTTCAACATGGGGCCCAACCCAGTGGTTCCAGCAACATCTGGCCCTTGTCTCCTGACTCCTTCCCTGCTCACACACTATGATCCCGCCATGCAGGCCGCCCCAATTTCACCTTATTTCACCTGTCTCTACCCCCTGCCCCCACCCCAAGCAGGGTAGTGCATAAGACAGATGTGTGTGCTTTCAGAGAAAGTCCGGCCCTTACTGGACCACCACCTGGATGAAGAACCAGAGCACGGCTGAGGTCTCTGTCCCTACCTGTGCCTCTCTCGGGTCACACCTTGTCTCCCTATCCCTGCCCAGAAGCAACTCTCTGAAACTTTCACATCCTCTCCTGGCTTTTCTTTTTGCTTTTGTCACTTAAGGTTACATCTCTACCAAATAAAGTTGAGTTTTGCCTGTTTTAAATTGTATTTCGTTGGAACCCTACTGCAGATACACCTTTGCTCAATGTCCACACCAACGTGCAGAGCTGTGGTTCACACAGAGTACTCCAAGGAGTGAATATCCATGATGGGTGTATTTTTCTGTTCAGGGACAGTTTGGAGCTGTTTCGGGTTTGGAGCTTTTATGAGCCACACAGCTGGAGTTCTGGACTCCTTTCTGCGCCCCGAAAGCCCTGTGCTCTCCTGCCCTGGGGTCCTCATGAGGACTTGTTTTCTCTGCCCGGGCTCCTCTTGCTGCCTCCTCCCTGATCACATTGCTGCCAGGGCTCCCACCATACCCTGCACTGCACAGAGGCTCAGGAGTGCCCCTGACCCAGCCTCCAGCAGCGGACCACATGGAACGATCCCTTGCCACTCACTCATTCATGCACACGTGTATGCAGTCATGCATGTGTTGGCAGCTTCTCCAGGCTGGCCTCTGGTGCTACAGAGGCGTGGACCGTCTGGAGAAGAAAGCGATCCTCTCCAGGCAAATGCAGTTATCCACCCTGGCCCGGAGTGCACACACTGAGCAGCTGAGGCTCACTGTGGCTGGGAGCGCCCCAGAGGGGGATGAGCATGGGGGTGGGTCCCATGGTTCTGAGATGCTGGGGTTCCACCTCTTCCCACCCCCTCGCATTAACCTATGTGGGGAGGGTTGCCTGGGGCTCTTTTGCTATTGAAAGTGAAGGAAAAAATGGAAAATGAACAAAGGAATGAAACCAATTGGAGAATATTGCCCACCATTTGGTGTGATATCCAAGGGCTTTCAAATGAGGACTAAAACTGGCTTTAATTTTGATCTTTCATTTCTTTTAATCTAGCAGATAATTAGAGGGAAATCAAATCCATCCTCGCAGCCAAAGATTAACCCGTCACTGCTGGAGCTCCCTTCCCACTTACTTTGCCCACCTCTTCCTTTGCGCTGTTTTTCCCTTAAAAATAGTCAGTCCCCAGGTTACACAAATTGTTTGGCTTATTTAAATACACTCGGATTGGATATTTCCCGAGACAAATAGTCTTTCAGGGATAAGCAGCATGTTTCTCTCCCCCCAAATTAAGAAGTTCTCATTGCTCTGTAGCTTTAGGAACAACTATCGCAAACTCCCTGTTACAGAGGCAGAAACCAAAGGATAAAAAGGGGAGGAAGTTCTGTCCCGTTTTCAGCTGTCAGCCACAGTGCCTGGATTCAGCCCAGAGCATCTGACTCGGAGGGCGCCCACTCTCACCCGCTGTGTCGCCTACCTGTGCATTCAAAACACGAGCAGGTGTCTCCTTTCCCACTTCCTCGGGGGCTCCCTCCAGGCTAAGACAACATCCTGCACTGCACACAGAGCTTTAAGCACAAGACGCTGGAAATAAACGAAACATTCCCCAACACGGAGGCCGGCTCTGACTCAGCCATTGATGCCGGTGATGCTGCTCATAGAGCTCTGGACACGAAGGGGAAATCGCTGTCACGTACAAAGGAGAAAAATAAAAACAGCGCGCAGAAATGATATAGATCGTGTGGCCTCAGCTACAAAATGAAAGAGAAGAACATACTATTTTTATGAACTAAAAAAGTTAATAAAGGTTAATTCCTGGGTGCTTGAATCTGAAGGAGGTTTTTCTTACATGCTATACACTTCAGTATGTTCCAATTTTTTTTTTTTTCTAAGAAGCATATACTACTTTTATACTGAGGAGAAAATTAATAGGAAGTGTGTTGAAGAGAAGTCTCTGACGTCTCCATCTCACAGGGCCCTTCTGGAAGCATGCCTGGCGGTCCTGGACAGCCATGACACTCCCCAGCCCTGCCCCCTACCTATCTCCATCCTTCCTCCCCAAAACTTGTTTCTGTTTTCTCACCAGACCCAACCCAAGGGAACATAAGCCCTACCTCCCTCAAGAAGGTGGCCTTGACCACTCCAGGCCAGCTATCAGCGGAATTATTGGAAACTGCCATTCTTGTAGGTCCCCCCAAAAGGTCTGATATCAACCATTTCATGGGGTTCCACCTAATCCTTGGCTCACCCTGCCTTCTTCTGAACTTCCCACAGGTTCACAGTCTGGGACGCACAGCCACACGCAAAGAAGTTTCTGTCAGGTCTATTCTCTCTTGTGTCACATGTAGATCCTGCTGTGTGTTGGCGTTCTCCACACACTGGCTCCCATTTTAGTCACTCTGGTGTGGAACATTACGGGAAAGGAAGTAGCCACCTAGCCGGCCACAGAGCTTCCTCAAAGGAGACAACCCATCACTCAGACGCACTCTGTTCTGTACTTAAAGACTACAAGCAGAGTCCCCGCCCAATGTTTACCTGAGCCCACCCAAGTAATGATACGATGATACCCTGTGGGCACACATCTCTTCCGTGTACTAAATAGCTCCACCTCCATTCTCTCTCAGGGCACTCTCTCTCAGACCTGGCATCCCCTTGCTTCCATTCTTGTTTTTGTTTCTGATGAGGAAACCAGGTGCAGGAAAAGTACAGTGACTCATCCGAGGTCAAGAAGATCCGGTACCAAACCCTTGTTCTCCCGAACCCAGGCCACACTCTCTCATTCCAAAAAGCTAACAGCTCCTCATTTAAAAGCCCGTGAACATTTAAGGCTCACGGAAGCAGCTCCAATAAGGAGATTTCCAAATACATTTGCCACCCCCCCAATACCTGGAATGATTCTGGAAGGGCCCCCACAGAATTCCGTGTCACCCCATAATGGTGCCTGACTGGCCATATGCTGGTCTAGTGTCCCGTCTGCTCCTGGCTGGGGTGAGAGGGACAGTGGGCCTGCCTATGGGTGGAGGGGCTCGGCTCCTGTCTAATGGTCTCCGAAATGACACTCTCACTCAGCTCAGGAAATTCCACCTTCCCCATAAGTCTCGGAAATGCCTCCTGCTCAACAAACTTCTCCCAAAAGAGGCTTTTACTGGTAACTTCTGACTTAATGTTTAAACACTTCCAAATGGAAGAGAGTTGTCTGGTTTTATTTCTGGCCCATAACATAATGCACTTATCATTAGTCATTTCCTGTCTGTTCTTACTTGAAAATGTGTGCACATTTTTCTAGTTTGCTGACTGCCATCCAAAATGGGAGATGTTTCGAGGTACAGAGGGCAAGCTGTATCCTAAAGCCACAACACCCCAACCTTGGACAAAGTGCTCCGGCTCGCTGTGGCCTCTGACGATAATAGGACTGAGGGGGTCCTCAACTTCTTGAACGTGATGGAATTCCTGGCCTTCTCTCCAGGAAAAATACACAGATACACAAAATTTTGTGTAGTTAATGGGATTGAGAACAAGCTTTGACTCTCTTAGCCTGCCGTTCAAGGCCATGCCCCTCTGGCCTCTAGGTCTTCATCTGCTTCCCCAGCAGCACCTCCCCTCTGCGAATCCACTTCACACACCTGCCTCTCGAGCGGACTCGAACTCCTTAAGTTCCCCCAACAGCGACTTTGTTTCCTCCACCGCGGATGTCTTTCCATTTGTGTGTTTCTCAAATATTACTTTTCCTTTAAACCTCGGTTCAAATGCCCTCTCCTCCTTGCCAGAATTTTTTCTTTAACTCTTCTTATCAGTAAATACTCTTTCCTTACATTTTCCTCCCTTGGCCATCTGTCTCTCCCTTTAGGTACTTGCACTTTCTATCCTACAGATTTATTTGTATGTGTGGGTCTTGTCTCTCCCATGGGCCTGTGAGCTAATTCGTTTTTTGTTTTTTTTTTAATTTTATTTAGTTATTTGACAGACAGAGATCACAAGTAGGCAGAGAGGCAGGCAGAGAGAGAGAGAGGAAGGGAAGCAGGCACCCTGCCTAGCAGAGAGCCCGACGCGGGGCTCGATCCAGGACCCTGAGACCATGACCTGAGCCGAAGGCAGAGGCTTAACCCACTGAGCTACCCAGGCGCCCCGCTAATTCGGTTTTGAAAGACTTCTCCCTGGCACATAGTAGTAAGTCCGTAAATACTCTAAAAGCCAAGAGCGGGGGTTCTCTAATCCTCGCAGGGTGTCAATGACATGCAAATAAATATGCAAATACTTGTGTCTCTCTGACCCAGACTTATGTGAAGTCTTCAAAGGTGCTTGGTGTCCCTATGTGCTGATCTATAGGGCGTTGCTACAGAGGGATCCCTAGGAATCGATGAAACCCAGAATTTCAGCAAATGTCAGCTATGCCAGCACGGATGGGCCATTGGGCGGGACGGTTCCGTGACTCTTCGGACGACTGTTGGCGATGGAGCTCTCTGGTGAGGAAGATGGCGTCCCGCACTTAAGAAGGTGTGTTTGGTCCAGACATTTCAGGAGTCCCTCTTCCCTGCCACTGAGGGGATTTCAGTAGGATATACTGCCAGTTTCAGTGGCAGGGGTCTGGGCTTGGAGGACCTCTGGTTCGTGTGTTTTTGGTACTCTTTTCCAGGACAGGACAGAATGACATTCCTTGGTCTTGTATAAGCCCCAGCTGTGAAAATGAGCCACGGGGAGATTCCTTGGTCTCATTTCTCTTAGAAATTTCCACCTTTATCCCAGAGTCTATGTAGAATCAACCTACTTTGGGGATTCACTTAATTTATTGACTCCAAACATGGTACAGGAATCCGAGGGATATGCTTGGACTCAAGGTGGGAGGAAAAGCCCGAGTTCCCAGTGAAGCCTTCGGAGGACAAACCTCTCTGAATCTGGGCAAAAGCCACTGTGCCCAGCCTGACTCTTCCCTTTATAATCCACCAGGTTGTTGCTGTGGTAGGAAGTAAGCAAAACTGGGAAAAGGTGGTCAGATGTTGCTGTGGGGAAAGGGGTTTCCATGTCTTATAGAAGCCGTGTTCCAAAATACACATTTCTGAATAAGAGATGGGCTGGGCCGTCTACACCACAGCTCACCGACACTACGTGGCAGCACAATGTTGAAAAAGTCGCCTCCAATTCCTCCAAGCCTGTCTCTGGCTTCACTTATGCTTCTCTGGGGTCCACTGTCCCTAACCCTAACCCTGACCATAGCCCTTAGGCTATGCTTCCTGGGAAAGCAACCCGGTTACCAGAAATACCTACATTCAGAAAGAGGAGAAAAATGCCAGTAAGATGGCTCCCCAGGGTAAACCGACCTTCCACAAATGAATCAATTGATGGGACAATCACTTTGTTTTCTAAATAATCAGGGAATGCCATTTGTTTACTTCTGCTTTGGATAGGAGTTTTAAAAAAGACAGACTTAGGCCTCCCAAGTCCCTTAAGGAAAGGAAAAGTCCCCATTGATTTTTCCTGATTTTTTTCCTCCTTATCTTATAAGCTTAGCTTTGAATGCAAGGCGAAGCTGGAGGTGCATGGAGCAATGGGGCAACGCGAAGTGGACGCTGGTGTCAAAGTCAGGAACCCAGAATCCGGTCCCCATGCTGCCTCCAACTAGCTCTGTGACTGTGTCGTCTAGGTTTTGTCTTGCATGATCCCGTGTACAGAACCGTCATGTACATGACTCAGATGGGCTGCCTCGGTCGCTGGGGAATGCTTGTCACCATGAACTTCAAAGCCTGACTGGCCACCTAGTGGGCCTAAGAACTGGCATTTGTCTAATGTCTTCAGACATCATGAGGCTCTCCCCTAGGTGTCACTTCATGTGTTGACCATGACAATCCAGCCTAGGAGATAGCTCGATCCCCATGTTAGAGACCAGATCAGAAAGCAGGGTGTCTTGGCCAAGCTCATAGTACAGTGATCAGAGGTTGAAAACCTTCCCCCAGGCCAGACTGATGCCATACCTGTGCCCCACATGGACACTTGCTTCTCCTCTGCAGGGACCTTAGGAGGGAGAGTCTTGGGGGGGAGCTGACTGGCATGATGGTTTCTTTTCTTTCTTTCCTTTTTTTTTTTTTTTTAAGATTTTATTTATTTATTTATTTATTTATTTGACAGACAGAGACCACAAGTAGGCAGAGAGGTAGGCAGAGAGGGAGGAAGGGAAGCAGGCTCCCCACCTAGCAGAGCACCCGATGCGAGGCTCGATCCCAGGACCCTGGGATCATGACCTGACCCGAAGGCAGAGGCTTAACCCACTGAGCCACCCAGGCGCCCAACGGCATAATGGTCTCTAAGATCCCTTCCGATTCTCACCATCTGTACTTCTCCCAATAAAATGAGGGGGTTGAACTAAACTGGGAATTTTAAAAATTTCTTGTAGCAGGAAAGATTCTTTGTTCTCAAATGAAACCTACAGAATGCTGAAATATAAAAGAGTTCATTGCTTCCACCCAAATGTCTATGGAGTGACAGATGGATAATAAAATATGGTATATCCATATAATGGAATATTATTTGGTCAGAAAAAAGAATAAAGCACCAATATGTGTTTCAGCATGGGTGAACTTCAAAAACACACTAAGTGATGGGGCGCCTGGGTGGCTCAGTGGGTTAAAGCCTCTGCCTTCGGCTGGGATCATGATCCCAGGGTCTTGGGATTGAGCCCCACATTGGGCTCTCTGCTCCGAGGACAGCCTGCTTCCTCCTCTCTCTCTGCCTGCCTCTCTGCCTGCTTGTGATCGCTGTCTGTCAAATAAACAAATAAAATCTTAAAAAAAAACACACTAAGTGAAAGCAGACACAAATATTGCATACTCTATGATTCTACTTATGTGAAGTATTTAGCATAAATATAGCCAGAGGCAGAGAGTAGCTTGGTAGAGGTAGAAATGAGGACTGGCTATTTCATGGGTACAGGGTTTCATTTTGGGGTGACAAAACATTTCGGAACTAGGTGGGGGTGCTTATTGCATAACTCTGTGAATATACTAAATGCTATGGAATTTAAATACCTAATTTTATACTATGTGAATGTTACCACCATATATGTGTGTGTACAGATACACGGCATTTCCAGAGGCCCACCCCATGAGCCTCCCCTTTCCCCTGTCCCTTCAGTGCCTCCGAAGAACCCTACGATGTAAATCAGAGTCTCTAGATATTATAAAATGTTATCTTAGTTCAAAAGAGCTCTCATACGGTAGCTATTTTATTCCTTCAGGGGCCAAATGTATTTTCTCCCAATCCGACAAAGAAATATGCCTGGAACAGTGACATCTTGCTCCTTGGAAACAGAATGTTCCATTGGCAACCAGCTCCCATGTCATTTCTAGTCCACAGTGATCCAGCAGCCTCAGTTTTAGGATACGTTGCTGGTTTTCAACTCAAAATTCTACTTTAAGTATACTAGAAAATATAATGATAGCCAAGCCTTGTTTTTGTTTTCTCATACTCTAGTAGAGAATTTTATTGTTGAGTAGTGAGCTAAGCATTTAAGTAGCTACTATTTACCAATAGGCTTCCTGTTTCAATTAAGTGTCCTTTCATAGAAAAGAACACCAAAGCTCACCCAGCTCCACCACATCCCCAAGGTCAGAACTTGAATCTGGTGTCTTTGAGCTCAAGAGAGAGCCTCCTGCTATGCCAAGATGAGTACGGGCAGTCACAGGTTCCCGTTCCTGGGGAAGGCATGGGGACAGCTTTCAGTCCCACCAGGAAACTGACCCCAGCCTGTAAGTCCCCGAGGAGTGTGAAGAGGCCCAGGCATGGACACGAGCCCCCTCTGCAACTTCCCGAGGACATTCAGAGGCATGAAGAGGTCAGGACACTTATCTACTGTTTGTCTTCAATCTGTATGGAGTGAGTGAGGACCCACCTCACAGGTACTCAAGAAGGAACTAGGGAGGGACACTTTAGACCCTCTTTGGCTAGAGACATGTAGCAAAAGACAAGGGTCATCAATTGTTTTTAAAGGGTTAGGTCAGATCCTATTTAAATACAAGACACGGGGCACCTGGGTGGCTCGGTGGGTTAAAGCCTCTACCTTTGGCTCAGGTCATGATCCCAGGGTCCTGGGATTGAGCCCCACTTCGGGCTCTCTGCTCAGCAGGGAGCCTGTTTCCTCCTCTCTCTGACTGCCTCTCTGCCTACTTGTAATCTCTGTCTGTCAAATAAATAAATAAAATCTTAAAAAATAAATAAATAAACACAAGACACTCTGGTTTCTAAAGCTGCCTCCCAGCCCAGAAGTCTCCGTGACGACGTTTCCTGCAGCCAAACCACATGGTTTCAGCTTTGGACACTTACGATTCAGTACTACTACCCTGGGCACTTTCCGTGGGCATAAATACGGTGCTCTTTCAAGTTATTCTGATACATTTCTACACAGAGGAGTTGAGAATAATTTCAGCCTTTTTATCTGCATGATAAAATTACCAAAATGGTAATAATTATTCTTTACATAAATGCACTTTACAGATTACAAAGTGCTTTCATAGAGAATCATTGTTGGGTTTTTTTTTTTTTTTTAAGGTGAAATTTAGGGAAATTACTGGCAAATGACATTTGGCTATTAATATGCACTGTTACGTTAACAGGTAAGAGTAGAGGGAGATAGGAGGGTTTTATATTAGAGTCAAGGTCAGGTTCTAAAAGTTTTAACTGTTCCTGGTTATCAGTTAAAAAAAAAAGGCAAAACTCCTTCATTTAAAACCAGGTTCTGCTACTTATGATTGATAAGCTGTGAATGGCTTTCTCATCCTGGTCCTGTGCCCCATCGCTACTCAATTTTCGATCTACAGCTCTCAAAGATGATCCAGAATGCCAGGTGCAGGAAAAGCAAAACCACTAAACCAAAGAAAAGAAAGCTAATTGTGTTTTGATACCGTTTAATGTGAAAATACAGTGATTCTCTTATATCCCTTCCTATCTTTGGCGGCCACACAATGGCCTTCGAATTTGTTGCCACCAACAAAATCAGAGCGCTCGTGTGTCAAGGTCATCTTTAAAGAGTTGCTCTAATGTGCCACACTGACATGGGGCAGCCCCCCCGAATCTCCCCCAGAGTGCCCTATAGTCTCTCGAGACCTCATCTCCATCAGGGAGATCAATAACCCTTGACGAGTCTATTTTCAAGGAATGAGGTTTAATGCAATGAATCTCACCAAATTGCCAACCTGGTCGCACTCCCGGCCGCTATGCTGTGGGAGCCACGCTGGGCATGCATAGGACCCAACAGGACACCACTTTGCAGCTCTAATTGGTGGGACCCGCGCCTTGCAGGACAGGCCCTGTGGACGGCAGGTGAACCTTCTCAGACAAGTCTCACCAACAGTGGCATTCTGTGGTGGAGAACACTCGGGAGGGGCACTCAGCCAAGCTGGCACCATCCAGCCCGACTCAGCATTAAGATAAACACTCCTCCAGTGTGACATTTCCGGCGGGGCAGCGGCACTCCACCTCGGCCTCTTGGGAGGATCCCCTAGGGGACCCAGAAGACTTATGCGGCCAGGCCTCCAGTTCAGGCATATTAAAACCAGTGTCTCTAGAAGCGGGGGCCCTCACACTGGTGTTTATGAAAGCTCTCCAGATGGTTCTAATGCGCAGCCAAGGGAGAAGCTCCATTGCAGAATATTCTAACGGTATCTCGGCGTGAGCCCAGTTGGTGAGGCGCTGCGGTGCGGGGACCTGCAGGACACACCTGGCTTAGGAAGGGGAAGCCAGTGCTCCTTGCAGTCTCGAACTGTAGCTGACAAGGGCTGCATTTGCGAGCGTTTAGGTCAATCTGATTTGCCGGGGGGATAAAGAATGCTATTTGAAATGCCTGTCTTTGATTTTTCTGCCTCAAACAAGCGTAACGATATTTACTCAACCCATACTTTGTGAGAGCCAGGAACTTGGCAGAAACGTAACAAAAAAAAAAATACCCAAATGAGATGCCATTCATTTCAGGGGTGATCCCTAGAGGAAGGAACGGGGCATGTACTCCCACCAGCATCCCCACCTTGGTTATGCACCCTGGGGTGGGTGGAATGGAGGGGAATTATAATTGCCATAAAGATGATAGAACTTCAGAACTTCCTTAAAGTGGCTCTATGAATGTTGAAACATAAAGCTTATAATGCCAGAGTGTAAACGTCACAAAGAAGGTAAAAAGAACATGATCTTTATCACGTTCAAGTGACCTGTGGTCTCTCCCTAGGCTTGAGCATTTCCAAGAGAAGCACTCTGTGAACAATGGTGGGCAAGAGGGGATCCCATCTCAGGGGGTGGGGGAAGGGGGTTTGTGGAGGAGAATCTCTAGATTCAAATAACAATCAGCTAAAAATTCATCAGCTGAATCCCAAATGTCGGATTCATATACAAGTCTCCACCTCCTGATTTTAAGTCACTGTATTTGGAGGCTGATAACCATAAATGAAAATATGATGGGTTAGATGGTTTAACATGTACATCTCACCACGCTACAATGTTCCAAGAACCGAGTGGCTAGGACACGGAGCAGAGTTGATAGAAATGAATGATATAAAAAAAATACTTACTGATTCTCTCTTTTGTTCTTAAGTGGGTCCATGAGGCGTAGCGTGTCTCTGATCACGGCCACCTTCACTTCCTCATCGACAAGGCTGGGGACATTTTCGAACACCCCTGGAGAAAGCTTGAATGGGTAAGGATTCCGTGTTACGGTGGAGGGAGTGACTTGGTACCAAGCGACTATCCTCACCAGCCCTAGTAGGTTTTGCTCATATCAATCTATAGAGGAGAATTTTTAAAAGGCTCCCTTCATGCTACTTTTACAATGGCAATTTCCTTTAACAAATCCACAAAAGACATAAAGGAGAAAACATACATAAAGAGCACTAGGTTTATCTAACCATCAAAATCATCCATGCTCGGTATAGAAAACTTGGAAATATAGACGGGGCTAAGAAAATTAAAAGAGCCCATAGGGGCCCCCCAAAACCCAATATTAGTATTGGGTGTATTTCCTTCTAGTCTTTTTTATGCTTTTTTTTAAGGCGGGGGGAGGAAAAAAAAAACACTGTTAAATTGTACTATTTATCTTAGTGACTCGAGTATGTCGACATGGCTAAATCATATTCATAGAATTTCAATTAGCACATCTCCTGAGGCTAACTAATTAGTTCATGTCAAAACTGATGGAAAGGCTCAGCTGCTTCTGTGTCTGCAGACCTTAAAAACGCAAAGAACGGCATGCTGGGAAGTTACCATGGGTCGGAAAGGTCTTATATTTATAGACGCTGCTCAGAGCTCCACCAAGCTGAAATTATTCAGACTTGGGCAGAAGTTTGCTGGGCCAGGCTGAGGATGTTGAGTCTCATTTGAGCTGAGCAAGCACCAGCGGCGGTTGGGCAACATATTCAAGGAGACAGTCCCAGTACTTACTTCTTGCTCGTGTTCGATTCTCATACTGGGGTTCGCGTTTACTTCAAGTAGGATAGGCTTCAGGTTTTTCATCAGAAGAATGTCAAAGCCTAGAATCTGGGCCGGATAAACATAATTCAGGATTACTCCCTCCAGCTACAATTGCTTTTCAAGAACCGAGTATGGCAGTAGGGTCAGTAAGAGGACGGTAAATTCGAACCTTGCCCCCACCCTGGGCCTGGACCCTGGCTTCTCTTGACCACGGCCTCTCTTCCTCTGGGTGGATTTGTCAGGCCACATAGACAGCAGAACATTTTACAGGAATCTTGATAATGGGACAAGTTCTCATAATGCATTTCAGCATTCTCAGTGACCTCTTTCTTCCTTAACAGGTTTTTTATTATGTTAAGGATCAGTAGTGGTCCATCAATTTCTCCCTCTCCATCTGCTCTCCTCTATTAAGTTGCTTCTCAGCTAGATCTCAGAAAACCCAAGGCTACTTTTCTTAAGCTCAGCTGTACCTCAGTATCCCTGAAGGGCCCTAAGCACACACCTCCCCCAACCCACACGTGGGAGTCAGAAGCCATCAGAGTGGAACCCAGGCAAATGAACTTGGAAAAACAATTCCCCACCTGCCCAGGTGATTCTGATAGACCCTCTCAGCTAAGGAGAAGGGAATATTTATTAGGCACTGTTTACTATACAATGCACCGATTATGTAATCTCATACCATAATCTCACTTAATCCTCATGAACAGTGTATTTGAGGGAGGGATCCTGCTCTCCATTTTATAAAAGCAGAAACTGATTCTCAGAAAGTCCAAAGGATTTCCCTAAAGACTGACCCCTCACCATTTACAAGATCCAGCGCAAGACGAAAATAAGGGACCCCTTGTTCCAAAAGTACTGACGATTGCACGATGGTGACCACAGAGCCTTAAACCAGGCACAGAGCCCTTCTGAGCGGGGAGCGCTGTGTCACTGCGCCCACACCCCAGGCTAACTCCAACACCATCCGTGCTTGACGCCTGCCCTTCCTTCTGGCATGCTGCTTCAGGGCGGGCTGTCTTGTGGCTTCTTTCAGTTCCTCACAAGCCCTAGGATGGGGTGAGCCACCCTGAGCCTCTCACTCCCTCTGCCTGGAACAACCCTTCCCCTACGTGACTCCTCCTGATCCTCGAGATCCCACGTTCTAATGAGATCCACACTCGAGCCATGAGGACGTCAGATTCTCGGGAGGGCTCTCATTAACTCTGCAGATGAGAAGGTAGAAAGCTTCTAACAGAATTGACACAGTCCCAAAGTTTCCAAAAGAATAAAGGAGAGAAAAAGAAAAAGGGACAGCTGGTGTTCCCTCCTCTGTGGAGTCCGGAAGAAAAGATGAGGGGAAATTCATTTACTTGTCTCCGTAGAACGTGCATTCGTTAGATCGTAATTATGAAACTGTAGCTTCATCCTTATTAATGAAACCAAAGCCTGAATGACCATTTTCGGGGGTAATTCAAAATGAGGTTATTCTTCAGGGAAAGGCCATAAGGACGAGGAGTTGGAAAAAGTCATCCTGACTCTATTTTTCTTTCCCCGGTCATGAGAAGAAAGGAATGGAAATTTGGTAGAAAATGTTGCATGCATTAAAGATCCGCTGAATAATAAATGACAAGTGGCTGTGAGTGATGAGCCCTTTAAGAGACCCTGGTGACATCATCAGTCTAACTTCAGACCTGGGCTGAGGCAAGTGGTGTTGACGAGGCTACAGAGAGCAGCAGGCTATGGGGCCCAGGTTTGTCATCCTTAGTCATCAACTGCTTTTTCCTCCAACTCAGAAGCTTAGACTCACTCTTTCTCAGCCTGGTGGATGCTTTCAATTCAATGCACAGTGGTTTCATGAAAATAAAGCTACAGAAAAAGCCAGAGAAGGCAAAACCTCACCGGCCATATTGACCTACACCCACCAATGGTGTGGTATTTTCCAGAACCTATGCTTTGGTGCAGGTAGCTGAATATATAGGATCTTGTACGGAAATGCTGTGGAGTCAGAAAGACTGGGCTCCAATCCTACCTCTGTCTCTCACTCTAGGGGTGGTACTTAGCCTTGCCAAACTTCATATCCCCCATTTGAAAAATGGGAGTCACGATAGCTGATTTGCAGTGTTAGCTGCTAATGGAAGCAAAAAGTACCTTGCCTTATAGGAGGTACCCCATATATGCTAGTTGCCTTTGCAGTTTCCGACAGATCCCACCACCAAGAAATGGCAGGATGTGGCTAAAGGGGTTCATTTCAAATCCTAGTTCTGCCTTTAACTTGTGTAACTATAGGCAAGTTACTTAGCAGCTCTGAGCCTGTTTCCCCATCTGTAAAATGGGAATAAGAATAGTACTTACCGTAATTCATTCATGCAAAAAATATTTACTGAATGCTTTCCTATATTCCAGGAACTAGTCTAGCTTCTAGAAATCGAGCAATGGACTAGACAAGTTCCCTCCCCTTATGGAGTTTTCATTCTAGTAGTGGGGGGGACAGGACCAAATAAAGATAATGGTATGTAAAATATTTTGCACCGTGCCTGAAACACAAGAAGCATTTAAAGAAGGTCAGCTTTATTATATTTTTTTCACAAGTTCAAGGAAATACAATTTGGGTTCTTTTCAAAAGCTCAATGAAATGTGTTGCCTCAGGAGATCTCAACAAGCAGAATAACAGACCTGAGAGGAGCTTAGAGTTGATCTTGTCATGAAACTCGGGCATGTTAGAGTTGGCAAAAAAATCAGGAATTTATTTGGTCCAGTGTTTTTCAAAATGGGGCTCTTTTCTGGGGAAGCACTGGGGAGGCCAGATCAAATTAACGTTTACCTATTTCATATACTGGGGACCCCAGAGAAAAAAAGCCTTATATTTTTTTGAAAAACTAGTGATCTAGTCTAACAGTCCCTTTATGCAGATCATAAACCTGCAGTTTAGAAAGGGGAAAACCTCTCTCTGGTTTGATGGCAGAGCAGGAATTGTCAAAAGGGGAGAAAGAGAGAAAGCGAGTGCTTTTCAATCACG
The DNA here is from genome assembly GCF_902655055.1 of Lutra lutra. Lineage (NCBI taxonomy): Eukaryota > Metazoa > Chordata > Mammalia > Carnivora > Mustelidae > Lutra > Lutra lutra. The sequence continues at coordinate 82,945,400 of NC_062290.1, forward strand.
TGGTACTCTGCCCCCTATGAGTACTGGAGTCAGCAATTACGGGTTGTACACTTCCTACTCCCGAGGAACTCTGGGGATTCCAAGTTATCTGTCCTCAGCCCTTCTAGAAGCTTCCAAAACAAGCTGGGAACAAAAGGGTCCTGGGACATTACTTGTAAACTCACGCCAAGCCTCCAAGCTACCTTCCAATGAGAGGAGATTGTCTCTTGAGCCCTAGAACTACACATCCATCTGCATCTGTAGTAAATGCAACTAGGAGGTTGGGTCTCCAATTTAGCATATCCAAACTCACTATCACTATCCAAACTCACTAGTCTCTAAAGTGGTCTCAGTGATCCCCACTTCCTGGTAACCATGCCCTTGTATAACCCCCTCCCCTTATGTGTGAACTGCACCTAGTGACTTGTTTCTAAAAACAGCATAGGGCAGAAATAATGGGCTGTCACTTCCAATATTTGATTATAAAAAGACTGTGGCTTCCATCTTGGGATGCCTTCTCCTACTCTCTTGCTCACACACTCTGAGGGAAGCCAGCTGCTGTGTTGGGAACAGCCCTCTGGAGGTCCAGGTGACAAGGAACCAATGTTTCCAGCCAACAGCTAGGGGGACCTGAGGCCTACCCCCAGGCTCCTTCCCCAGTCAGGCCTTGAGGTGACTACAGGCCTGGCCATCATGTTCACTGCAGCCTTTTGAGACACTGAATAAGAGGGAGTCCCCTAAGCCTAGGTTCCTGATCCACACAAACTGAGAGATAATAAATGTTTTTAAGTTCAAGCTGCTAAGTTTTGGGGAAATTTACTATGTAGCCATAGATCATTAATATGATTAATATGATTAATAACATTGATAATATGATCCTTTCCCTAAAATTGACTCTGCCTCCTGTACTCCTTATCCACCCAATTACACAAGTCAGAACTCTCTCCTTCATCTTTCATATCTAGCTGTTCACCAACTCCTGCTCAATGTATCTCCTGTACATCCTACCTCCTAAAGAACTTTCTGGAGCTGACCCATCCTCACTGCTCCTGGCCTCCATTCGGTCTGCACCAGCTTTCACCTGGACTAATTTAATAGCCTCCCCATTTATTTCCTTCTCTCCAACTCACCTCTTTAGATCATCTGGCACAAGGGGTTCCCAGGAAAATTTTTCTAAAATGTAGAGTATTAGCATTCCTCTGCCTAACATCCCTGCCTGCAGAATGAAGCCCCAGTTCCATGGCATATCCTACAAATTCCTCTAGACTTGCCATTGCTCTCACATTCCAGCTTTATTTCCTCCCCCTCCCCTTGTACATCTTGGGGTGTAATTGTGCTGAACTATTAGTAATTTGAGGACTCTTTACTGCTCTCTGCCTTGATACTCTTCTGTCTGGAAGAAGACTTTACTGATGAAGTATTTATTGAGCACCTATTAAATAACTAGGTATTGTTCTAGGCACTGGGGATAAAGCAGTGAATGAGACAAATGATGTTTTACTATCCTGCCCTCTTGGAACTTACCGTCTAGTGAAGAGACAGACCACAGTAAGTTAGTGATTAAGGCCACAAAGAGTGTGATATGGTGGGCAGAGGGGAGGGTTGGTGGTTTAGAAGGATGACCAGGGAAGGTCTTGCCATCCCATTGTCTTCTGACTTCCACAGTTTCTCATGAGAATAACTTTTTCATTATTCTTTGTTCCTCTGAACATAATGTATTTTTCTCTCTAGCTGCTTTTAAGATTATTTTTTAATCATCACTGGTTTTCCACAATTTGATTATGATAAGCTTTGGTGTGTGTGTGTGTGTGTGTGTGTGTGTGTGTGTGTGTGTGTGTGTGTGTCCTTGGAGTTTCTTAAACTTCTTGGATTGCAGATTTCTAGTTTTTATCAAATTTGGAAATTTGGGGCCATCTCTGCAAATATCTTTCTCTATTTTTCTTGTCTCTTCTACTCAGGGAACTCCAATTACACATATTTAAAATACTTGATATTGTATCATAGATCAATGAGGGTCTGTTCACTTTCATTTCCTGTCATTTTCTCTTTTCTGTTTCATTTTGGATAGATTCTATTGTTACATCTTCAAGTTCACTGATCATTTCTTCTGCGGTATCTAATCTGCTAATCTCATTCAGTGAAATTTTCATCTCAGATTTTATATTTTCTTCTCTGGACATTCCATTTGGTTCTTTTTAATAGCTTCCATCTCTCCTCTTCATTAAGCTCATATTCTCCTTTAAAATCTTGTGCACAGTTATAATAGCTGTTTTAACATTCTTTTCCTACTAGTTTCATCATTTCTGATAATTCTGAGTCTGTGTGGATTTCCCCCCTTTGATATGGGTTACCTTACCTGCTCTGTGGAATGTCTGGATGCTGGATGCTGGACAGGAATGGATGCTGGATACTATGAATGTTATAACGCTGAGAGTCTGGATTTTGTTTTCTTTTAAAAGGGGGTAGGCTGTTTTGGTAGTTATTTGCAAATTAATTTGATACCTCCAAGGTCTACTGTTTAAGCTCCACTAGGTTAGGTCTAGAGTAACTTTCATTCCAGGGAAGATTCAGTCCATTAAGGCATAACTTCTCTGGAACTGCCACTGAATGCTCCCAGTGACCACCAAGGACTGTCCACACCAGCTACTCAGAGCGTGAGCATCTCTCCCTATTCTGTGTGAACCTGGGAGTTGTTCAGCTTATCAGTTCACTGGTCACTCTTTGCCCGACTATATGCATCAATACTCATACCAAGGTGGCCTAACACCCAGCAATGACACAGGGATCTCTGCATCCCCAGGGCTGCTCTTTTCCTGCCCAGCTCCCTCCTTTTCAGCATTCTGCCCACAGAATTTCCGCCCTCTCAGCCTTCCCAAACTTTGATCTCCATCTCTGCAGCTCATTGAGGTCACAGGGATTGAGTTCCCCATCTCTGTGTCCATGTCCTGGGGATTATTCCCAGATAGAAAGTTGTGGCAACCGTAGGACTCAACCCCGTTTCCACTCCCCAATTCCTCAGGGATCGCAGTGCTGAGCTGCCTTGTTGTCCAAAGTCAGGAACACTTATTTCATGTATTTTGTCCAGTATTCTTATTGTTTTCAGCAGGATGGTTAGTTCAGATTTGTTATTCCATCACAACTGGAAGCAGAACTTTCAGGAGGTGATGCATGAATTGGGACTGAATGAGGTGAGTGGGTAAGTCATCTGAAGAGCTAAGGAAGAGCATTCCAGGCAGAGGGGACAGCGAGAACAAAAGTCACTTGTGAACAACAGCAAAGAGTGAACAAGAGGGAGAGTGGTAGGAGATGAGGTCAGATAGGAAGACAAGGAACCAATCATGTAGCATCTTGTAGGCCATGGTCAGCAGCCAGGATTTTAAGTGCAATGAGAAAGCCATGGGAGAATTTGCACAAGGGAAATAATTGGATCTGACATGTTCTAAAAGAATCATGTTGGATACAGAGAGCAAAATAGGCCATCAGCAGCAAGGGTGGGAAACGGGGCGTTAATTAGGAGGCTATTGTGGTGGTACAAGTGCAAGGTGATGGCTGCCTAGACTGGGACAGTAGCAACGGAGCTGGTTAGGATGTATTTTAAAGTCTATTTGCAAGACTGGCTTATGGAGCAGACCTAAGAAAGAGGGAAAAAGAAGAAAGGATGGCTCAGGTTTTTGCTTTGTGTAACCAATCGGATGCTGTGCATTTACTGAAATAGGAAAACAATGGCAGACTAGGTGTGGGAGGGAAATCAAGAGTTTGACTTTGGACATGTTGAGCCTGAGAGTCCCACTAGATATCCAAGTAGAAAATGGAAGGAGGCAGCTAAATACACTAGCCTTGGGGCAGCTAAATACACTAACCTTAAGTGAGATCATTTAGGGAATGATTGTCGCTAGGGGAATTTCCTAAGCACTGAGTGCTGGGAATCTCCAGCACTGCAGGTTCAGAAGGAGGGGTGCAGAACCAGCAGCCAGTAAGGTGGAAGGAAAAGCAGGCCACAGTGGGAGTCCCTCGCCTCTCTCTGCTTGCCAAATTCTGCTTCATGCCTGAAGCTCCAGCTGCAACAGCTCCTCCTCTGGGAAGCCCTCCCTGAATGGGTCAGGCAAAGTTAATTACTCCCTTCTCTGCGCGCTCCCAGCATCCTGTAGAGGCCCTCCTCTAGCACGTAGGATAAGCAGTTGTGATTCCCAGGTGGCAGTCTTCCCTGTAGCCTGCGCCCCCTCAGGGACCATGTCTTACCCATGACCACCTGCCCCACAACTAGCTTGGGGCTTGTCTCAGTGCAAGCCCAGGGAATATTCCAAAGGAAGAAAAAAGCTTATGTATCAGAAGTGGTCAAGAAGGCTTTACGGAGAAGGAGGGATTTAAGCAGCTCTTTGGTAGAAGCACTAAATTCCAAAAAACAGTGAGACTGGCGAGAGCACGCCAGGCCAAGACAGAGGAGGACACACAGGCAGGCTCAGGAAGGCACAAATTACGTCTAAGAGGAGCTGCTCTGTGTGGCTGGACAGATGAGGCAACTGAGGCGAAGGAAGGTTAACTTCCAAGCTCACCTGGAAGGAGGAGCTGGTATTAGCTCAAAACCAGGGCATCGGAGAGCGAAACCCAAGCCCTTGCATGACCACAAGGCTGCTGCTTCATCTCCTTCCTAGGGGGCGTCTGGGGCTAAAGGGGAACAGGAGGTCAAAAGAACAAAGAAGGAGAAGCAGCTTAGGCTTCAGGAAAGGTGTCTCCTCCAGACCTCTAAGGGAAAAGATCACGAGCCAAGAGAAGAGTGAGACACAGAGCTAAAGGAAGATCGACACCCAGCAGCAGAACTGGGAAAGAATGTTCTTGAAAGCCGAGCTGGACACCTTTTCTCTGCGTGTGTTTTTCTGCCACATGAATCATCTGCCCCCACATGGACCTGACTGCCAAAGCCAGGGTCACACTGCTGCCCTCAAGAAGACTGCCATGAGGATGTATCTTGGGGGGCTGGCTGCGCGATGGCGGGGGGTGGGGGGGTGGCGGGCAGACCGCGATGACAGGGCCGCCGCGTTCCTAGGCAACAGATTACAGGAAGGCTGCCCACAGCCTGAGCCGTGCCAGCAGCCGTTCCGGGCCACCACAATTTCCCGAGTAGTTATTGTGGCTATGATTGGAAAGGGGTCACAATCACATGTTTAAGATAAATGTAATGTTGCTGGCTAGAGTTTATGTCCCGGAATGCGGCCATGTGGGCCCGGCCCAGGCTACAGGCAAAGGGGGCATCACGACAAAGCAATCATTTCTTGTCCGTGCAAAGAACATTGTAGTTTGCAAAGCCCTTTATACTCTTTATCTCACATGCAATGGACAACAGCTCTGTGAGGAGGCTGAGGAAATAGGTACAGAACCACACCATTTCCCCCAATTTTTGGGCTTCAAGTTACTTCAGGTATCTGAGACCCAAACTAACAAGTGTCTTATCAAGTGACTAGAATAAAGAAAGTAAGAGAGGACTCCAAGGTTGGAAAAAAAACTAGTTATTTTCTCAATCACTGTGAATCTGAAATGTATGGGAAACCCAATTTTGAACATCTAACACTTTACACCTTGTCGGAAGTTTTTCTCCCACAGTGCCTCAAGCTCCTCCTAGGAAGGCAGCTGGGGAAGTGGGTGTAGGTGATTGACAGAGAAAGAAACAGAGGCCCAAGGTAGTGAGGGAATTTGCCCAAGGTCGCACAGCTGCAAAGGGGAAGAGTTCCTCCTTAGAGAATTGCTTCCAGTCCGGTGCTCGTCCCCTGACCCCGGGCCTGGAATCAGTTAGTGTTGGTCTAGCAATGGAAAACAGACATGGGGCTGCGGTTCCATGTGCGAGATGTCGTCTGTCCAAGCCAGTGGCTCCCTCCTTGTCTGCCCTCCAATTCCCAACAGCCCCAGCCCCCGGTTCCACCCCAGTGGCTGCCCCATGCAGCCTGTCCACAGCAAGACAAGCAGCAAACCACTGCCCCTGGCCCTCCCACTGTGCCAGGGCTCCGTGGCTTGGCTGGTCATGCTGGGCCCACATGACTCTCCTGGAATAGCTGTCACCGTCAGACACATGTGGCCACACAGTCCCCCGGGATGACCCCTGGAGGCCTCCACGTTGCAACTGTCTCCTCTGCCCTAACCTTTTCATGGCTTGGGATCGGACTTGTTTTCTCCGGTCTTATCTCCAAGTTCTGCCCACTTACCCTTTCTAATGCCTTTAGCTCCCTATGTGATGGCTGAGCTGGACATCCTACCTGGGAACCAGAGCCTGGGATCCAAGTGCCTAAGGACGGATCTCTAGAGGACAACCATCCCTTCCTGGAACTGGCCACCGATTGATTTCCCCTTCAAAGTGTTCTACCGGCTGGCCCGGAAATCCTGCTGACTGGTGCCCAGCCCCAGGGGGAGCCACTCTTTTGGGAGCCTGCACCTCAGGACCAGCCTCCTCTTTTGCCATCAAATAAACAGCCCACCCATCAGAGATTCTGCTTCCCCCACTCCGCCCGCCTCTCCCCTCCCTTCTTATTCCATCTTGCTCTCCTGCCACATTCTTGGATGGAGGACGAGAAGCAACCGAAACAAATCGTGTGTTTTGGTATTGGCATAATAGCAGGTGCAAACGAAACAGGGCCCAGCAACCCACCTCAACATGCGGTGGAAAAGAATGTTGAAAAAGACTGTTTACTTCATAGCAGCATTTGTATAAAGCTGCAACCCAAGCAAAACAAAGCAATATAGGGAAACATTCATGCATAAGAAAGGTATTTTTTAAGGCAGGGGAATGATAAACATAAAATTCCAGACACTGTGACCCTGGGGGCAGCGGTGGGTAGGGAAATGGGCTGGGGACAAGCACAGTAGCTGGTGGGCAGTCTTGGGTTGGGAGGTGGCGCTTGGGATGCCCATTGTGCTGTTCTGCTCCAAAGCTTACGGACAGGTTCTGTGTGTTCTTTTTATATATTCACCTGCCACAGAGTAATTTTAAAGATGAGTCGGAGAGGGTCCCAGAAGTCCTCCTTCTTCCCATCGGCTCCGCACTCTGATTATCTGGTGGCAGGGACCCAGCTGTCTACAGAGTGTCCGGACTCCAGCCTCGCCCTGCTTCACGGCTCTGCTCTCACTCTCCCTTCCCTTCTGGCCACGCTCTGGCTTGGGCCACCACACTGTGGCCCCGGCCCCATCACTCCCTCGAAGACCATCCTCGCCAGTCACGAAGCACAGTGGGCAATTTCAGTTCTGGTCTTGTGTGACAGCTCAGTGGCATTTGCCACTGGTGATTCCTGCCTGCTCCTTCTGCAAGCTCGTCTTCCTTGGCGCTCGGGGTGCTTCCTCTGCTGATATCCCTTCTACATCTCAAGCCCCTTCTTGTTGGCCTCTGGTGCAGGTCCCTCCCCCAGGCCCCACCAGCTATCCCTTGCCTAAACGGCCATGCCCTCAGGAGTCTTCTGAGGCCCCGTCTCTTCTGCAGCCTCACATGGCTTTGGTCATTGTGTGAACGCTGATGAGTTCCCAGCCCAGCCCTGTCTCTCTCACTCCTGAACCCCAGGTCCAAATGTCCAACTGTCCACTCAAACTCTCCAACCGGATGTCACATGGGCTCTTCAAGGGCATGTTCAAGTCCAGCTCCTGACCTTCCTCACACAAGCCTTTCCTGTGGCTTCTGTTCATCCATCCAAATGCCTAAGCCACCTGTGAGTCAGTCTTGGTTCTCCCCTGTCCCTCACTGCCACGGCCTCATCACTCTCTCCAGCCCCATCAGTCACCAACCCAGCCCTTCCACCTGCTACATGGCTCTCAGATCTACTCTCTCCATCAGCACCAAGACCTTCCCAGTCCAAGTGAACACCAGCTCTTGCTTACAGGAGAGCAATCGGTTCCCTAGTCACCTCCCTGCTCCCAGCTGTGCCCAATCCACTCTCGACCCTGCAGCTGGTTTGTTATTTGCAATGTGCCAATCTAAGCCCACCATTCACCTGTCTACATCCCAAGGGGCCCCCACTGCCCTCAGCCTTCCGTAACTCAGCCACAACCTACCGCTCCCACCTCCTCTTCTCTCATCTCCCTCCAAGCTCTGTCTCAAGCCCCACCCTCCAACCACACCGAACCTCTTTCAATTCTTCAAATTGCATGACTCCCTCATCCCCCTAGGGATGTGAACATGTCCCCCCAGAACACTGTCTCCCCAGCCCTATCCAGGATATCTGACTTCGTCTAACTGCCACTCCTTCTGCAGAGGCTTCCCAGCCCAGCCAGAAAATGCCAGACGGTCCCGCAACGTCACAGTGACCAGTCCATTTCTTCCTCTACTCTAGCACTTGCGACATATTCATACGAGACGCTTTTAAAGGATTTGTCTCCCATATTAGTAAACTCCCTGCCTTGGCCAGGGGAGCCATGACTGACCATCTCCGCAGTACCTGGGACAAGACCTGGCCCCCTACGAAGCAGGTGGTACAAAACACTGGAAGGAAGGATGAATAAATAAATAGCAAGCACTGTGCTTATGTTATTTCATTTAATTCTTACAAGAATCCTCTCAGGGACGTACTCTTTGTCTCATTTTACAGGTGAGCAAAGGGAAGTAACTTGCCTCAAATCACACGACTAGCAAATAGAAAGCTGGACCCAGGTTTAACAACAGAGGCCACACCGCAACTCCCCCCTCCTACACTCCTCCACCCCTGGGCCCCCCTCTGGCCACCCCGCCCCCACCCGGCATCCCACAGGAAGCCAGGGGGCCCTCCACAGGTCCTGTGAGGTTTGGGGAACTCAGCCTGGGACTGGCAACAGTTACCTGGAAGCACGTGGGCCCCGGCCTCCCCGCGGGGATGTCCGACTGGTAGAAAACTTTGAGCTCTGGAGTCAGGGCAATGACAGTCTTAATCACCAGGGAGATGATGTCAGACCAGACCTTCTTGATGTCAACACCTTTGGAAGACAGTCTACAGAGAATGCTAGAGAAAGTCCTCTTGCTGCCTGTGCTCATGCTGTCCGAATGGACGAAGTTGCCACTGTGGATGTTCAGGGAGTAGTTGGTCAGGTGCATGAAGGTGTGGTGTAGGTTTTTGGGGCTGGGCTCCTGGTATGGCTCGGTACAAAATCTAGAGAGTCCGTCTTTGGCTATATAAATCTCCAGGGGGTCTAAGGACTTGAGTAAGACATACAGACGGATGTCAAACTTGAGCTTGTCGATCAGAAGAGGTTTGCAGATGTACTCCTGGACGACCGCCGGCCGGCTCTGTAGGGTCCCTGCCAGGCGGATGTCACTGGGGTCTTTAATGAGGTAGATGCCATCGCCCTGACAGCCACTGTCAGGTTTCACGATGAACGTGGGCTTCCAGGAGGGGTCGCCATCTTTCACCATTCGAACCTGGTGGGGGAAAAAAGCACAGTTGGCATTACATTCTTTTCCTCTCCAGGCCCCCAAGACAGAGCAGGACCTCAGCCAATGTTTGGGGAAGGAGTGATAAAGTGAGCCCCATCCATGGGAGTCTTCACAAAGCACCAGGGCGGGGGGGGATAACAATGGGGCTAGGTATCGAGATCTGGACCTAAGATCTGTCCTCAGTCTTGTCCTCTAGGAAGGGGACCGGGAGTGTTATAGGTCTGCAGTCACAGGACCTAGATCCAAATTCCAGGTCTTTGTCAGTTGTGAGGTCTAACACCAGGCAAGCCATTTAACTAATGATGACCTGTTAATGGTGAGGAGGAGGAGGGGGAGAAGGAGAAGGATAATGGCCTAACACCATTTTTTAAAAAAAAGATTTTATTTATTTATAAAGAGAGCATGATCAGATGGGGGAGCCAGGCAGGGGGAGAGGGAGAAGCTGATTCCCCACGGAGCATGGTGCCCGACACGGGGCTCGAACCCAGCATCCAGAGATCACGACCTGAGCCGAAGTCAGATGCTTAACCGACTGAGCCACCCAGGTGCCCCGACCTCGCACCACGTATGAGTGCCTGCGAAGCGCCAGAGACTCTATGAGGCACTGGACAGCAGTCACCTACTCTGACCCTCACCGAGAATATGATTCTTTTCTCCCGGCACAGGGAGCAGAGAGGGCAAAGCCGATGCTCGGAGTGTGGGCACCAATCCCACTGCCCAGGCTCCACCCTGGCCCAGCTCTTCCCGCGTGACCTTGGGCAAGTTACTTAAGTTCTTGGTGACTTCCTCACCTACAGAATGACAATAAGATCGTTCTGAGCAGTAAGATTGTCAGTAAGATTCATCTGAGGATGAAATAAGGAATGCAAAGGTCCAAGCACTCAGAACCGGAGCCGGGAAAGGCAGCGGGAAGCCCAGCTCTTCCTGCTTCTTGAGGAAGAAGTAACTTGTCTGCTAACTGAGAGGCGGAACAGGGATTAGAATCTCCATCAGGGACTCTAAAGTGTGTGCACCTTCCTCTCTCCTACTGGGTTTCTGTTTCCTCCTCTTAAAAATGGGCATCTAGGAGCTTCTGGGTGGCTCAGTTGGTTAAGTGTCTGCCTTCAGCTCAGGTCATGATCCTGGGGTCGTGGGATTGAGCCCTGCCCCAGGCTGCCTGCTCAGTGGGGAGTTTGCCTCTCCCTCTCCCTCCGCTCATACTCACTCTAGCTCTCAAATAAATAAATAAATAAATAAATAAATAAATAAATTTTTTAAAGGAAAATAAAAATAAAAATGGGGCCCAAAAACCTACCCTCATGGGGTCACAGTAAAGAGGAGAGAAACTAAAATGTGCAAAGGGCCGAGCGTAAGACCAAATGCGGAGCTAGCGCGGGGAAACGTTCGTGTTACCACTTGGATCTCCTATTTGGTTCCTCTCGCAGACCCCGCCCATCCTCCTTCGGTCCTTTGAGATGGTTCTGAAGCTAGATTCTGACATCCGTACTATCGTACCATCGACGGTCTTCCCCGCTCCGGGTCAGCGGCACACACACAGAATTATCTGGGGCACCTGACCCGTCCAAACAGTCAGTCTGGATCTGCAGGTCTGCATATTTCACGCGCACCCAGTTTCCCCTGGACACTCCCAGGTAGACCCTGCAGTCATGGAGAATGCACAGAGTTGGACGTGGAGGGGGCGGGGGAGCTGGAGGCAGCCCGAGGTGGATGGGAAAGAGTGCAACTCATGGTGTGCAAGAGCTCCCGACTGGGCCTTCCGTTCTGGGCTGTTCTGGGCTCTGTAACTCCAAGCCATGCCTGGGGGCTGAGGAGCGGGCATCCCCCCACACTGGACTCACCCCGGCCCTCCGCCTTTGCTGTGGGCGCTCAGCCCAGCACAGCTGCACTCTGGGTTTTACTTATCTCTCTGACCAGCCTATATTTCTAAGTGAAGCTTTTGCCAATTCCTTGGGCACTATCGGTTACTCCGGGCTTGTAAAAGATCTTTAACAATGGAGAAACACTTAAAACCTTAATAATGGTCCACATCAATTGCTTCCCCTTGTCAGCAGGATTCGGGAATGGAAGTTCACAAGAGATCAATGCAAGCCTCCTAGGGCCTTCCACGGAGCCTTTCTTGTAACCATGACCTTGACGTGTATGTAGTTATTTAATATGCATCCAAAGCATTCCTATATTTGGCCCTTCGCGGTAAATACAAGCATGTGGGAGGAATGGCAGTTACGGATCAAAAAGTGAAAAATGTCAAGTTTGCACTGATGGATAATTTTTCCCTCTGGAAAGCTTTTACTATGCTGAAGACGCTAACAGTTCAATATATTATGAGGAGCAATATTTTCTCCTTTGAATTCAGTGTATATGCCTTAAATAAATTAAACTACATGGTCAATAGTCTCTGTCATTCATCGCATTACTGAATATTTCTTCTGTTCTTTGCCGGGGTAGGACCATACAAATCATGATTATTAATACTAACAGGATCATTGAAATTTTAGAACAGGGAGGATCCTTAGAGATCAGTGCCGCTCAGTCCTCCCATAATTCAAACTGGGAAGCCGAGGCTCCGAAAGGTGGCATGACTTGCCCTGGGGCCTCTCACTGGCTGGCGGGATGGTTCGGATGAGAACTAAGGTCGTCTGACCTTACTGCAGGTTCTCTACACCCACTTACCTCTCCTAAGTTAAAGATAAATGCCTCTTTTTCCTGAACACTATAGGGAAGATTCTCTCCCTATGGCAGAGAGTGTTGGTGTCTGAACTCTAGCTGCACACTAAGGAGTCTGGACCCTGAGCATGGCCTTCTCAGAGCTATAACCACAGATGCTGAGTTTGCTAGGGCCTCCCCCATTCCAGAAGCTCCTGCCCAGGTTCCTGGCTTATTATAATATAGGTACAATCTATAAGAAAGCCTCAGAGCTCTGAGTTCCCACAGCCACCAGATCCTTCAGTGGCTTCTATTTTTATAAGGGAAAGAGATTTTTCCAGAATTCATATTCACCTCTCTTCTGAGGTTTTACCCCAGAGTGACCCTTCCCCTCCCAGTTATTAAAGTTAAGAACGAATGCACTAGTTCTTGGCAAGAACACATGGACTAGAATAAAAATATAGTCTAACTAGGCCCCAGCCCAGAAATTCTGATTTAATAGATCTAGGAGGAGACCTGGGCATGTGTACTTTGGAAAAAGCATGAGGGATGATTCTGATGTTCACTCTGCTTGAGAACCACTGAACTAATGTGAACTGAATAAAAATACAATCGGGGACCAACATATTGAATGAAGTTTTATGCACTGATGTCAGACTGAATGGGAGGAAGACCTGCACGTACGCTACAGCTGCTGGTATCTCCAGTTTTACCCAAAGCTGCTGTTGGACGTGAAATCCATTATCTCGTAACTATGCACGGATGGCTGAAAGAGATGCAAAGAGGATGTGGTGGCCTGATTGCTTGGCAGGCAACGGGCCTTTTGAAAAATGTGTCTTTTACTGCCCCCTAGTGGATGTTGAAGAAATGTGACTGGAAAAGACCCATCATTCAAAATTCCAACTCTTAGCAGTAACCCGCTCTACCACCATGGTCTTAAAGAAGCACCGCTACAAAGAGCTATCTCTGTAGACTGTTAAGGTAAAGTAAGGTTATAGTTCAGATGAACTCATCTCTACAAGGCCAGGGTTGGCCAAGGTCACATTCAGCGTTCATGCTCTCTGTTCTTGAAATCCATTTCAAGTGTTCTCCCTACTACACAGATGGGACTATCTGCTAAAATTCTCTCTTAGTATGTATAAAACTTCTAAAATTATGGGCAGCATGAATATGAAATCCTGTAAATATATACCACAAAAACATCTGTGGCTTTTCTATTCTTCACTGTGCTTTTTTGTATTTTCCCAACTTCCCATTATGAAAAAAAAAATGAGTAGCGAGGGTCGGCAGCAAGCGTCTCTAAATGTATATAAGGAATACTTCTTGGTGAGTGGATACGTGTTCGTCCACGTTCGTAGCAGCAGGACTCACAATAGCCAAAATGTGGGAGAAGTTTGAGTGTCCATCGACAGATGAGTGGTAAAAAAAAAATGTGCTATCCACATACAACAGAAGACTATTCCGCCATATAAAGGAAGGGAGTTCTGACACCTGCCACAGTGGGTGAACCTGGAGGACATTATGCTAAGCGAAATAAGCTGTCACACAAAAGGACAAATGCTGAACGGTCGCACTTACATGAGGTACCCAGAGAAGTCAGAATTCACAGAGACCGAAAGCAGAGCAGTTACGAGACACTTAGGAGAGGGAGAAACAGACAGCTGGCATGTGAGAGGCACAGAGTGTCAGTCTGGGGAGACAGAAAAAGTTCTGGAGACGGTTGGTGGTGACAGTGGCACAGGAGAGTGAATGCGTTTGAGGCCACTCAACTGTCCACTTAAAAATGGTGTCGATGGTGAGTTTTACCTTGTGCGGATTTTACCACAATTTTTTAAAGTTTTTAAAAATGTTTAGTAGAATAAAGAAACTAAATAGTTATTGGTGAGTTGGAAAGGAAACTGAAGTAAAAACAAAAACAAAAACAAAACCCCAGAAAATGTGGATTCTAGCCCCAGTTTAGTCAGGTAATTTCCGACGGTGTGACCTTGGGTAAGTCACCTAAGCTCTCCTGGGCTTTGTTGTATTCAACTATAAAATAAAGAAGGCACACTAACGTCCCTGGCTTCTGCCGACTCCTAGGGTCTGAACAATGATTTATCTTGACATCACCACAGTTGAAGGCTGTGTTACAAACACGCAAGTGACATTAATCAGCGAAGAGCTCCCGCCACCATGATGAGAGCATCGGGAGGGTCTACAAGAGTGGGAGATCTGGATTGGAGATTTATGATGCACTTGAGGAAGTTGGCTGGGCGTCTGGGGGAAGCGAGTTAAAATATTTTGAAAGAGAAATTCAGCAATGGGAATCCTAAGCCACAAACCATGATTAGCCATGAGGGGCAGCTAAGAGGACAGCTTCTGAGGAAATACGGTGTGTGCAATCCCAGGGAGGTCAAAGGCAGTTAGAGCACTCCTCTGTCACTCAGGTAGATTTGCATCCAACCTCAGCAACCGAGACCCTTGGGGTTGAAGGCACGGGTAAAACGAAGCCTCTGGAAAACGAGCCGATGTCACAAAGCACATGCGTGCAGGGACCGGCGCCTTCCAGCTTCGGTGGGCCGAGCCTTGCACCCAGGGCGAATCCCTATGGCCAGCATTCCGGGTGATCTCTGAGTCCGCTGAGGAGGGGGCAGCTCGCAGTTAGGGTACCGAGGGCCAGACCGAAAGGGGCAGAGTGGGAGGCAGACAGGTGCCGCCAACAGGAAGAACGGGGCAGGTATCGCACTGCTGCAGCGGGGTTTATAAAAGCGGGAGAAATGGCGCTCTCTCGGCGCAAGTACAAACGGTTCCAGTGGCTGGAGAACAGAGAGCAGTGAAGGGGGGGGGTGCACTGGAAATCTCACCAGTGAGATCTGCCAGGGGCCAGCTAACAAGCTCACACACAGCCCCTGGGCACTCATACGTGTATCATCTCATTTAATCCACCACAACCCTATTTTACAGCTAAGGAATGGGGGCCCAGAGATGTTAATTAACTTGCCAATGGTCACACAGCCACTAGGATGAGGATTTAAGCACAAACCGTCAGATTCCAGAGCCCCTGTCTGTAGTGAATGAAGGGATGGAAGAAGACCGTGGCTGGGTATAAGGTGGGGCCTGACAGGAAGGGCCCTGAATATCATTCTAGGGAGTTTGGACCATGTCCTAAAGTGACAGGGCTTTAGAAGGAACAACTTAATTAGACATGTACTTAGAAATATCCCTCTGGCTGCCACACAGAAAATGGCCTGGAGGGGCAGAGGCTGGGGGCAGAGAGAAAGAGCCTGAATTGAGGCTGGTGGGAGGGGAGGGGGGAGGAGGCAGGTTGGAGAATATTTTGGAGGTAAAATCAACGGAACTGAATGATGAGGTGAGGGAGAGAGAGAGAGATCTCAGGGAGGGCAGGGGGCAACAGAGGGAGGGGGCGGGCCAGAGGGCACACAACTGGAGAGGTTCTGCAGCCTCCGGAAACTGCAGCCGGAGCTCCGGAGAGACATCTGAGGTCATTAGGCCCCAGCACAATGGCAGTGGCCTCCACGATGGGCCTGGTTCCGCAGAGACAATAGTGGCCGCCTGGGGACGAGAGGCTGGAGGAGCAGAGGAGATCATGGAATGCCTTCTATTTGTACATGGTCTATAGGCAGCTGGTCGATTTTCAATTGGTGATGCCAGGCCACCATACAAGGCCACCATACCACTCGCACTCATGGGGAGGATGGTTTGGAAAAAAACAGACCAGACCCAGGAAGATTCAGGGCTGTAAAGTCTTGAAAGGCCTGGGCTGGGCTGGGGCAGAAAGGCAGAGGTGGGCTCGGGGGCACCCAGGGACTGGAGGCAGGTGAAGGAGAGAGGGGGCTGCAGCAGTGAGGGGCACAGCTTACATACAGGGGGTGCAGGAAGGGGCACAGGGTGGGGCGGGAAGGGGGAGATGGGGAGCTCACCCCATTGACTGAATATTCACTGAGCCATGAAGCCAACATAAGACTCCCTCACCTCATTCCACAAGCCCCTTCCCGTTCGTCGGAACCGGACTGTGGTGTCCAGTCTTTCATACCAAGGGCTCATTCTGACCCTCGCAGTAACTTTTGAAGTGTTAGCAAAAGTAGGGACTGCTGTCTGGCAGCGGTGAGACCCAAGACTCTGATTTTAAACTCAGACATGGAATATCTTGAGCTGGAGGACGGGGATCCGAACCAGCTTCTCTGGCTGGTGGTTAGCAGAGGACGGCGGGTCCCACGGCAGGAGCAGCACCTGCCACTGCCTGGGCACACGTCTCACCACTCCCTCGCTTTTGAAGAATCCCAGTTACGAAAACTTAAGTGGCAAATTAAAAAAACAAAAACAAAAACCTCTGTTCCTTTTATGACTGATGGGTACCCTGGGTTTATTTGAACAGTTTAGAAGAAATAACATGAGTGAGTCCCCAGGTGTGGTAGCCGGCCACTCATGCACAAGTCCTGGGCATGGCTTCCAAGGCCCTCCTTCTCCAGCAGGCTAGCGCTCGCCTGACACAGACTCAGGGCCTCCCCTTGCCTCCCCTCTGTCCCGCTTTCTCGCCACTACACCTTGACAACGCTTCCCACCCTCTCTACCCAGCCCTGCCCCTCTTTGCTGGCAAAGCGCCTATTCCGCCTCCAAGGCCTGGCTCGGAGGTGCGCTCTGAGAATCACCTCTGAGAATCCTTCCCTGGCTTACAACCCTCCAGGCCGAACAGCCACTCTGGTCCTCTGTACTCCCAGGGCTGTGGCCGCTCACCTTTCCTCAGCACATCTCCATCACATTATAATGGCTCACGCGTCTTTAAGTTGATAGCGACCTAGCATTATAGGAACATACTTAGATTCTGTGCGTTATGAAAGCTAAGAACATGGACATGACAGCCAACCGCCTGCAGGGCTACAAAGCCCAGCACCACTGCCCCTGAGTAGCTAGGTAACCCTCCACAATTTTCATACCTCTGTGTCTCAGTTTGCTCACCTGCGAAATGGGAGCAATAGTAGTGCCTCTGCTGTCGGGCTGTTGTGAGGACTGCATCAGGTAAAGAATGTAAAGGGCTCAAGGAAACATACAAGGAAACATACAAGGAAACAAAATTATTATTTATTTTTCTGTCTCTCCCACTCAGTGACATGTTTGTTGAGGCTAAAGACCACGCCTTACTTTAGTCGCTATTCTCTGTTATGTAGTGGCGTGGATGCCTGTTAAATATTTTACAAAATTACCATTAAGAAGCTTGATTACTACAGCATTTATGAACGGAGGGAACATTACGTAGCTGAGAGACTGCCAGATAAGGCGACTTCTCCTGTAGAAACAAAATTATTTTAATAAGTAAGTTTCCTCTAAACTACCATTAGTGAAACACATTCTGTGCTATGACCGCTGTGGTCCTCGTCTACTGAAGCCTCACAACAATCCTGCAGGGAAATAGAGGCTCAGAGGGGTGGAGTCCCAGGCCAAAGTCACACAGCAGAGGAGCAGTAAAGTGACTTGAAACCAAGCTGGTCAGATTCAGAAAGCCTGTGAACTTTCCATGACAACTGCCTTCTTTGGGAAAACTCAAAGCAGTTAACATGTGGGGCCTGTTGTTTAACAGGCAAAGTAAGGAGGGAGATAGATGTAGGAAGACAAAATTATAGCCACGCAGGGCAGGACTCATCTTGCTCTGGCTGGGGCTAGCCGGTGTGAGAAGAGGGATTCCACATAGCCACAGAGCTTGGCTGGGCCCAGGAAAGAGTTCATTCTCTCTCTCTCTCTCTCTCTCTCTCACACACACACACACACACAGAGAAACTGGAGACTTGCTCAAGGCCATACAACTAGTGACCTGAAACACAACTCTGATTTCTAACCCAAAGTTCTTCTCACTATAATTGATTCAGTCATCTGAAGCGGTCTTTCAGAAAGAACCTGGAATTAAGTTCTCTCTCCTCGTTCTGAATAATAACACAACATTTGTTTGGTCTTAGAATATGTTTGGATGCTTTTCAGAGTGATCGCTGTGTTCAGTCTCCAAGCCTCCATTCTAGGGAGACAGAGGAAGGGAAGCCCCGGAGAGAACGGAGCTGCAGCCGCCCTGGGGAAGGCGGCCCCGGAGCAGCACCCCAGGCCCGCACCGCCTCGTGTGTTGAAGATGCTCTCAGTGATGCGAGAGGGGGACACAGCACCACAGCCTCCAGGCAGCTGCCGCAATGATCACGAAAACCGAGGGGAGCCTCTCCACGGAAGTCCCCCTGGTCCAGCCTGTTGTCAGTGTGATTTAATGGGTCCCACTCTCAGTGAGCAGCAACTTTATGTGGGCCATAATCAATCCATCATTAGTGAGCAATCAAAAAGCCACTCTAGAACACACCTGGGACTATAAAACTTGCTTAATAGGAAGGCACCAGTCATGTTGTGAGACTGTCCATTTTCCTCTGGGGTCTCCCCGCCACTCTGGGAGAGAGGACACGAGGACAGCTGGCCCACCAGCCAGGCCCCCCCATCTCTCCTGGGTTCCCTGACCAGGCTCTGACCAGGCTTGCTGGGCCTGCACACGGGAGGGCCCTGGGCGGCAGCTCCCCCTTACCCCACCACCCGGTGCGCGTATCCGAGAGTCTATGGGGAGCCGCAGAGCAGAGGGTGTGGGCTTTGGAAACAGACAGACCTGGGTTCAAATCTCAACTCGGCCTCTCCAAAGCTGAGTCTTGGCCAAGTGACTTAGCCCGTGTGTCTTCAGTATTCCCACCTAGAAGACAGGAACGACAGCGCCTAGTTCCTATCACTGCCTTGAGGATTCAACACGCTCTTGCACTTCTATTTAATGCAGGACTGTTTTTTTATAGTACTACTTTTGGTTTCATTTTACTTTATTATTATTCTGCCTGGTCTCCTGATCATCCTCCAGATTCCACACGGCGGCTCCTCCCTGACCTACTTGGCTGGAATCAAATGCCAACTCCGCCGTCCTACAGTGAGCTCGGTCCCCAGGGACTAGCCTGTCTCCTGCCCCTCAGCTGTTCCCTGCTCCCCTCCCACTGCGGCCTCCCATTCACCCCAGCAGAGTCCAGCCCACAGCCTCGGGTCACTCCCTGGCCCCACAGGCCCCGCTCTCCTACCTCCCTTCCCCACAGTCTCCTCCTGAGACCCCAGAAAGCATCATAGCTGATCCCACCTGGAACACGACACCTGATGCCTAAGAAAGTACCCCTTCCAGCTAAACTCGTTTTTCAGTACTGAGGGGTTTCTGCTAATGAATGGGCTAAAGAATCTTTTGCTCACCTCCAAATGTCTTTGACCACATTATAATCAGTAGCACTTCTGATTACGAGCCCTAGCTTTTCCTTCTTCCCAACATCACGGTCCTGATATCTCTTACATTCTTACCATACGGTACCCCTTGACCTTAAAACAACACTCTCGGGGTCATATTTTGCCACATTCAAACCATGCCCCTCGGGCTGTAACAGCGCCTGCATCAGCAGTGCCGATCAGCACCAGGCACTGGGCTACGCACGTTATATGCAAACACGAGATCTAACCCTATGGGATGAGTAAGAACATTTCCACTGTTACGTTGTAACTAGAGCTTTTCTCCATAGTCTCAGTCCTACAAAAAAGGGGCTGAGTTAACTTAATGCCGAGTCCTTGAAGGCCGGGAAAACAGCTCCCCGCCCTCCTCTGTCCCCCACCCAGCATGGAAACTTGCAGGTGGGATTCAGCAAATGCTAGTTGGAACCCAGCCTGGCCTGTCTTCCTTTGTTTGATGTCCAGGATGACAGGTAGCACGACTTCTGATGTGAATCCTGGGTGACTTCAAGCACTCCCAGGACTTCAGTGACCGTACCCTGAATGCAGCTGGCTCCCCACTCTCTTATCTCCAGCACACACCTCTCTCTTGAGCTCCAGACCCATATAATGAGACATCTCCACTGGCATCAAAAATTCAGCTGGGCCAACACTGTTGGTGGGAATGCAAGCTGGTGCAGCCACTCTGGAAAATGGTATAGAGGTTCTTCAGAAGTTAAAAATAAAGCTACCGTATGGTCCAGCAATTGCACTACTAGGTGTTTGCCCCAAAGATACAGATGTACTGATCCCAAGGGGTAACTGCTCCCCAGTGTTCATAGCACCAATGTCCAAAACAGCCAAACCACGGAAAGAGCTGAGATGTCCATCAACAGATGAATGGATAAAGATGTGGCACGCGCGCGCGCACACACACACACACACACACACACACACACACACACTGGACAACTACACAGCCATCAGAAAGGATGAACTCTTACCATTTATATTGACTTGAATGGACCTGGAGGGTAATATGGTTTCACTCATAGGGGAAAGAAGGGAAAACTGAATGGGAAGTCATCAGGGAGGGAGACACATCATGAGAGACTATATCATAGGAAACAAACTGAGGGTTGCTGGAGGGGAGGTGGGTGAGGGGATGGGGTGACTGGGTGATGGGCATTAGAAAGGACACAGGATGTGATGAGTACTGGGTGTTATGTGCTAATGATGAATCACTGACCTCTACCATCTAAAACTAATGATGTACTACATGTTCGCTAATCAAATTTAAATTTTTTTAAAAAGAAAGAATAAATTAAAAAATAAATTTTAGGGGCACCTGGGTGGCTCAGTGGGTTAAAGCCTCTGCCTTCGGCTCAGGTCATGATCCCAGGGTCGTGGGATCAAGCCCCGCATCGGGCTCTCTGCTCAGCAGGGAGCCTGCTTCCTCTTTCTCTGTTTGCCTCTCTGCCTATCTCTGATCTCTGTCTGTCAAATAAATAAATAAAATCTTTAAATAAATAAATAAATAAATTTTAAAAGAATGCTGCTGGGCATGTACTAAGTGCTAGATAAATGTTCACTATTATTATTTTGGGGGCAGACTTTCAGTTTATTGGCTATCACCTCTTATTCAAATATATATTCTATATTTCTATGTTTTTTTTTCAGTGAGATGTAATTGACATATGACATTCTATTAGTTCCAGATGTACATAACGATTCAATATATGTATATATGTATATATGACAAAGTGATTGCCACAGTAGGTCTGGTTAACATCCATCACCACACATAGTTACACAATTTTTAAGAAAAATGAGATGAGATGAGGACTTTTAGGATTTACTCTCTTAGCAACTTTTAAATATATAAGACAGTATTATTAACTACAGCAATCACGCTATACATTATATCCCTGTGACTTATTTATTTTATAACTGGAAGTTTGTACCTTTTGACCCACCCCCCTTTGCCAATTTTGCCCAAAATGTTTTTATTTTTGCTTCATTCTTTAATATGCTTTGTGCATGTGTGTAATGTCATTTTTAATAACATTACAAATAAGGGATCTGAGGTCCAGAGAAGTCACAGATGACCTGCGAATCACAGTTAGGCCGAGGTGGGACAAATGTCAGGAGGGCAGGAATAGTAGAGTGGGGATGAGGTAGGGAAGTCTGAGATGACCCTGGGGACCAGGGCCATGAACCTGGACACTTGCTGCCCTGAGTACCAATGGCGTGACCCAATGCTGGGTCTGCCTGGCTCAAGGTCACTGGGCAGGCAGGACCGCAGTGCAACATTTGGGCTCCTGGGTGAGAGCTCTGATCTCTACCAGAAAAGCAATGGATCTAAACCGACAAACCAAGAAGCCAATCCCCTCTGAGAGCCTGGCCTGGCAGCCAAGTGCCCTTTTGGGAACTCGTCAGTCATTAGCCTGATCATTTACACCAGGAGAGTGAGAACAGGATCTCCTGCAAGCCTCTGGATTTCAACTGCTGGTTTAAATTTCAAGGAGCATGAAGGTGTTGACATGTAGGAATTACTTTTACATGCCTTTGATCACCGTGAAGCTCTGTGGTGTTCCAAATGAGTGTGCTGGTTGGAAGCCAAGCTGGGCTGAGTCTACAAGGGAACTCCTACCGTGCCACTGAAGGCCAGCTTTATAAGCTGCTTCTCCTTCAATAAACACTGTTTCCCCCCACCTCCCTTTAGTACAATGGTAGTAAGTGGCCATTGGACAAGACCTTTGCCTACTCTCGATGGGTTCACGGGCACTGTTGGCCCAGCATCCCCTTCCTGACCTCAGTGGTCAGGTATAAGGAAACTTCCCTGCCTCTTTAATAAATCAGAGAGGGGCACTGGAGGCCACTCTCTGCGTGGAAACAGGCTCCCCTGACTCCCCCCGCCCCACAAATCCACCTGCCCTTTGGGGATATCTCTCTAGTCACTGTCTCCATCACAGTGGACTTAGGACAGAAGGGGAGTTGATCCTTGTTAATGCCCTGAACCAGGCCTGGGCTCCAACTCTGTCCTTACTTGCCCACAGCCAAGATGGGACCAAGCTCTAAAGACCGTTATTAATGACTCAAGGAGAGCAGAAGGGAAATAAACACAGGGAAGAGCATGCAACTAGCCATAATTCTGTTTACGGAATTGTTGATTCTCATCTCAGTGCCACACAGCTCTGCAGTGTGTCCTCGTTTGGCAGAAGGCAGCATTCCCCCATGCCTGGGAACACACCTATGTTCCCTGGAGGCTCAGCGAAGAGATCCCCTAACACTGATGCTGGGAAGTTCACCCTCTCTAGGGAAGACCTCACCTATGACCCGTAAAGACAGGCTGATTATGCAACAACCACAACAGGACAGCATTCAGGATATCAGGACAGAATCCCGTAAACTGAGAGGCCACAGAGAGATATGTACAAGAAATAGTAGGGCGCTTGTTAACACCACAGCCTCAGTATCTTCATCCATCAAATGGGGATTATAACAAATCTCTCTGGTCCAGCATTTTCCACACTTGCATGACCACAGAACACTTTTTAAATTATACTGTACTTGGAGAACACCAGCAGGAGCTCACATATATTCAGATTAATAAGGTGGGCTGATTATAATTTCAATATAGAAGACAGTGATATGGCAATCTTTGTCCATGGGGACACTAGTCAATATACATTTTAACATTAAACATACAACAGTTAATCTGAGAGACAGGTTACTATTTTGCCTTTCCCTTGAATTCTAATAGGCACGGTCTCCTCATTAGTGTTTTGTCCATACAATTTTTCAGGTATCACCGGGTTATCTACCAAAGGGTAGAGTCCGAGAGCAGCAGAGATAAATCTCAATGCATTTACTCTGATAAATCATTTTATTCTGAGCTGTAAGGCCTTCCCAAATATCTAGAAGTTTGTTCAAACGTGTCACACTGGGGGAACAGAAAGAGCAAGAGGAAGACATAACCATGCACCGAGTATCGCGGTGCTGGGTGCTTTGGAGCGCTCTTATTTAACACTCTATGGAGTGCTCCTCTGCCAGCGGTTTTACGAGGGTGTAACAAAGCTCAGAGCAGGAAGCAAAGAATAACACAAGGCCACACGCATAGCCGTGGACAGAGTCAGCGCAAGCGTGGCTGGTTCCAGAGCCCCGCCTCTTTCGTCTACACTGCTTTGGAAAAGGAAGTAGGGGTATTTCACATCAGCCTTGTGTCCAGTACTTGTGTAGTAACGGCCTTCCAGCTACACTTCCAGCTTCATAAGGACAAGAACTCCGGCTTGTTCATCAACCAATCTCAATGTCAAGTACAATGTCAAAGCCAGCAGCTGAGAAAACTCAGGACATAGGGATACGACTTTGAGATTCCCAAGATGCCTGCTGTTCTGTGTCTACAGGGAACGTGCATGTTCCATGGGACCAACAGTGCCAACCACACCCAGTGGGGAATGGGGAAGAGAAGATGAGATCCAGGTAGAAAGGTCTCAACTCAGGAATAATTTAGAACAGTCCTCGGCGGCATGAACTGCCTCAGAAAATATTAAATTGTTCATTTCTGAAAATGGTCAAGTGTATGCTGGAGGCTGGGCACCTGTCCGGGTATGGAGGGGATTCATCCAGAAGAGAGTGGCCGGGATGTTCTCTCGGGTCGTTCCAGTCTTCAGTACTTCTTTAGCTCTATGCCTAATTAGTATCTCTGACTAACAGTGTGACTTGGCCAAGTCTGCCTCCTCTCTGGGCCTCAGTTTCCTCATCTGTACAGTGGAGGTCTTTGTCTGCTTCGGGCTCCCAGGGATCTTTCCATACGTTCTTTGGAGAACAAGGGTCATGACAAGACTGCCTGCAGGACGGCATTGTGCTGTGACAGGTCACAGCCCTCCTACCCAGCGTGGACACCCTCCCTGCGTGCAAGCTCGGGCCACCCTAGGCAGTGACCTGAGGCTGCTTCCCCACCCGGGCAGAGAGACAGACAGGATCATCCTCATTCCGAAAGTAAAATGGGAGTCTGGGAAACCTATAATGTTAGACATTAATTCTGAAAAGTGTTAAAAAGTAAACACCTCCAAGCCATATAACAGCATTTGTGTTTCTTAAGGAAGAGAGATATAACTGCTCTGTCCCACAGAGAAGGATCAGTGGTTCTTGAGGAGCTGGTACTGCCACCTAGGGAGGGTTTTGGAAATTTCACTAGGGAGTGTATTTGCTTGTCACAGTGAACAGAGAGCATTGCCGGCACTGGGCACTCGGTGGCCAGGGGCCTGAAGGGCAGACTCTATGGCTGGGGGGTGGGGGGAGGGTGATCCTCCCACACTCTGACTCATGAAGTCAGAGACCTGCGTGTAGAGGACATGAAGCGAGCCTAGAACCGAACTCTGTGTCATGAACAAACAAAAAGAATTGTCTACGTGATTTAAGTCTCACAGTTTTCCAGGAATGCAGTAATTGTGTAAATAGAGGGAAAACTATGCTTTGCCCTTTCTTTCCCTGGAATTTTATCGAGTGGTTCAATAGCTCAGAAACGTCACCTTACTGATAGCATTGCAGGCTTGTGTTATCTATGTATCTATCAAGAGACAGAGACACTATAATGTTTCATAAAATTGTCTTACTTATATCCAAAGCTGCTCCTCAGAGGGAGGTGCAAACATTTGACACTTTATTATGTCTTTCAGAGTAATGGTGCCAAAGCATTCACTTAGTGAGATGTTTACATTTCCCCTTATTTTCTCTTTTAGAGAACACTTTCAGTGTTACTCTGTTTTTAAAGTATGTGTGTAGGCGGATCATGTTTCGTTCCAGGATAGTAAAGTTAATACCACAAAATATTTTTTATAAAAGGGGAGGGCATTGGAATGATACGTGGTAGCAAGGAGCACCCTTCACACCCACCAAAAGAAACTAGGGATTCTTGGAGAGTTGACTGATTCCAAGTCTAGGTCAGGGAAGAGATAAGAAAAGCCTGGAACATCTTGTTGTGGCAAAAGTAAGAGAGCGCTCACAGAAGAGCAGGAAGTGCTACAAGGACACAGGACTCCACTGGCCAAATCTTGGATTATTGGAGCATGACAGTAAAGGGTTATAACCCACTGGATAAAATAAGAATCCACGAGTGCACACTACCATACGTGCATACCTCCACAGATACATACACGGTAAGACAACGTTCTTCCTTGCAGTAGAAACTCAATGAACGAATGTAGAAGGAACGATGGGGTTAGCTAATCACCATGTGGTAACCACCACAATAATAACTGATTCAGGCAAGGATTACTAATAGAGGTTCAAATGAGAGGGTGAAAATCGGAGGAGTAACGGGATATTATACCGTCTTTAAGTATCTTCCCACAAGGTACTTATTAATTCGGAAAGGGAAAATAGTAATTTTTCAGTGGAAATCTGGCAGACACCACCTTAACCCAATGATTAAAGTGAACATCACCAGTAAGAAGACACGTTGACATCACATGCCTCCGGATGATAGCCCTGAGAAAGACACAACCCTGCTTCTGGGTTGTTCCTGCCAGAAATGCCGATCCTGAAGCGAATAATGCGGAAACCCCAGGCAAACCCAAATTGAGGGGCAGTCTGCTAACAACTAGCCTGTACTCATCAAAAATACCAACATCATGAAACACAAAGAAAGACTAGGACATTCTCCCCGATTACCGGAGGCTTCGGAGACACAACCGGATCCGGTTCTTTCACTATACAGTACTGGAATAACTGTCGAAATCTGGATCCATTCTGAATATGATTAGATTAGACAAGAGCATGGGATCGATGTTAATTTCATGCTTTTGTGGTGATGAAGGACAATGTTTTATTCAGGAAACACACATGGAAGTGTTTCCGGGTCAAGGGGCATCACGTATGCAACTTGCTCTCAAAAAGGGAGAGGGAGGGAGACAGGGAGAAAACGAATGTGGTGAAACGTTAACATTTGGGGTTATCTGAGTGAAGGGTGTGTAGAAATTCTTTCTTTATTCTTACAATTTTTCAGTAAGTCTGAAATTACGTCAAAATGAAAAGGAAACGGAAGGGGGCCATCAGGTCCAAGAAGGACAGAGAAGCACTATTACTAGATCTGCTCTAGCCAAACAGATCCTTTTATCCTGGTCTTCTAACTCTTTCGGAAACATGTGGGGTGAGTTTCAGAAGGCGGTGGAAGAGGGGGTGTGTGCTTGAGGGGCAGGAAAGGATGAGAGAATGAGTTCATTAACGAGCTAGAGGATCCGATCACTGCATCCTGCTTGCCCCGAATCTCTCCTCTACCTTGTTTCCCTGAAACAGTTCCTGCAAAAGGCAATGACACAGAAAAGAAGCCGGACGAGAAACAGTTTCAGGGATCGCTCCGTTTCTTTGGAGACGAGGAGAGGAGGCACAGGCAAAGCAATTTTCATAATTTCCTTTTGAAACAGGCACCGAAGTCAAGATTGGGGCCCCTATTTTCTGGGAGAAAATTAGACGTGTCCTCAAGTGACTAAGGCTCCATCACTAAGAACTTTTGCCGAATGAAATGAAAGGACAAAAATTGAAGGGTGAACAATGACCTTTTACTCACTTTGGGAAGCAAGGCTTTCTTGACCTTTAAAATAGTCTCCCAGAAAAATGTTTACCTCTTTCACTTTTTCTTTTTAAAAGCTTTGCCGTTAGAGGGGGGAAGCACATCCAGGCAGTGGCTCGCTAATGATCACATTCATCTCACAATTCCACATAATAAATCAGTACCGCAAAGAAGCAAGATTCTAACAGCTGTGATTTAAAACATTAAATGTATTTGGGGCCAAATGGAAGTTTAGAAGATTAGACAAAAGGGCTTCTACTCTTGCAAAGTATTAATGCAGAGGGATGTCTCTGAAGGGAAAAAACATCTAAGGGGGAAAAAAAAGTTAAGCCAAACTGGGATTCTCTTCAAAGTCTTCACTTTTTTCCTCTCCTAAATGATCTCTCACCAAAGAGCGAGGTAATTAGTCTCGAGATTAGGTTTTTATGAAAAATTAAAATAAGTCCACCTTCACATTTCTAATACGCCAACACCACCCAGAATACTCTGTCTAAGCAATCTTAGCACTGGCTTAAATTTCCATCAAAGACTGTAAAACTGCTCTCAATATTCATGCGTTTCACACAAATGCCTGAGTCCCCTTTGTGCTGGACAGTGGGGGACGGAGATGCCTCTGACCAGGTTCTGGCGTCCCAGGGTCCCCCGTCCAGCAGAGACAATGGATAACTAAATGTCCACTCACTGAGGGACACAGTGTGATTCTCATCGCAGCCCCGTGGTGCTGTGGGTGAGGAAATTGAAGCTCAGAGTGATGAAACCACTTCCCCAAGGTACATACTTAGAAAGTAATTTTTAAAAAGGATTTTAACCTTTGGGGTCCATACCAACCCCAAACGCTTATCTCACTACCTTTCAACCAGGAATACTTGTGCTTTGAGGTCCTATAATTGAAGGAAAGTATGGACTTCGGGCCCAGGGGATCTGTCCATGGGTCTGGGTGCAGGGGAGTGGGAGGTGGAGTGGGAGAGCGGGGGATCGGAAAAGGTCTTCTTAGGTTCAGTGACATCAACTCTGATGCAGGGAAACCTTATAAGAGTTTGTCAAGTGAGCAAGCACAGGAAGAGAACCCCCAGCAAAAGAAAGAGTCAAGAGAGGGGAGAAGGTGCTCGATGTGAATCTTTCTGAATGGGCTTTAGACAGACCCAACAGGAAGGATGTCTTGGCTCTGCCAATATTGGCTAGTCTCAGCCAACCAATCACCCCACACGACTACTCTGGAAGGAATGTGCGGACGTGGCTTCAGTTACCCTCCGGGGGTCAGGGGTGGCAGAGGTGAGGGGACTGCCCTATTCTGGCCTTTGATATCCACACTTCGCCAAGCCCGGGTTGCCCTGACCAGGCATTAGCAAGAAGAAGATTGATCACACGAGGCCCTTTGTGCTCCAGCTGAAAGCTTAGAGCAGAAATCTGTGCAGAACTTTCTTTAACTCTAGCGGGGAGTTTTATGGACACCCAGGAAAGCCAAATTCACAGAATCACAAAAGACTAGTGGACGAAGGGTCCTCGGTGATGCTATATAATCTTCTCTATTGGTAGAGGATGCTCTGAAGCCTCGGGAGAGGGGAGGGATGACTTGGCCAGGATCCCATAGGTGCTTAAGAGACGGCGCCAGGATATGGCACCAAAAACACAAGCAACAAATGCCAAAACCAACAGGTGGGGCTACACCAAGATAAAAAGCTTCTGCACAGGGAAAGAAGCAATCGGCAAAATGAAAGAGGCAAACTGTCAATTGGGAGAAAATATTTGCAAATCATAGAGCATAGAAGGGGTTAGTACCCAAATTATATGAGGAACTCATACAATTCAAAGAGAAAGAAATTTCAATTAAAAAAAGGGCAGAGGACCCAAACAGACACTTTTCTGAAGAAGATATACAAAGGGCCAACAGGAACATGAAAGGATGCTCAATGTCACTCATCATCCAGGAAATGCAAATCAAAACCACAATAATGGGGCTCCTGGGTGGCTCAGTCGTTAAGCCTCTGCCTTCAGCTCAGGTCATGATCCTAAGGTCCTGGGATTGAGTCCCACATCAGGCTCTGTCCTGGGTGGGAAGCCTGCTTTTCCCTCTCTCTCTGATTGTGTTTCCTCTCTTGCTGTGTCCTGTCAAATAAATAAATAAAATCTTAAACACACACACACACAATGAGACATTACATCATACCTGCTGGTGATTATACAAAGTGGTGCAGCCACTAGGGAAGGTAGTATGGAAATGCCACGAAAAATTAAAACTAGAACCACCAGGAATCCCGCTTTTAGGTATATAGCCAAAGGAAATGAAATCACTAGCTCTAAAAGATATTTGCATCCCCACGTTTATTACAGCATTATTCACAATAACTGACACGTGGAAACCAGCTTGGTATCCATCAACAGACGAATGGATAAAGAAAACGTGGTGTATATATACAATGAAATGTTATTCAGTCATTTAAAAAAAAGGAAATACAGCCATTTACATGGAAGGAGCTTGAGGGCATTATGCTAAGTAAAATAAGTCAGAGAAAGACAAATACTGTATGATCTCATTTATATGTGGAATCGAAACACAGAGAAGCAGAGAGTGGAAAGGCGGTTGCCAGGAGCTGCAAGGTGGGAGAAATGGATGATGGCCAAAGGGTACAAACTTCCAGCTACAGGACATGTTAAGTTCTGGGGATCTGATGTACAGAAACGGGGAGGAGAGCTCACAGTACTGTATTGTGTACTTGAAAGCTGCTCAGAAAGTAGACCTGAAATGTTCATACCACATGCACAAAAAATGTAATTATGTCAGGTGGGGGGGTAATTAACTAACCTCATACCTTATGTGGCAATCACTTCAAAATACTTACAGATGTCAAATCATCACACTGTACACTTTAAACTTACATGTTACATGTCAGTTACATCTCAGTCGTGCTTGAGCTTGGGGAAAACCAAAAGAGGCGGGGCCAGGACTTGAACCCAGGTCACCTAACTCCAGTCCAGACCTTCGTTTCACATTAAAGGACTGCCAAGGGCCAGGACATATGTAACTTGTTTGGTATCACTGGCACTTGGCACTTCGTAGGTCTCAGGAAATATTCAAGCTACACCAAGCCAGAAATCTGCGTGCGCTGGCCATAGCAGAGTCACGTGGAACCATGAGTGAGCCTCTCAGATTCTGACCCTCCACATCCTCATCGGCAAACCAGATAATGATGCCTCCCCAAACTGAGTGAGGATAGCAGAGGTTATGCATATAAAACGTACTGGGGAAGCTGCAAAGATGCCAGTTGTCACCTGGGCTACTTAAAAGGACTTCCTAATGAATAGGACCTCAGTGTGCCTTCCCGGAGAGGGGCAGCCTCTTGGGTTTCAGATGCTATCATTTTTCCAGTAAACAAATCCAACTGTTAAGCAAGGAGCACAAGAGCAGCGTGATATATCTAAGCAGGAGGTGAAGTTCTATTTTTGGCAACAAAGAAAACAAAACTGGAAGCAGATGGGGAGGTGAAACCATGCCTCCTACAGAGTCCCTGCCAGTGGCCCTGAATCATCTGCCTTCTCCTGACAGCTGGGGTCTCCTAGCTTCTGTCTTCAGTCTTTGACTAGTTCTGCACCAGAACCCTGGGCCACTGCGTCAGCCTCCGGGGGAGGCCACGCTGAATAAACAGAAGGTATTCCAAGCGGCTGTGGATGTGTAAGAGCTCCCTGTGCAGGTGGGGGTCGGGCATCACCAGGGAAAGGGCAGCAGACCAACTACCGGCTCACCGGATGGCATTCTGGGAAGCTCCTCATGACCCAAGTCTGGCTCATACCCTCCTAAAATGCCAGGCTGGGTCTGCTGATCCCCCAGCCCTCAGAGGAGCTAACTTCTGGTGGCTAAACTCACAAGAGACAACAATTTTTGGAACCGAAGCATCTGCATATTAATCTGCAAATACACCTGAGTTGCTACTATGTGCCAGGCACTGAGATATGCGCTAGGGATGAGTAAGACTCATCTGGTCACTTGATTCTCTTGGGGGACTTGGAGTAGGAAAGAAAGGTGATTATGGTGGATGGGGTCAAGTGGCAGGAAAAGAGAAAAACAAGGCACTGTGGAGGACTTGCCCCTGACTTGGGGAGCAGAGTAGGTTTGTAGAGAAAATTTTTTAAAAAGGGGTCTGCAGAATTGGCAAAAGGGGTCAGGTGAAAGAAAGCAGTCTTGCAGGTAGCAAAAGGGCACAGGGGATGAAGACGAGAGCTCCGGGTGAAAGGAAAGGCATGTATAAAATGCAGAGCTAAGAGAGACCGTGCTACCTAAAAGGTTGACTATGGAAGGATGTCCCGGAGGATGGGGTGGAAAATGGTGCCAGCTGAGGCTGCGGAGGGGGGCAGGGCTCTACAAGGCAGGTGAAGGCACAGAGACTTCATCCTCTGGGCCAGCTATCCAGTGACCCGAACTCAGCCAGATCAGCATAGCATCTCAGTGCAGGAAAACCATGGGAGGAACCAAGTCTCCAGACTTGGAGGTTATGTGACAAGCATGGAATCAGGACAAGGAATATACGCTTCCCACTGCAGGTTTTCTTTCTGCCTCGACTCTGACCCACATTTTTTCTAACTCCACATTTTCCTAGTTCCTAAACCCAGTGGAGAACATTGTTCTCTGGGGGTTTTGCAAATAATGCACTTCATTCAGCCTCGAGGAGCTGAATCAATAAAAGCTAACTGAGGATGGTAACTTGAGAGGAAAATGGGAGAAGCAGCCCAGGCTCACTGGTTCCCTCCAAGAAACCGCAAAAGATTATTGAACAGGTTTTTGGCTTTATTCACTGAAAAATTCTTCTGCTACGAAATACACACTCCTTCACCATAATAAATACTGTTTTGATAACAAAACTGTACTTTTCTCAAATACCCAGATGGAAGACCATATGCAAAATAAACTCCAAGGAATTTTTTTATTGGCCATCTGCTAACAGGGGAAAGCAAGCCCTCATCCTCTCCCTCTTCACAAAAATTTCCACTGAGAATCCTACTTGCTTCCTGCTAGCGCCACCTGCTGATCAAATGTGGGTACCGGTTTTGCAGACAAGTATCAGGAGTGATGTGGATCTTCCCTGTCCTTTGATGAAATAAACATAATCTTAATTAACGTGACAAATAAAATACCTACAAAGTGTCAGGTTTTAGAATGTGTTACAGCTAATCACATGCCCCCCACTGTTGCCAGGAGTCACAAAGCAAAGACACCTCCTCCAACGCCTCTGAAACCTCACTTCCAAGGCAATCACAAGACACTGTTTACTCTCATAATTAAGTGCACCATTTCTAATAAAGTCTCGTGTTTGGCTTCACCTGTCAAAATGTAAATGCACATATCTTTGAATTCAGCAATTCCACTTCAAGATATCTGTCTGAAGCAATGCTGGCACGCGGGTATGAAGATAACTGCATACGAGGGTATACCTGACAGAATTATTCGTTGAACGAAAAGAAATAGGAGAAGTACCTATAAGGTCATCAGTAGCAGAATGACTTTAAAAGTCGTGGTGCATCCATACGATAGAGTACTTTGCAGCAGTGACATGGAAAGATGTATAAAACGTAGTAGAGGAAATGGCAGGCTAACGAAGAGAACGTGTAGCATCATCCCATTTCTTTAAAGAAAAAGAACTGTGTGTGTTACAGCGTATATTTGTTCACATGTAGGAAAAAGCTGGAAGGATACACACTAGTGTTCAAATAACCTAATGAGTAGGGATTTTTTTTTTCACTCTTCACACGTCCCTATATTCTTTGAATTCTTAATAGGAGCACATTGCTTTGCATTAAAACAAAGGATATATTAAAAATAAGAATGCCACATTTGTTTAATCAGCTTCGCAGCTAATAAAGCATTTCATCATTATATACTCCCTGGATGTGTACAATCACTCTGAGGTTCAGCTCACTTCCCCGCTTAACAGATGGAGAACCGGGGCTGGAGGAAGGGGCTTACTGGAGGTCCCAGGAAAATAAGTGATGGGCCGGGCTTCCCAGCAAGCGACTACAGTAGGGTTTTCATGGTCTCATTCTGCATGTGCCAAGCCCTGAGTCAGCAGATTCTAGATGAATATCATCTTAGAGTCAAAGAAATCCTCTTTTGTACTGGGGAACTACCCAGTCTGAGGTACTTATAGTATCAATCGAATGGGCTTTGACAGTTCAGGAATTCCAGTGCTCAAACCAGAAGAGTCCCTGTCAATCATCCGATCTGACTCCCGTTTTACTGATGATGGTCTCTCTGAGTAGCTACCATCAGAGTTCTGTAGCTTCCCCCTTCTAAATATGCCACACTACTGGTCCTTCTCTGCATCACACTCCTGTCTTCGTGTCTCAGGACAAGCCTCAGCATCTCTGTCACCTGGCCAAGCCAAGCATCCTTTCCACAGGTCTCACTCCTCTGCCCTCCCCAATCCTGTCTATACTCCTCCACCAGGAGGTAACCACATTCCTTCCCCATCCTCTACCTAACCCTCTCAAGGCTTCCTCCTATTAATCTGGCATTCAAGGTCTTCCCTGATCTGGCCTCTATTTCTCTAACTTTATCTACTGTCAAACCCTCTTCTTTTAAACTCCGGTAATACACATCTACAAGAAATCTACAAGTAACCCATATTTAATGATGCAAAAATAAAAGCTTATCCCCAAGGATCAAGAACACGGCTAGGATGTCTTCTCTCATCACTTCTATTCAACATTATATGGAGGTTCTAGCCAATGCAATACGGTAAGAAAAAGAAAAAAAGGACTGATTGGAAAGTCAAAAATGATGAGGATATGATAGTCTATACAGAAAATTCAGTGGAATCTACAAAATAAGCTGCTGAAACTACTGAGTTTAACAAGGTTTCAGGATACAAGATCAATACATAAAAGTCAATTCTATTTCTACCTACTGAAAATAAACAATTAGATCTTGAAGTTTAAAATCACATTGAGTTTCTGATACATAATATATATATCTCCTTTTATTTTATATGTAATGTAATATATATATATATGTGTATATATATATATATATATATATATCCTTTTATTTAGGTCTTCTTTAATCTCTCTGAGACAGATCGGAGAGGCGGGTGAGGAAGAAGGCGGAGTCTGGTAGGGGTGCTGTTTGCTAAGATGCGCAAGAGAAGGAGGAGCAGATTTGGTGGAGAAGTTGGAAACTCAATGCTGTTAAGATGTTGATTCTATCTAAAGTGAAATGTAGATTCAATGCAATCCTAATCAAAATCCCAGCAGGCTTTTTTATAGACTGATAAGCTGATTCTAAAATTCATATTGCAGATCAAAAGACTATAATAGCCTAGACAACTTTGAAAAAAATGACAAAGTTGGAGGACTTACATGACCTGATTGCAAGGCTTATCGCAAAGCTACAGCAACTAAGACAGTGAGGTATTAGCATAAAAATAAATACATCAATGGAATAGAGTAGAGAATTCAGAAACACCCGCACAAACTTGAGCAACTATTTTCAACATAAATGCAAAGGCAGTTTGGCAGGAAAGGTTAGTATGTTCATCAGATGTTTCTGAAACAAGTGGATATCTACTTCCAAAAAAAGTTAACTTCAATCCATACCTCATATCACATTCAAAAATTAACTCAAATGAATCATAGATCTAAACTTAAAACTATAAAATTTCTAGACAAAAACATAAAATATATTTGTGAGTTTGGGCTCAGTAAAGGTTCTTATG
Organism: Lutra lutra; assembly: GCF_902655055.1. NCBI lineage: Eukaryota > Metazoa > Chordata > Mammalia > Carnivora > Mustelidae > Lutra > Lutra lutra. The sequence goes on from NC_062290.1 coordinate 82,979,922, forward strand.
TATAAGAGCAAAAGCAAGATTCATAAAAGAACAAACTGATAAACTGGACTTCATCAGAATGAAAAATTTGATCTTCAAAAGATACCGTTAAGACAATGAAAAGATAAAAAAAAAGACAATGAAAAGATGAGGCACAGATTGGAAGAAAATATTTGTAATCGATACATCTGATAATTACCTATATTTCAAAATACATAACTCTTGGGGCGCCTGGGTGGCTTAGCGTGTTGAGCCTCTGCCTTCAGCTTAGGTCGTGATCTCAGGGTCCTGCGATCAAGCCCCGCCTTGGGCTCTCTGCTCTGCAGGGACCTGCTTCCCCCTCTCTTTCTGCCTGCTTCTCTGCCTACTTGTGATCTCTCTCTGTCAAATGACTAAATAAGATCTTAAAAAAAAAATACATAACTCTCAAAACTCAGCAATGCAAATACTCAATTTTTTAAATGGACACAAGATATAAATAAATTTATTTCATTAAAGAATGCATTTAAAATTTTTTTTAAATAAAAAAATTTTAAAAAAGAATGCATTTGGAGAGAGTCAATTATCATATGGTTTCACTTATTTGTGGAGCATAACAAATAGCATGGAGGACAAGGGGAGATGGAGAGGAGAAGGGAGTTGAGGGAAATTGGAAGGGGAGGTGAACCATGAGAGACTATGGACTCTGAAAAACGATCTGAGAATTTTGAAGATGTGGGGGGTGGGAGGTTGGGGGCACCAGGTGGTGGGTATTGTAGAGGGCACGGATTGCATGGAGCACTGGGTGTGGTGCAAAAATAATGAATACTGTTATGCTGAAAAAATTAAAAAAAAAACTAAAAAAAAAAAAGATAGAATGTGAAAAAAAAAAAGAATGCATTTGGATGGCAAAGCATATGAAAAGATGTTCATTAATAACTAGGGAAATACAAACTAAATAATAAGAAAAGGCTACACACGTATTAGAATAGCTAAAATTGAAAAAAACTGATTAACACCAAGTGTTGACAAGGATGTGGAAGAACTAAAATCCTTATACATGGCTGAGGGAATATAAAATGACACAACCACTTTGGAAAACAATTGGTATTTCTTTAATATCAAATACGCACCTACTATATGATCTAGACACTCCATTCTTTAGCATTTACTCAAGAGAAATGAAATCATATGTCCACACAAAGACTCAGACATAAATAGTCATAGTATCTTTATTTGTAATAGGACAAAACTGGAATCAATCTAAATATCCAGCAGCAGCTGAGGGTATAAGCAAACGATGGTGGCTGAGGACAAAGCAAAAGGCTGACACCTTGCAACCTCCCCCCAACCCCACTCTTGGGTGGGACATATGAGACATTCTTTAGGAATCTCCCATCCATCTTAATGTTAATACCTTTCTAGAGGGCAAATCGACTTGGCAATGGCAAGGCCTCTGGTATCAGGTATCTTTGAAGTTCCTCTTTAGCATATGAAAGTTCTATTGAAACCTCCCTTTTGGGGCGCCTGGATGGCTCAGTGGGTTAAGCCTCTGCCTTCGGCTCAGGTCATGATCCCAGGGTCCTGGGATGGAGCTCTGCATGGGGCTCTCTGCTCTCAGCGGGGAGCCTGCCTCCCTCTCTCTCTCTGTCTGCCTCTCTGCCTACTTGTGATCTCTGCCTGTCAAATAAATAAGTAAAATCTTAAAAGAAAGAAAGAAAGAAAGAAAGAAACCTCCCCCTTTTCCTCACTTCCCCCAACCCCATAGTACGTAACCTGCCATCCCTCACAACTCCAGGGCAGCTGCTCTTCCTGCCCACAGGTCCTGTCCCCGTGCTTTAATAAACCACCATTTTGCACCAAGGATGTCTCAAGAATTCTTTCTTGGTCATCCGCTCTGGACCTCACCCCACCGAACCTCACGTATATTCTAGAACTTCATCAATGGTGTACACATTCAATGGAATACTCCTCAATAATAAAAATACATGAATTACTGATGAATACTATAACCTAGAAGAATCCCAAAATAATTACATTGAGTGAAAGAAGCCAGAACAACCAAAAATTTTAAGGAAAAAATAAAAGCACCTGCTATTTTATTTTACTTATACAAATTTTAGAAAGTGCAAACTAGTCTTGATAAAAAGCATATCCATAGTTGCCTGGTGATAGGAGGTAGAGGGCAGGGAGAAGAAGGAAGGAAGGATTACAAAGGGACATAAGAAAACATTTTGGGGTCATGGATATGTTCATTATCTTGATTGTGTTAAGTTTCACGGGTTTTTACATATATCAAAAGATATCAAACTGCACACTTGAAATATTTGCAGTTTATTGTACTTCAATTATATCTTAATTAAAGCTTTTTTAAATGTATGAGACAAATAGGCTATCTACATAGTCTCAAAATATGTCCCCACAAGATACTTAACTTACAAAGGAGAAATGGTAACTTTTTATGGAGAAACCGAACAGAAACTACCTTAACTAAGTGATCAAAGTTAACGTCCCCAGAAATAAGACGTCTTGACATCTTGTACCTCCTGATACGCTACACTGAGAAGGTCACAACATCACTTTGTAGTATTCTTACGAAAAATGTGTAATCTGAATCTAATCATGAAAAAATATCAGACAAAACCAAATTGAGGGAGTTCTTAAAAAAAAAAAAAAAAAAGAACCAGTACTCTTCAAAAGAGCCAAGGTCATGAAAGACAAAGATAGATAAAGAACTGTTACAACTCAGAGGAGAGCAAGGAGAAATGAAAACTAAATGCAATGAGTAAACACCGAGTGGAACCAGGAAAAAGAGACATTAGCAGGACAATATAAAAATGCAAATAAGGTGCATAGATTATTAAGTAATATTATATCAATGTTAATTTCCCAGCTTTGGTATTTGTAAAAGATGTTAACGTTAGGGGAAGCTAAATGAAGGTAACATGGGGCCCCTTCTATATACTATCTTTGCAATTATTTTTTAAATAATTATCTCAAAAGGGTTTCAAAACTGAAGGTAAAATAAAGACATTTTTAAATAAAAGCTGGGAGAACAGCATATCTGTACTACAAAAAAATATGTTTAAAAAAATTCTTCAAGTTGAAGGAAATAATTCCCAGATGGAATCCAAGAACTACTTAAAGGAAGGGAGAGTACTGGAGATGCAAATATATAGGTGAGTATGCAAGACAAATATACTCATTTTTCAGTTTCTTTACAAGATAATTGACTTTTCAATGCAAAAATAAAACACTATATTGTGGGGTTTATAACATAAAAGCAAACTATATGATAATACCAGAAAGGATGAAGATGGGAATAGAGGTATACTGTTGTGAAGCACATATACTTTACTTGAAGTATGTAATACTTAAAGGTAAATGTGACAAGTTAAAGATGGATTGTAAACCCTAGATTCTAGGGCTAAGACAAAAACTAAAAATATTTTTTAAAAGAGGCATAGCTGGTAAGCCTAAAGAGGAGATAAAACAAAACATCAAAAATACTCAATTACTCCAAACATATAGAATAAATAGTAAAGACATAAGAAGATGGCATACTTGAAACCAACAGTATTGATGATTGCGCTAAATTTAAGTGGGCAAGCATACAAATTAAAAGGCAGGTATTGTCAAACTGGATAAAAGACCATAACCCCATTACAAGATGTCAACAAGAAGCAATCTTTAAAAATGCAAATAGGTTCAAAGTAAAAGAAAGGTAAAAAGATATACCATGCAAATACTAAGCCAAAAGAAGCTGGAGGTACTGTATTAATATCAAGAGAGTAAATTTCAGGACAAGGAAATTTACCTCCTAATGGAGTCAAATCATCAAGCTAACAACAACTTCAAAATTACATGAAGCAAAAACAGATATAACTAAAAGGAGAAATAGACAATCCACATAGAGATCTGGAAATTTCAACATACCCTCTCAGTGACTGAGTGGACAAGCAGGCAGTAAATTAGTAAGGGATATGTGAACAGTACCAAGTACCAACTTGACCTAATTGACATTTACCAGATGCCACACCAACAACTCCAGAAGGAAGGAAAAGAAAGAAAAAGAGAGAAAGAAAAAGAAAACGTAGGGGGCACCAGGGTGGCTCAGTTGTTAAGCGTCTGCCTTCAGCTCAGAAAAAGAAAAGCAAATTACCAATATCAGCAATGAAATGGGGAGATCACTACATATCTCATAGACATTAAAAAGTAAGGAAATACTGTTTTTTTAAAACTTCCATCAGTAAATTGGACAACTCAGATAAATGAATTAATTCCTTGAAAGAAACAAATTACCTAACAAATCTACAAAAAAAGAACTTGTAGAACTAATAAGGGACTTGAGCAAGGTCATACACTACAAGATCAAAAGCAAAAAGTCAACTGGATGTCTACATATTAGCAATGAACAATAGGAAACTGGAATTCAAAAAATACCATTTATCATAGCATAAAAAAACAAAACTTCGTAGGGAAGTCTTGTATTCTGAAAGTTATAAAACATTGTTGAAGTCAACTGAGGAAGATCTAAATAAATGGAGAAAAAAGTTATGGATTAGATGAGTCGACGCTGTTAAGATGTCCACTGTCTCCACACTGATCTGTAGATTCAAAGCAATCCCAACCCAAGCCTCAGTGGGCTGCTTTGTAGAAATGGGCAAATTGGTCATAAAACTGATAGGGAAATGCAAAAACACTGTAATAACCACAACAATTATGATGATAAACAAGTGGGAAGACTTGCACTACCTGATTTCCAGACTGACTCCGACTTAGAGTAATCAAGATAAAATGCAGCATCAGCATGAGAGTAATGCGCAATGAATGGAAGAAAACAGACCAAACACATACAGTCAACTGGTTTTCAACAAGATTGACAAGGTAATTAATTCAGTGAGGGAGACCATCATCCTTACAACACACGGCGCTAAACAACTGAATATCCCTATGGAACAAAATAAACTTCAACACTGATACATCCCAGACACGGAAACTAAGTTGAAATGAATCATAAAGGGGCACCTGGGTGGCTCAGTGGGTTAAGCCTCTGCCTTCAGCTCAGGTCTTGATCTCAGGGTTCTGGGATTGAGCCCCCTGTTGGGCTCTCTGCTCTGCGGGGAGCCTGCTTCCCTCTCTCCCTGCCTGCCTCTCTCCCTACTTGTGATCTCTGTCAAATAAATAAATAAAATCTCTAAAAATAAAAAAAATAAAGAAATTAATCATAAACCTAAAAGCAACATTAGAACTAACAAACCTCTAGGAAAAAAAAAACAGTATAAAATCTTCACTTTAATTGGTCAAAGATGCCTTAGATATCACACGAAAGCACAAACTATAAAAGAAAAAAAAATGGTAAGTTCAACTTCACCAAATTAAAAAACATTTACTCCTCAAAAGGCAGAGTTAAAACATGAAAAGAGGGAGAAAATATTCACTATACACATATAAAAGACTTGTACCCAGAATATATAAGGAACCTACAACTTAAAAAATAAAATGCCAGAGAATGAGCAAAGTTTGACTGTACACTCAACAGAAGAAGACATTCGAATGGCCAAAAGGCATATGAAAAGATGCTCAACATCTGGTCATAGGGGAGGTGTAAATTAAAACCACAGAGAGACACAACTACCCATCTCCCAGAATGTCTAAAATTCAAAAAACTAACAATACTAAGGTTTGGCGATGATGTGGAACAAACAGAACTCTCACACACTGTTGGTGATGGTGTATAACCACTTTGGAAAAAAAGTTCGGCAAGTTCTTATAGGTTAAACATACATATACCATATGATCCAAAAATTCTACTCGTAGGTTTTACCCAAGAGAAATGAAAACATTTGATCACAATGTGATCAATGGTTTTCAATCAATGACTTGCGTGTGATCAGTCATGGCCATTTTATTTATAAAACCCCCAAACTGGGGATGACCCAAATGCCCGTCAAGTGGGAAATGGAAAAGCAAATGCATACGATGGCATATTACTCACCAATAAAAATATGAATGGCTAAACTATACGACAAAGATGAATCTCAAAAATGTAATTCAGAAAGAGAAACAAAGACTCAAGTGTGTGATGTGAGATATATATATATATATATATGAATGATTCCATTTACAGGCAAAACAAATCTCGAATGAGAATACAGACCGACCAGCAGTTGCCTGAGCTGGGGGAGTTGAGGAACGGACTGCAAGGAGGCACAAGAGGATCTTAGGGGTTGATGGAAAAGTTCTCACGTATCTGATTTTGAAGGCACAGTTGATAGGTATCTCATTTAAATTCACGGGATACTTAGACATAGAGCTGTGGAAATGGGACAGCAAGATATTCCACACAGGGACAAGGACATGAGCAGAGCCACAGACGTGGGAAATTGAGGGGTGAGTATGAGGAGCTGCCGAGAGTTTGTGTTTTTTTTTAATTTACTGAAGCATAATTTGCATGCAATACAATGCATTGTAGGTTAATAATCAGATGAATTTTAAGAAATGTATAAACCCATGTGACCACCACCCCATAGAGAGCTTCCTTTTAAAAAATTACCACTTCAAGGTTTTTTTTTTTTTTTTAAAGATTTTATTTATTTATTTGACAGAGAGAGATCACAAGTAGACAGAGAGGCAGGCAGAGAGAGAGAGGAGGAAGCAGGCAGGCTCCCTGCCGAGCAGAGAGCCCGATGCGGGACTCGATCCCAGGACCCTGAGATCATGACCTGAGCCGAAGGCAGCGGCTTAACCCACTGAGCCACCCAGGCGCCCCACTTCAAGGTTTTTTTTGTGTGCTTAATAAATCATCATTTTATTACAAGTTTTATCATTTAATATTAAAACCAAAGCAACATGCAGGCAATAAGACAGCTGACAAAAAGCACAGGATGTGGGACACCTGGGTGGCTCAGTCTGTTGGGCATCAGCCTTCAGCTCAGGTCATGATCCTAGGGACCTGGGATCAAGTCCTACATCAGGCTCCAAGCTCAGCAGAGAGCCTGCTTCTCCCTCTGCCTGCTGCTTCCCCTGTTTGTACTCCCTCTATGACAAATAAATAAAATCTTAAAAAAAAAAAAAAAAGCAAAGGACTTGAGGTGCCTGGGTGGCTCAGTGGGTTAAGCGTCTGCCTTCAGTTCAGGTCATGATGCCAAGGTCAAGCCCCGGATCAGGCTCCCTGCTCAACGGGGAGTTTCCTTCTCCCTCCACCACACCCACCTGTTCATACTCTCACTCTCTCTTTTTCTCTCAAATAAATAAGTAAAATCTTTAAAAAAAAAAATCCATAGGTCTTGAAATCAGCTCTAGGTTTAAATTTCACTTCTCCAGCAAGTCACCTTGCTTATCAAAGTCTGTTTCCTCATCCACAAAATGGGATTATAATACAACCGACTTGACAAGATTGCTGTAAGGATTGAAAGAAATAACATTAAGCTTCTGGCACAATGCCCAGAACACAGTAGGACCAGTAAATGGTATGAACCCTATCGCATCACAGTAAGATCGGCATATGTTGTACAGTTACCCTCAGAGGTGTGGTATGGACCGTGGAACCCACAGGCAAAGGCTTTGAAAAGGGTCCTAAATGAAAAATGGCAATCCTCAATTCAGTTTCCCTACTGGTACTGTCTCAGTCAGTGGTGAAGTCCCCAAAGTATTTCATGCTCAAACATTTTGCTTTGATATGGAATGGGCGATTAGGAAATGGAGTCCGGAACAGATTTAAAGCAGGACACTTAAACGGTTCCCCCAGGCCACCTCCACAGTGTATCAGACTCCTCCAGAGCCTTGAAACAGAGCCCGACCTCCCACATTTCACACCACAGGAAGCCGGGGAGACCATGCTGGATTCGCCTGAACAGTCCCAGTCCGCTGATGGGCTCAGCCACCTGCTCCAGCCCTGTCTCCCTTGCTTTCCAAACACCGGCTCCATGACCCCACTCCCAATCTCAGCCCCAGGCCAGTCTCTTCGTGTCAAGATGCACTTCTTCCGCTTGCCTACCTGTCACCCCGCCTATTCACAGCAAGTGTACTATTGGGACACTCCCTTGGCTAGCCGCAGCTTCCCAAGGACACCCCGCTACCCCTCCCCCCACTACCCACCCCAGCTCCCAGTACACAGGACCCAGGACCCAACTTCCAGGACACAATTGCAAACATGACATAATTCAAGGGTCCCGGGGACAGAATGTCCTCTACCTGAGCAACAAAGAGCTGGAACTCGTCAGGCAGAATCCAAGAGCGAGGATAGAAGTTGTACTCCTCAGGAAAGAGATTCTGCATGATTCTCACGGCTCTGCTCAGAGTAATTTTACGCACCATCTCCGTCATGCCTAGGGAGAAGAGAAGCTGTGAGGTTTGAACAGCAGAGAGCTGCTAACTATAAGACAGCCATGATCGGGGACTTTGAAAACCGCCCACCCGATATATTTGCTTTTGCAGACAGGTAGGAGCTGTTTCCCACAGAGGGGAATCATGGGTTGGAAAGACCTACCAGATTAATGAAAAACTGGAGGTAATAGACAGAGAGTTTTTCCTCCTTATAAAATGCCTGTTTTTCCTCCTTATAAAAATGAAGCATCAGGGGCGCCTGGGTGGGTGGCTCAGTGGGTTAAAGCCTCTGCCTTCGGCTCAGGTCATGATCCCAGGGTCCTGGGATCAAGCCTTGCATCGGGCTCTCTGCTAGGTGGGGAGCCTGCTTCCCTTCCTCCCTCTCTGCCTACCTCTCTGCCTACTTGTGGTCTCTGTCTGTCAAATAAATAAATAAATAAAATCTTAAAAAAAAATGAAGCATCAATTGGAAGAAACGGGTTTTCAGCTAGTTTATTATTCCATTCTTAATTAGTCCCCTAGATAATGGATAAAGACAGGCATTTACACCTTGCACTTAAAATTTAATGTCCTCTTTAATTTGGGGCCACCATCCATACTTCGAGGACTGCTTCCATTTTATACCCTCAAGAATATCATCTAGTGGACTCTGCTTACATTATGAGAAACTTAATTAAGGTGCTTTATTTTAATCTTTCATGAGTATTCAAGGTATAAAATAGAAAAATACACAGCTTTCAGCATAAAATCTGTCTCCTTGAAATAAGGACAGAAAGTAGAAAGGATATCACAGCATAATTTATAGTTTCGGGGGAGAAAATGGAATCTGTAGGAGTTCTTCAGTTGTAAGTACTGACAATAACATTGATAAGGCCTCATTAATTTGCCCAGAGGGGATTAAAATGACTCACTTATAAAACATTTTTAAAACACGGTGGATTTTTTTTTTCTTAGAACATCTTTAAGAACTCTGACAAGAGAAGAAACTGTATAACCTTAGCAAATTTTAAGCAAATAGGTAAAAATTCTTTTAAGTTTTAGCATGCTTATCTCTTAAGGCAAATATCTGAAAATGGAGACGAGAACTGGCCTTCACCTTGAGAGAGGAAACATAGTGCCATCACTGACACAAGGAACTGGCTTAGCGACGTTATTTTTGACAGAAAGCAGAAAGTTTCGTGTCAGCCTGGCATGTCCAAATTATCACACATTCCAAATGGGCACAATCAGAATGAATGAGATTTCTTGAAATTCCCATGTTCAGGAAGTGAAGGGTGAACATTCGAGAATGAAGGTTTTAATAACCTATTTCTTGCTTCCCTCAGCATATTATAAAAAGCAATAAATCCGAAGATTGCAGATTTAAGATGTCAGTGCCCAGCTTCTTGGTTCTTGTTTAGAAGGATAGAGAGAAGAATTAAATAAGAAATAAAGGAGCTTGAAAAGCACTAATAAACTCTGCTCTGATGTGAACTCTTCAATATTAAAAAAAACTCACTGAGGACACTCTTCTGAGCTTCCTAAGAAATAATTACGAACCCGGAAAATTCTAGATGTTTCCTTTTAGTCCCCTCCAAATTAGAATTTTTGAGTTATAAACACTGGAGCTAAACACCAAATATACAAAACAAAAACTTCAACTGTTTTTGAATCTTTTTCCTTTTCTTTGACAACAGTTTATTATCATACTAGACTGAAATCCTTCATAACCAACTATAGTACAGCACCTTACACCAAGTAGATGAAGCCTCCTGACCGTTGTGCTACTTTCTACACTTTAATGACCTTGTGACAGGGGAAGGTTCTCTTTTAGAAACCCCTCAGCAGGTTAGACAGACTCACACAACATGGACAGGAGGGCTATGAGTATAAGTGTGGCTTGAACGCTCCAGAAAAGTTTTGTGAAAATCCATGTCCAGGGGCACCTGGGTGGCTCAGTCGGTTAAGTGTCTGACTCTTGATTTCGGCTCAGGTCACAATCTCAGGATCGTGAGATCCAGCCCTGCATCGGGCTCCACACTGGGCATGGTGCGCACTTGATATTCTCTCTCTCCTTCTCCCTCTCCCTCTGCCCCTCCCTCTCTCTCTCTGCTGAAAACAGCCAACTCTGGAGACTCCCTGCAATCCAACAGCTACTTTTCCCAGACAGTTCTGACCCACAGGCTCTTGCCAACTCACCCTCATCCTCTGCCTAAATGCCTGCCTCCAGGAGGCCCCAGTGTAGACCTCCGTCGATCCACTTACCACCATAACCTTTGTTCTGCCACCATATCTAGGCTGTGTTCCCACCTGACCACTCCCTCCACCCCACATGGAAGCTGCTGCCATCCTGGCTTCTGGTGGTGGCTCAGAGACAGAAGTGGGGAGTGTCATCGGCTCTCAGGAAGAAGCTGGTGAGAGTAGTAGGTTTCTAGCTGACCCAGAGCACATGTCCCCGGAGCAAATATGTGAAAAGAGAGGTCATTGGCAGGCTCTGCCACCTTCTCCCCGATACTGCAGCTACCTGACCCCTTCCCATGACCCTGGTCCCAGGCTTTGGGACACACTCTGATCTGAGCCGCAAGCTCTAGGTCTTTTCATCAGCCCCCCTGGAGATTGGGAACAAGGCAGTCTTTGACCCTGACTTTGTACTCCAATTAGATAAGGAGGATTTCAACTGTCTTTCTGAGGCTTTCTGATTGCTTCGCCCTGGAATTTGGTGACCTGTCTTTTGCTCCTGGTGCCTGAGTAGCTGTCTCAGCAATGGCTTTGCTTTGTTCCCGCCTGTGTTCCTCCCTGTTCCACCCAAGACTATCCAGCATGGGTAGGGTCCTCCTACTTAGGACCTGAGCCCGGTGCCTGCCCTCCCGCTGCCTACTTACAGGTTTTTTTGAGGCTCACCGCCTACCTGGGGTTCTCAACCCGTCTGTCTCCAGATGTCCCTATGGTGGCAGGTCCCCTCTCAACTGGGAAAATGCCCTAACTCAGCTTGGAGCTTCCCACACCAGGAACTTGCCTCCTGCCACTCCTGGGCCTAGGTTCTTCTCTCTGCTACCCCGGAGTCTCCAGGCCTGGTGGTCTCCAGCCCTGTGAAACTAGGTGAGAGGGCAACAGTCTGATCCTGGGGCTTACCACGCAGACCTGTTTAACCCGGTTTAAAACAAAAACAAATACAAAACAAAATCTGAGCTATGTCGAGAGCACTATGAAATCCAAACACCAGTGACAACAATGATTTTTGGCCAAAGCACATTGCAACCACCCAATGACAAATAACTACTTCCGGATCCATTCTCTTCTCTCTGTTCCCAGTGCCACTGAGGAGTTCATCTTTTGCCTGGATCCTGTGGTGCCGCCTCTCAACTCTCCCTCTGTCTCCTGCCTCCACCCTTCCACCCACCTCCAACGCATCCCTCTGGCAGGCCTTTCGAAAATGCAAGCTGGCCCATGTCGCTCTCTGGCCTAACAATGTCTCAGTGGCTCCCACGACCTTCGGCTATAAGGACGCTATCCATAGGTCCCTGCTTGTCTTGCTTCCATGGCCCCTCTCACACCTGACCCTTTGTCACTTACCCTTCGCCGAATGAGCAGTAAACACCCTAAGTCTTTGTGCCAACTCTGCTCCCACATTTTGGAGGGAGGTCAGGCCCGTCCAGCCCTGGAGGCTCAGTTCATATGTTCTCCTGGGTCTCCCACCCTGTTCGTCCCCCAGGCAGATCTGGGTTGGGTCATGTGCTCTCATTCCAAGCCCCCAGGGCACTCCAGATTTCCCTTGTCTGGCACTTATTTGTATCTGACTTCCCTCCCTACATGCCTCTCTCCTTGTCTGTGTACCCTCCACGCAGCACAGCGAGTGCCCGACCGCACGCAAGCTGTCCGGGACCTTCCTGGCGGGGGCTCTCTCCCTCTCTGCCAGAACGTCCCCTCCCCACCCCTGCCATGGGCCGCCACACATCTCAGACCCTGAAAGTCAGCAAAAAACTGTGGCTTAGGAGCTGAGAATTGACAGTTTGGGACTTTCCTAAAGCAAAGATGTATCCAAATCAGATTATTTTTATAGAAAGTCTTAATTCATCATGTTAAGACATAATAACCCATCTTGGAGGATCTCGTCATAGAAAAGTGGCTAAAATCTAATGTGCTGACACAAACAAAATAACTCGCTTCCATATGCATCTCCAGAAGTTTTCAGTTTCTTCAGCATGGGCTGCATTTAGAGCTGTCTGCCACATTCAGGCGAACTTACTAGCATAGGAGACACGCCACTAGGATAAGGGGATACAGGAGAGACAGAAGATAAGTCTGGACCCCAAACTAGAGCCAAAGGACAGGCCCTTCTGGAATCATGTCATAGCGAAGAATTACTGTCTTCCATAGGGAGAGGATGGAGCCACACTGCCTCTCTGCCTAGAGGTTCGAGAGCCTGCTTTGTCATTAGAACTAATTAATTGCTGTTGGTAAAGTGGAAAATTATATGTTCCAGTCACTGGCATGTGGGATGCGGGCTAGAGCGAACTTGCTTCTTTGGCATGAATATTCTTCTATCATTTTTGATGATGAAACTAGTCCTTTAATGAAATTAGTCCTTTGAGGGTGTTTTTCTCTAATTTGTGTTCCAAAAGGAGAGCCATAGCTATGACTTCTTCTTACTCACAGTCATGAGATGAGGCACAAGCAAAGAGGGGAAAACATAAATGAAGCCTCATTCGAGGATTCATGTCTTAGGAACTCTGTCCTCATTAAAAGAACTGTTCTCTTTCAAATTATGTTCTCCCAGTACCCCAGTGAGTTCTTCAAGGGGCATCAAAAAGTCACCTTTTATGAGCAGCAAGACAGAAAAGAATAGTTATCCCACTGAACTGTGTGTGCAAGAACACGGGCTACGAGAAGCCTTCTTGCTCTCCAACAGAACCCTCCCTCTTCTCTAACTGTGGGTTAATTTTCTAGCGCTGTTCCCCCGGAAACCAATAAAGGTAGAAAAGTTAGCCATGTTACCAGATGACAAAGCATATGGTGGAAATGATCCCTGATGGGCAAATTGCATAAATACCTGGTAGGAAGCCTTAGCCCCAGGCTTGCCTGATATAAGGATGCTCGTAACTCAGCAGGGCCCTGCTGGGAGCCCTGGAAGCTATGCTTTGGAGAAGCGACGTGAGAGAAAGCTCTTGAGGGGTATCTAAGCCAAGACAGACCCACGTCCACCAACGTAGGTCTTGTCTCCCTACACTTCCGAGCTTTTGCTTGAGGGGTAAGTCTAGCCTCTGGCACCCGTGCAAAGACATCGCTGGAGAGAAATGCCTGACCTGACTGGCTGGCAGGCCATGTTTCCTGCCCTATGTCCTTATAAGTGAATCTGAGCCAAGTGAGGCCCATGAGAGTCTGAACACTTAATTGAACCCCCCCGCCCCCAGCGGACATGGCGTAACTCGCCAGTGTATCGTGTATGGCTACTGGGTTTTCTGAGATGTGGTTTCTTAAGGACATGGCATAGAATGCCAAAGAAAGAGAGTAAATTCTTTTTTAGGTAAATTCTATGCATACCATGGGGCTCAAACTCCTGACCCGGAGATCAAGAGTCAAATGCTCTCCCATGAGCCCAAAGGCCCCCTAGAAAAAGGGTAAACGGAATCTCTTTTTAAAAATAAGCATAAATGATATCACACTAGGAGAAAACACTTGTATTTAGGCAACCACACTCTGACTGCAACCGTATAAAAGTGATAAAAAAATATGGTTAAGTTTTGGGTGGAAATACAGAAATATTCATATTGTTGTTTGTTAAATGAGGGATGGGATTCAGGGTGACGCCCTTTTTAAAAAACTTATTCACTATCAAATTATAATACGGTTTGTGCATATTATGTTAACATTTCTGAATATAAGAGAAAGACCCTCTGGCTGCCAGTGCCACTCCCACTGGGCCAAATGTTCCTTCCTCTGGGAGCACACCCACTCACCTTAACCACCCTCTTCACGGAGCCATTAAAAATAATGAATAGCAATTCATAGCAGAAGAGGGTGGCAGAGATTCAAAATAAAATGGAAAGGCATATGGGGAGGATGGGAATGGAGGGAGGAGGTGTTTTAAAGTGTTGGCTCTGACACCTTCATGGAACGAGTCCCCCTACTGGAAAGCCTCACTGGGATAAAGTCCCGAGGTCTAAGGTAGGCACTGTCTCAGCCTGCCGTTCCCAACACGGAGACTGGTGTATCTGGTTTTAAAAATGGTACCTCCAGGGATGATATGTAAAGAAAGCAGAAGCTGCTAACCTCATTTTTGTGGCATATTCCTAGAATTTTAGTACTTCTGTTCCTGGCAAATAATTTATGTGAAGTGGTTTTTTTTTTTTTTTTTCGTTTTGAGAACATAGTCTCCTCATTACACCTTCATAATATAACTCAGAAGGTGAAGATCATGTTCTTCCACTGGTGAAATCAGTCCAGGAAAGCCTGTCTTTCTATTTTTGAGCCTCTGGTCCTTAACAAGTTGGTGGGTCAAAACCTGATGACCTCTGCGTTAGCTTCCCTCCCAAGGTCAGGGCGCCAGAGTGGTAAAGGCAGCAAGTCCCAATTAAGAGTCCTTGAGTCTGAGCTCAAATGCCACCTTGTTTTTGTAAAAGAGGGTGCCCTCACACAGCCTAGAAACATTTTTTGATGCCAACAATAACAGCAGATACCTGGAAACTTGTTCACTTGGCCGGAGAATATGTCATTGTCGTGAAATGAAACTCCATGCCAGTAGATGTCACAAGGCAAGCGTCGGCCAAATGGGAACTAGAAGACAGAGGGGAAAAAACTGTGATGATTAACAAGAACTAGAGGAGCAACTATCACCCTGGATGTGTGTTACATACACATTCCCCGTGACCTGGTGCATATCACATGATGTAATGCTCATAATAAGCACGTGAAGTAGATGAAAGCCTTTCTCATTTTATAAGTGAAGAAACCATCTCAGGCAGGTTAAAGAACTTGCTCAAGGTCACAACCAGGGAGGGGCGGCTTTCTGACTCTGTGTAGCAGGCACCATACTCATGGCTTCACACCTATCCTTTCATTTTAATCCTCCTAACTACCCTAGAAAAAATTGTTCCCATTTTACTGGGGAGAAAATTGGGGATGAAAAAGGTATCTAATATGCCCAAAGTAACACAGAGCTGGTAAGCAGAGGAATTGGGATTTGAACCCAGGTCTATCTGAACCCCGACCCATACTTCTCTTTCTCTAAAAACCTGCAACTCCCAAGTCAGTTCCCCCAAAAATGAGCTCATGCTCTCTCACTCATGCTCTCTCATTCTCTCTTTCCTGCTCCCCCAAACACACACGTTCCATGAAGGGAGGCTGCATCCCCAGTGCTTCCTGGCATTCAAGAAAAGCTTTTTTGGATAAATAAATGAACAAACTGGTAATGGTAATCTGACTCAAGGTGACATAACCAGATTCTCTCTTCGAGGAATTTAGAAATCTGAGATGCCAGGCAGCCTCTGCTGGCCCTTGGTCTGGGAGTGATAAAAAGCCAGAGCCAGGCAGATGTGCTTGGCTGTGAGCACAGAGAAGCAAAGGCAGCCCAGCTGATGAGAGAGAAGGAAGGAGGAGGTGCAGAGAGGAAAGTGATGGTGAGACCAGGGGGCCCTGGTGACAGACTGAGTGACTTTAGTTCCTAGGGCTTCTAGATCCTAGGTCCAGACCCTCCTGAGCCTCAAGGCCCCTCCTGTC
Organism: Lutra lutra; assembly: GCF_902655055.1. Classification (NCBI taxonomy): domain Eukaryota; kingdom Metazoa; phylum Chordata; class Mammalia; order Carnivora; family Mustelidae; genus Lutra; species Lutra lutra. The sequence continues at coordinate 82,995,903 of NC_062290.1, forward strand.
CTTGGATCCTGTAAGGCAGCCTTATATTCTTAGAATATAGCCCCTCTTTGCACACACTATAGGGTTTCCTTATTAGCAGCCAGAAAAATCCCTCTGTGAGACAGAAAGCCCTGCTCTATCCACTATATCCTGCTGCCTCTCAAAGTTATCAGCAAGTTCGACATTTACAGAATTCCTTTTTTTAAATCTCTAAGTCAGAGGACCCTTGTTAAAGGAAAAAAGTGAGGACGTGTCAGTTCATATTTGGAACTTGCTTGTTAGAAGTCCAGATGAAGAGAGATGCCAACACACTGAACACAATCACTTGACTTTCCCATCCTAAGACTACAGCTAATCAGGATTTTTGTCTGCTCCAAGTTGAGAGAGCTTAAGTTCCAATGGAAAAGCATAGCATTACTAATGAAATGGTGGTGACTTGATGCTTTCCAACTATTCTAAATTAAAATGAAGGCAAAGAGACTAAGCCCTTTAAATCATTCACATTATTTCAAAGCTGTGCCAAAGTAAGGCATATGTTACACATTCTATTAGCATGAACAACTTTCATCTATAATTTATAGCATTTCACTTGTTTTCTTTGCATCCAATGGACTGAAGTTATTAATTCAGTAGTCATAAATACAAAGAGATACAGCATATGTTACTTTCTTCCAGCTGCTAAGTGCTAACAGAGGGAAGGGGAAAATAACTTCACCAGGGAAGTTTCCCTAAAAAGCACACTATCCAAGCAAAGTTTACTAAGATTTAAGTGACCGTGCTGCCTGTAATGTGGGACCAACACCTGCTCCATGTCAGCAGATAACGAATGACTCCTTATCACCTTTACGGTTACCCTTCAACCCTTGACAACCTCATGAGTCCCAAATTCACACTTCATTCAGCAGTGCCTTCAGCTCATTCGGTTTTGAGAAACTGTGGGTTTTTAAAATCCATTCATTCAGTAATTGCTACGTGCCAGACACTGTGCTAGGTGCTGAGAACACAGAGAAACACAATTTTAAATAGGTCCCAGGACTTCAAAATCCCTCCTCTTTTTAAGATTTTTTAAAAAACTGCTTAAACATCATACTCAATGGTGAAAGACTGAAAGCTTTTCCTCGAAGATCAAGAATGAGATAAGGATGCCCACTTTCACCACTTTTATTCAACAAAGTATTGTAAGAGCAAAAGGCAAGAAAATGAAATGAAGTATCCAAATTGGAAAGGAAGAAGTAAAATTATCTGTTTGCAGATGACATGATCTTATATGTAGAAAACCATAAAGATTACACACACATATATACATACAGTTAGAAATAATAAGTGAATTCAGAAAAATTATAGGATACAAAATCAATACACAAAAATCAGTTTTTCTATATACTAACCATGAATGATCCAAAAAGGAAATTAAGAAAACAATTACATTTATAATAACATCAAAAAGAATAAAATACTTAGGAATTAGCTTAAACAAGGAGACAAAAGACTATATGCCAAAAACTATAAAATGTTGCTGAAAGAAATTAAAGAAGACATGCATAAGTATAAAGATATCCCATGTTCATGGATTAGAAGACTTTATATTGTTAGGATGTCAATACTACAAAAGCAATGTACAGATTCAATGAAATCCCTATCAAAATCCAAATGACTGGGCGCCTGGGTGGCTCAGTGGGTTAAAGCCTCTGCCTTCGGCTCGGGTCATGGTCCCAGGGTCCTGGGATCAAGCCCCACGTTGGCTCTCTGCTCAGCGGGGAGCCTGCTTCCCCCTCTCTTTGTGCCTGCCCCTCTGCCTACTTGTGATCTCTGTCAAATAAATAAATAAATCTTTAAAAAAAAAAATCCAAATGACTTTTTTTCTCACAGAAAATATGATAGATAAAACTCTATCATAAAATTCATGTGGAATCTCAAGGAACCCCAAATAACCAAAATAATCTTGAGAAGGAAGAAAATGTTGGAGGTATCACGCTTCCTGATGCCAACTTACAATAATGCTAAGATAGCGAAACAGTGCATAAAACAACAATGAGAGACAATGAGATATCACTATACAACTACTAGAATGGCCAAAATCCAGAACACTAACAATACAAAATGCTGGCAAGGGTATGGAGGAACAAGAACTCTCACTCATTGCTGATGGAAATGCAAAATGGTACACCTCCTCTGGAAGACAGTTCTTAAAAAGTAAACATACTTTTACCATATGATCCAGTAATTGTGTTCCTTGGTATTTATCCAAATGGGTTGAAAACTTATGCCCAGAAAAAAAATCTACACATGAATATTTATAGCAGTTTTATTAATAATTGCCAAAACTTGGAAGCAACCAAGATGTCTCTCAGTAGGTAAATGGATAGATAAACTGTGGTGTACCCAGATAATGGAATATTATTCAGTGCTAAAAAAAAATGAGCTATTAAGCCAAGAAAAGACATGGAGGGATCTTAAATGCATATTTCTAAATGAATGAAGCCCATTTGAAAAGGTTACATACTGTGTGACTCCAACTATATGACATTCTGGAAAAGGCAAATCTACAGAACCAGTTAAAAGATCAGTGGTTACCATGGATTAGGAGTAAGGGGAGGGATGAATACGGGAAGCACTGAGGATTTTCAGGGTAGTGACACCACTCTATATAATACCGCAACAGTGGATACATATCATTTATTCATCTGTCCAAGCCCACAGAAGGTACACTACCAAGAATAAGTTTTAATATAAATCATGGACTTCGAGTGATAATGATGTGTCAATATATGTTCATCAACTTCAACAAATGTACCATTCTGGCAGGCAATTCTGATAGCTGGGGAGGCTATGCATATGTAGGGTCAGTGACCATATGTGAAATCTCTGTTCCTTCTGCTCAATTTTGTAGTGAACCAAAAATAGTTCTAATAAAAAAAAATAAATTAATAAAAACCAGGATGTTACTGGCATAAATACAGACAGACTAATGGGATAGGATACAGAACCCAGAATTAAACCCTGACATATACGGTCAAATTGTTTTTGACAAGAATGACAAGACTACTTGATGGGGAAAGGATATTCTGTTCAACAATTGCTGCTAGGAAAACTGGATATCCACATGCAAAAAGAATGAAGTTGGACCCTTACCTTTCACCATATACAAATATTAACTCAAAATAAGTAAAAGACCCAATCATAAGGGCTAAAACTATAAAGCTCTTAGTAGAAAATACAGGGAATAAGCTTTATGATATTTAATTTGGCAATGATTTCTTGATATGACAAAGCACAGATAACAAAAGAAAAAATAAATAAGTTGAACTTCATTGAAATTAAAACTTCTTTTCATCAAAGGACACTTGTCAACAGAATGAAAGGGAAGCCCATGGAATAGGAGAAAATATTTGAAAATCATGTATCTGATAAGGGATTAATATTCAGAATATATTTTAAAACTTTCACAACTCAAGAACAATAAAAACAATTTAAAAATGGGCAAAGAAAAGACTTGAATAGACATTTCTCGAAAGAGGACATACAGATGGCTAATAAGCACATGAAAAGATCCTCAACAACACTAATCACTAGGAAAATGCAAATCAAAACCACAATGAGATACAACTTCACACTCATTAGGATGGCTAGCTTAAAAAATAATAAAAAGGAAATAAGTGTTGATGAGGATGTAGAGAAATTGGAACCCTCAGGCACTGGGAATGTAAAAAGCTCCTGTGGAAAATAAAATTGTCACATGATCCAGTAATTCTACTTCTGAGTATTTACCCAAAAGAACTGAAATCGGGGACTCAAACAGATACTGATACACAAATGTTAAGCATTATTCACAACAGCCAAAGGTGGAAACAGTCCAAGTGTCCATTAACTGTCCATCAACAGACAAAATGTGGTATATCCATACACTGTAAGATTACTCAGCCTGGAACAACATAGATGAGACCCTGAAGACATTATGCCAAGTGAAATAAATCAGACACGGAATATGGTATGGTTCCACTCTGTGAGGTAGCTAGAGTAGTCAAATTCATAGAGATGCAAAGTAGAACAGTGGTTTCCAGGGGATGGGAAGGGGGAAATGGAGTATTGTTTAATGGGTACTGAATTTCAGTTTGGGGAGATGGAAAATGTTCTGGAGATGGATGGTGCTGATAGTTGCACAACAAGGTGAATGTATTTAATGCTACTAAATTATACACTTACAAGCAGTTAAGATGATAACTTTTGTTATGTATATTTCACCACAATAAAACGACAGTAAGAAACTGTCTGCTTACCCCTGGGGGGTAAGGGGCCATTCCTGGCTCTACTCTGAGCTCTCTATAGCCTGGAATGCTACGTGGCTTTTCATGGGGCAGCTGAAAATTGACAATGTTTCTCAGACTCCCCCACTCCCCATCTTTCTAAGGTCAGCATCATCTTCCCAGTTATCCAGATTCTGAATTCTAAAAGGAGTCATCTTTCCTTTTCTCTTCTTCAAACTGTTTTGGAAAAAGGACTAGTTTTGGGGTCGAAAGACCTGAGAGTTCTAGACTTGTTCCATCACTTACTACGAGGTCTTAAGCAACCAAAATCTTTGTGTCCTCCATTGACAGAGATGAGAAAACATGTCAAGGCACAACAGGAACCAAACAAGATAATAGAAATGAAAATGCTTTGTACATTCCACAATACAAATCTGAGTTGATCGTTGATGTATTTACTCATTAAGTGTTAAGAACCTAGTGCGTGGGGCAGTGTCTCAGGTGGCAAGGACACAGGGGAACATGTCTGCTTCCATGGAGCATAGAGTCCATGGGGGAAAAAGAGTTGACTCAAATAGTCACTCCCAACGTATCCCCACAAACTATGGTAAGGGCTGTGAAATGAGGTCCAGAGAGCAATGAGGACACAGGGAGAGCCCATCACATCTGGGAAGTCAGAGAAGTCTGCTCCGAGTAGGGGGACCACATGTTCATTAGCACAGGACAGCTCCCCTTTACACCTGGTATCCTGGTGTTAATATTAGTACAGGGTTTTGGGTTTTTTTCCACTTTCAAATGTATCCCAGTTTGAACAGCAAACTGAGTGGTCACCCTGCTCCTGAGAAAAGGCTATTTGAGCTGAGATTGGAAAGAAGAACAGGCAGATGAGGAAGGAAGAGTATTCTAAGCAGAGAACAAATATGTAAAAGTCCAGAGGTCAGATTGACCATGACGCACTGGAAAGCCTGAAGGCAGGTCAAGGTGGCTGGGGGTACAGAGGACCAGAGGAAAGTAGAGTGACATGTGGCTGAAGACCTAGACAGAGGCCGATGGTGTAGGGCTGCCCCCAGCTGGATAGCAGAAACAGAAGGTCATGTGGAGAGCAGACGAAGACAGACCAGAGAGATGGAGAGCATGAGCCATAAAAGGCCAGCGGGGAGAGTGTTTCAAGACAAAGAGAAGGGTGAACAGCGTGTACGCGGCTGACAGGTCAAGTAGGTTGGAAACTAACAACCGCCCGCTGGCTATGACGACATGGAGAGCTTTAGGACCATGTCAGCCCACAGGGATCACCTTTCTGGTCCCTTCAGCACCTGCTATGCTTATCACAACACACTGTTGTGTACTTCATATGCAACCCGTATCTCCCTCAGAACGCCAGGGATTTCTAGGACCTGGAACAATTTGACATACTTGTCTTGGGTCTGTGTACTTCATATGCAACCCGTATCTCCCTCAGAACGCCAGGGGTTTCTAGGACCTGGAACAATTTGACATACTTGTCTTGGGTCTCTGAGAATGACTAACCAGGTGTCCAATTCGTCCTAGGCCCATAGGAAAATTAGAACCATAATCCTGAGAATCACCGATAACTCCCTTCCCTCCCCAGTATCTAACTGGTCAGCAAGTCCTCCGGTTTACCTCCTAATTTATTTTTACATTTCTTCGCTCTACTTTAATGCCCAGTGCCGTTGTCAAACTTTGAGGCTTTGTCTCTCGCCTGGATGAGACGTTTGTTAGTCACACATGAACGACAGCAACTAGCATACCCTCCCCCCACATACTACCATCTTTGCCACAAAGAAAGATTCTCCCTCAGTGTATACACCTGTGTGGACCCAAAATCCTTTTCCTTCTTACCTAGAAGGACTAAAACAAACTTGCCAGGCTCCTGCAAGAACTGAAACCATTAAATGTCCTTTGAGCGTATTTGTGCTTAAGCAACTGGTGTCCGGGTCCCCCTTCTAATAAATAGCCCAAAGAGCGAGTTCAAACCCCCTGAGGGATTTTACAAAATGAAATTTCACAGGGAATGCTGATGAAAGCACAATTCACATTTCTGTACTTTGCGAATGATTTTCTTCATAAAGCTTCTTCATGAAAGAAAATCTTTCAAGTGATTGGGCATAAAAGTGGCAAATAAGCTTTGATATGGGCAAGTGTATGTGTAATGTATCTACAGGGGGAAATGACCCAAATTACTGCTTCAAAATGAGAGGCCCAAAGCACTGCGGGGAAATCCAAGGAAGGGGTAGAAGCCAGAGCAGCTCACTTGGGCTAGGAAGAGCCCCGCTCCAGCCTCAACCCGCCACACCCCACCCAGAGACTTTGACACGCTGCTGACCTTGCCCCTCTCCAGCTCACCTACGGTGGAGTTAAACAACAGCTGTAAAACCCATCTGCCTCCCTGGACTGTCATGTGGACTGAGGTAGTGCCTGAGAAAGCACTTTGTGAAAAGCAAATTGCTGTTATGTAGGATAGCCTATTATTTTTAATGCCCAAGGAAATCACCTCAACGAGTAACTTCAATTAAAAAAGATGCTAACCAAATATTAAGCACCATTAGGACAGCTCTTGAATAAGAACACCACAGTGTACTTGCACTTGGGAAACCCTAGCTGACGCCCCCGGGCAGAGCTAATGGATTTCTCTCCAGTGTCCCCTCTGTATTCGGTCGATGCCTATAGTACAGGCACTGCCTTGCAGGGTATTAATGTGTACATGCCTGCCTCTCCATCAGAGAGAAGGCTTCAGGGTAGACACACTTGATTCTCTCCACCTTCTCCCAGGCCTACCCTCTGTGGTAGGCAGCCTCTAAGATAGTCTCCAATTATCCCTGCCTCCTGGAATTCGGGCCCTTGTGTAGTCTTCTCCCACAACTGGCACAGGCTTGGTCCGTGGAACCAAAAGCTACAGCAGAAGAAGGGATGGGATGTCGAGACTGTGGTTTCTGTCTTGGGTGCACTGTGTGTGTGTGTGTGTGTGTGTGTGTGTGTGCACGCGCGCGCGCGCACGCACCTCTGGCTGGCTGGCTGGTTGGCTCCCATCTCTCTCTCTCTCTCATCATCATCACTCACTACGGAGAGTGCCTAAGGAGAGGGAAGAAATCAAAGCCTCCTGCCGAAAGAAAGCCATGGGAATGAACTTGGAAGTGGGTCCTACCACCCTGATCGAGTCTTCAGAGGCTGCGGCCCCATGAGAGACCCTGAGCCAAAACCGCAGCTAAGCCACTCCCAGACTCCTCATCCTCAGGAATTGTGTGAGTAATAAATGTGTGATGTTTTCACTGCTAAGCTTTGGAGAAATCTATTACACAGTAGTAGATAATGAATACACTATTCTGGGTTTATAACAGTGCCTTAGAGAATGAAAGCATTCTAAGAACGAAGGAATTTAAGATTAATATATCCTTAAAAGAAATTCAATAATTATTATTTATTCAGTACTTAATTGCATGCTAGATATCCTACAAATATGCCTCCATTTTGCACATGAAAAAAAAATACAGTTCTGTTGCTGGTAAGTGGCAAACCCAGAATTTGAAGTCATGTTGATCTATCTCCAAAGACTGTGCTCTTTTGGTTCCACTAAACTGAATGGATGGATAGATGGATTAATCTGTGGGGGAAAAAATGAGCATGTATATCTATGCAAAAAAAGAGCTGTGGTTAACACTTCAAGGAAGAGCATAGCCCAGAAAAAGCCCAGAGAAGACCAGTTAAGACAAGAAAAGGACTGAGCAATTGCCCTTCAAGGATGGACTGAAAACATAGCACTCTTTTCTTTAATCAGGAAAGCAAGCAGACAAAGAAAACACTGGTGGAGATCCATCAAATGCTGAAGGGTGTGACCAGATAGAAAATGGCTCCATCTGCCAAATCTGAGCATATCAAAAGAAGATGAGTCCCCTCTTTGAAGCCTGAGAGAGGCAGGCTAGCTCACTCTTCTCTTGTTCACATCTCAGCTAATGGCATCACTATCCTCCCAGACAGGTGAGAAGCACCAACCACCCAACTGAGGGGCCACAGGGAGATTCTGGGGTCCCACCTACCTGTGGAAAATGGACTAACAAGAAAAGGCCTCCCCATGCAGGGGAGGGACTGGCCAGCTTCCTGACCACAGCATCTCTGGATGGGGTAGGGTGGAGGGGGGGAGTCCATACATAGGGCAACCCCAAGCCTATTTCTTCAGCAGGAACAATAATGACAATGTGATTTGGGTTATTAGATGAATTAATGATGCATCTAAGCCACCTAGCCCTGTGCCTGGCACATGATGCGAAATATATAGTAGGTGTTCAAAAAATGCTGCTTTCTTTCTTCTCTCCATGTTTTCCCAACACCCTTCACCCCATACTTACTGACTGGTAAAATATTACCCAAAGGAGATGGTGGAGGGAGTGTTTTCTAGGGCCAGTCCAAGGTTAAAGGTGCACAGGGTATATCCAAGGTATTTGAACCCATATAGGTCTTCCTGGATCTTCACCTAACCTCTGGGGAAAGCCTATACTCACACCAAATCTCCTTGACCTGACTTCTAGAACCTGGGTTCAAATCTCAACCCTGCCAGCTTCTAAGGCTTTTGGTTTTAACATCTGAGAAAGAGGACTAGCAAAGCCTCCATCACAGAGGGTATCAGGAAGATTAAAAACAACTATGTAAGTGAAAAAAATGTTTGTGACTAGTCTGGCACATAGAAGGAGCTAAGTTAGTCCTTGTAAGGACCTATTTAACCAGAGGCTTCCATTAAGGTTAAACAACAACCTTGTTGTTTAACCCTTTAACTGTCCCTGCTCCCCTTCCCCCAGGGGACTGACTTAAAAACAAGTCCAGGAAACCAGCCCCAGGTAACAAAGCCCAGATACAAGGGTGGCCCAGGCCAGGTGGAGACATCTGATCAGTGGGGGGTTGCATACTGTCTCCCTAGCTACCAAGGAGTATGGGCCCCATCCTTTGGGAGCCTTTTGGGCACCAATTCTAACCAAGGTGTGATAGGCTAGGTCAAATGTCTACTATAGGGTAAACTGTAATTCAATTGGTCACCTAGCATCACTGTGCAGCTTTCTCTGTGTGTTACAATCTCATTGGCCACCTGTGCGTGGCCAGGCCCGACCACAGGGCCTTTGCCCTTAAAAGCTAGTCTGTGAAACAGAGAAGGGTCGCCTTTTCTGTAAGAGGCACAACCCTGGCCGGTTAGTCTGATTCTTGATGCCTGGCGCGAAATAAAGCTTTGCTTGACCTTCGCTTTGTATCAGTCTCGCTCCTTTAATCACGGACCCATTTTGGGGGGGCATAACAGTCCTATTACAGTGACAGTAAGCATCCTGGATTGTTCTTCACCTAATTGAGTCCCATGGTGAGAGAGGCAGAGAGGAAAAGTCCCCAGACATCTACCCCTGTAGAGAAAGCAGAGGTTGGCCCTCAACAAATCCACTTCTTCTAAAACAGTAGTGAATCAAACATGGCTCCAGGGATTCCAGAGCTGGCCTGGGGTCAAGGCAGATGCATTATCTGTGTGATGGTCCAGCAGGAACAACTGTTTCCGCTCCATGGGAGGAAAGTGGAACAGAGGAGGGGCTATTTGAGCTGGGTGTGAAATAGGTGTTTGCCAGGCAGAGATAAGGAGAAAGGAAAATCAGGTGGAGGGCAGAGTGCATGCAAGGCAGGGATTCTGGAGAGCACAAGAAGTTCTACATACCTACAGCCCAGGGTGAGTAGGGGAGATAAAGCTGGATGGGTCTCATTGACCCAGACAGGTCATGAAGGGCTCACAGGGTAAGTGGACAGAACTTGATTCTGCAGGTAGAGGAGAGCCAAGGGAAGTGCTCCAGCAGGGCTACGCTAGATCTGGCTGAAATGGAGAATGGAAGGGAGGTAGAACAGAACTAAGGGCAGCCAGACGCATGAGGAATCCGGCCAAGGCTAGGAGAGTGGGGACAGGGTGGAGTGGTGATGGGGCAAGGAGAGAAAGAGTGTGTTGCAAGTCGGGGTGAGGGAAGGCACAGAGGTGTAAGAGCACATCGCCAGTTTCATGCGTAAGAACAGCTTTGACAGCCAGTGCACTTTAAAGAAGCCCCTTCTTTCATGCCCATGGGCTGACAGTCCTCTCTCACCTCCTCCAGATTCCTAGTTGTTGGAGACTCTGAATGGAGAGGATCCCACAGGGATAACTAGCACTCTGAGGAGCCTTCCAATTTAATAAAGTTGCCGTCTGGCTCCAATGGGTTTCCCAGAAAGACAATAATTACTCATCCACTAATAGAGCCAATAAATATAGCAAAAGGATAGGTAATTAACAACCTTTGCTGGAAAGTAGCAATTCTTGTGATCTATGAAGTTTCCTTTTCCTGTTCACTTCTTGGTTATTGCAAATATGATACTCTGGGTAAGCGTGCCATTTGTCGTTCACTGAGTTAATCACCAAAGTACATTGTAATTTTTTATTAAATCCATTCATTATAATTGACTCATATGAATTATAGCTGGAAGAGCTGCAGTGAGGCCTCCAACCACCTTGCTTCTGCTTCTGATCACAAGACTTCTAATGAGATCAGAATTGTTACCAAACAATTGAACTATAGAAAAAAGGCCCATGTTAGCAGGAGGAGAGGAGAACCTTGCCCCTCTCATAATTTCAATGCCCCATAGCAATCTCCTCCAGTTATTTATTCTGGTATCTAATTTCCCACTCATAAAGAATCTTTATTAGTAGTAATTATACCAGCCAAGAGAAAAAGAAAAACTTCACAAACTTCTAAAGTGATTTACCTCTTGGCTTGCAGTTTTAATTAAAATTTCAGTTTATTTGGCGAATCACTCTGAAAAGATCAGATACCAAGTTAGCACTATGTTCTTTTTCCACTTTCCAGTTCACAAGGGTGACACAAACAACAAAATACCCACATTAAGTGACTCTTACTCCATTCCACTGTAACTCAGCCTATGAAAAAGGGTTGCAGTATCAATTATCAATTATAAATTAACCCTAGTATGTTCTGTAAATTTATTGATGTGGTTTGGGGCAGGCTGCCCCCAAATGCACCACTCTGGTATATTATTTTGAATTAAAGTTACATTAGAAACACACAATACAAGAAGGATGCTCTGACCATCCTTTTTCTCCCTGAGAGCAGAAAATAAATCTCCCATGTGAAAGGTGCCCCCTCTATGCCCAGAGGAAAGGAGAAATTCTTATCACCAGCAAGAGAGAATTTGGAACCTCATAGACTATGTAAATGAACCTTGTTACTTCCTCTCTAACTTACTACCTCAAGCTCACACTTCTTTGTCTTTTCAGTTCCTCACAAATTTATTGTTTCCTTGTTAAAAAAGTATAAAAGCTAGCTGTTTGGTTGCTTCTTTGGGTCTCATTCTTCGGGGCCCGGTGGGTACAAGACCAATGCAAATTTGTGCACCCCGGTTAGTCTCTCTCTCGTTGCAGGGGTGTCTCAGCCAATGACCAAGAAGGGTAGAGAGAAATTTCTTTTTTCTCCCCTATACTATCAACAGCTCTCTGCTCCCTCACCATGGGTAAATGATTTCAATTCAACATTCGTCTTCAACTTACCTCAAAGACTTCCACACCAAAACTTTAAGTGTTGTTTATTAACTGAAACAGAAGCAAGGCAAATCAGGTTTCCATTCCAGTAGCACTTTCTTTCCAACCAGGATTATCAAATGATTTTTGCCAAAGTCGTGCCCAACACCTCTTCCAGCAGCTCATCCCCAATTAACCAGATACCCAGGCCCTTTCAGGACTGTCCACAGTGGCAACTGCACCAGGAAGCTGGTCAAATGCACCATGGTTTAGCTGGAACATCAATGCATTCACTTAACACACAAGCACGTTGTGCCTTTGAGCCAGGTGGTATGCTAGGGGATGCTGAGAGGTTCCACGTATGGGTCAAAGTGTCCATGGTGGGAGACAAAAGCTGGAGAGGTAAAAACAGGAGGAGGATGAATGAAAGAGTCCTTACCTCCAAAGAGTTCACAGCACAGCAGCTGAGTTAGGCACACAGACAGAGCACTGGATGCCTGTAGCCACCATCCTATCAAGCATATACTATATACCTGCCCCCAAGCTGAGCTCTTTACCCACATGGTGACATTTAACCTCTACATAGCTTCCAAAGGCCATCATACTCCCATTGCGCAGAAGATGCAACCAAGGCTCAGAGGGGTAGGTGACATTTGAGCTGACTCTTGAAGGACAGAGAGGTTGCCAAGGCTACAGAGGAAAGAGGTCACTGGGAGGAAGCAAAAACCTGTACAAAGGCCAAGCAAGAGCCTGAAGACCCAGTCCTCCTCTGCCTATGGTCATTAACTGTCTGAGCTGCCTTGGGCATTATTGGATCTCTTTGGGGCCTGTTTCCCCGTTTGCCACATGCAGGATACCTCCTATTCTGCAAGTCTATGGGGGCCTGTTCTTCTTTTCCAACAACTGGTTAATTTGTTTTGACCCCAAAGCACCCAATGCTATCTTAATTATGACACTAAGGGACAAAGAAGTGGTTTCCCAGAGCACTTATTAGATAAAGGACAGGCTCTTCCACCCTGAATTCATTTGCTTCTCTGACCCGTGAAGCCACCTGTAACCTCCCAGAGACATCTCACTGCCATGACGGCCTTAAGCCAGCCCACCACATATTGTTAAGAAGAACCCGTACTATTGGGCCAATAACTTCTATAATAATAAAATTGTGACTATGATTTATTGAATCTATATTATGTGCTGCATACTTGCGACTTTACATGAGCTGCTTCAATTCACCCTCACAACAACACTATCAAGTAGATAGAGATATTGCCATTCCACTTCACAGATGAAGAAACTGAGACTCAGAGCAATTAGATAACTTAGTCTTTAGTAGTGTGTCCAGTAAGTGGTGGAGCAAGGAACAGAATCCAGCCCCATTAAGTCCTCAGTTCCCAGAGAACTAAGTCTAGGAGAAATGAATAAGGTTCCTTTAACAACCATAGAATTCCAGTGACGCACACCATACCGAGGTTGGTGTGTGTTGGACAGGACAGGGGCCGCCCCAGAGGAAGGGAGCTGCCCCCACCTGGGAGCTCTCCGGGGTGCTGAACTGCCTCTGCTCAAGTACTCTGACTCAGAGCACCGACATCTGTCTGTCCTAGTCCTCACCTTCTGATTTCAGTGCCCATTAGGGCTGCTAACAGAATAGAATGAATGGAAATGGAGTACATCTGGGAGAGAAACAGTTGACTTTTAGAAGTACTGAGCTGGAGGGGACAACAGGACCTTTTACTGGAACTATCCCACAAGGCATTAGAAATACAAGAATGAGAGAAAAGTCAAAGCAAGAGGTAAAAATATGGGAGTCACAGAGGAGAGAACTAAAGAAAGGGTGAGTGTATTTTTGGAATGCTTACTGAGAAAGGGAAGCAAAGGGCCAGGGTCAGAGGCCCGTAGCAGTCCTAGACAGTGGGTACCAGGAACAAATAACTGAACTCTCCAACCCCAATATGCACTGAAAGGTGTTCAGAGAACACAGAATTTAGTCCCTGGCAGCTTTGAACCTGTGAAAAAATAACCATCACCACTCCACAACCTCCCCCCAAAAAGAAAAAGAAATTATAGTCCTCAAGGGAGAAAGAGAAATTAGCTTGCCATAGGTGACATGATTCAAGTTACTCAAGGTCATACTCACTCTTACTTCAAGTAATATGGCTCCTTATAAATTGGAGAAAGACCCTGAGCCTCTCTTTGGCCTTTCAAACCATAGAGCCTAAAGGCTTCCATGTTGGGATATTTATAAACACATCTCTTGCCCTGCTGGTAACAGAGGTATTAGAAAGTCACAATAATTATCTGGTTCCATCCCCACCTCTACCTTCCTACACACCTTACATAGGAATAGTTATACTCTTGTACCAAGTTAGTCTTTTATGCAGGTAAACATGACATGGATCAACTCAGTTAAGCACCAGGGTTTCAGAGAAAAAGGTGAGTTCCTGTCTTTGGGATGTGAACTTGTAAATAAATCACTCATGCAACATGGCAAACGCTCTAGCAGATGAGAGCCAAAGAGCTATGGAAGCACAGAGAAGGGTGTGGGTTCATCTTCTGGGAGAAGAGATGTGGTTCACTAGACACTTGAAAGATTAGCTGGAATTTGCTAAGGCCAGAAGGCATGAAGTTTTGTCTAGGCTGGAGGAGGCCCATGTGCAAAAGCAAGGATATACAAAGCAGCATGATTAGAAGTCTCTTCGGGGCAGGAAAAGCATCTCAGCCATTTCTGTATTCCAGGTGCCTCTGCCCAGTGTCTGGGAGGGAGTGGCAAGTCACAGATGCCGGAGGAATGAGTGGCCTGCGGATCAGTGCAGAGGAACAACGCATGACGGTGGGGTCTTGGAACAGAAGGGGAACTGAGTGGAACGAGAATCTCTTAAGCCTCAAAACAAATCCTGATGTGAAACTGCTCAGCCATACAGCAGACATGTGCCGGCAATGGCCCTCCATCTCTCCAGTCCAGGCTCTGATAACAACTCTGCAGGTGAACAAGGCAGCTGCAGGAAAGGAAACATACCCCCTTAATGTGGACCAGTTCGAGAATGGTGGTCTAGTTCTCAGCTAGAACCCGACTGACTGCCAGGCTTTTGAAAGGAATTACCAGTTGGGGCGCCTGGGTGGCTCAGCGGGTTAAGCCGCTGCCTTCGGCTCAGGTCATGATCTCAGGGTCCTGGGATCGAGCCCCGCATCGGGCTCTCTGCTCAGCAGAGAACCTGCTTCCTCTCCCTCTCTGCCTGCTTGTGATCTCTCTCTGTCAAATAAATAAGTGAAAGGAATTACCAGTAAAAACAATCCAATTGGGATGGGAGCGGAGACGAGAGTGTACAGGCCTCCTTATCAAATTTTTGGGGGTCTCCTTTTGTTTCTGATACTGTCAAGTTCCAAATCTTCTCATTATTCACAGCTCAGCACAGCCAACAGCTGTAGCAAAAGCCACTGCTTCACTAGCTCCTTGAGATGAGGGGCTGTTACTCCTCTACTAAGTATTTAAGCAACATCTTTTAATTTATATCATGGCTCAGAACAAACTGATTGATGGCCTAGCTCAGTTGCCAATGGCAGCTGGTATTTCCCTGATAACCAGATAATGAGGCAAATAGCATGAAGTGTGGGTCACCCCGATCCACTGACACGGTTTATTAAGACAAAGCCAGCCCACTCACAGCTTTCAGTCGGCTCCCACCGAGTCCAGGTTCTGAAGCACTCTGGGACGAGTTTAAACACCTCTGTATTTTTGTGGTGTTAGAAAACTGGTGCTTCCTGGGGCGCCTGGGTGGCTCAGTGGTTTAAGCCTCTGTCTTCAACTCAGGTCATGATTTCAGGGTCCTGGGATCGAGCCCCACATTGTGCTTTCCGCTCAGTGGAAGTCTGCTTTCCCCCCCTCTCCCTGCCTACTTTTGATTTCTGTCAAATAAATAAATGAAATCTTAAAAAAAAAAATCTGGTGCTTCCTGAAGAAACTGGGCCAGTAAAGTTAGCTTTGGGGAAAAAAATCTGCATTCTATTATTATAACTAATGATTAGTAGAAAGACTATAGGGTTAAGAAGCAGGGGACCAAGATTCTAGTCCAAATTAATGAACTCATCCACTCAACAAGCATTCATGAGTGCCTAGTATGTGCTAGCTATGGGCTAAATGCTGAGACAGAACAATCTGCTGAGTGTTTACCCTGCACCCGGCACAGCTGTAAGCTCTTCACATGTATAAAACCACTCAGTGCTACTAACAGCCCTAGGGAGCAGCAATATTATCATCTCCATCTTACAGAGGAGGAAATGGACACACAGAGAAGTAAAGTAACTTGCCTCAGTTGTCTGCTTGTTTTAGAAAGAGAGAGCGCCATGCACCTGTGCACATGAAAACAGGGGTGTGGGGTGTAGGGGAAGGTCAGAGGGAGAGAGAGAATTTAAAGCAGGCTCCACGCTCAGCATGGAGCTGACGCAGGACTCGATATCACGGCCTGAGCCAAAAGCAAAGTCAGGCACGTAACCGACTGAGCCACCCAGGCGCCCCAATTGCCTCCTTTTTTAACTTCGTAAGTGGCAGAGCTAGGGCACAGACCCACCCAGTCTGACTCCAGAGATCAGATGAAGCTCCAGCCTTATAGAAGCTCAGAGTTTCTTGAAGGGGCATACAGCTGTGGCCACTTAATGGCTCTATCACCCAAGGAAAAGCTTTTAATCTCTGTATTCATTTTCCATTGCTGCACCAAAACACACACACCCAGTGGCTTCAGACAACAGCCACCTATGGGCTCACAGTTCTTTAGGTCAGAAGTCCACCACGGTATGCTGTTGCTCTGCTCAGATCATCACAAGGCTGAAATGCAGGTGTCGCTAGGGTTGCAACTCCTGTCTGGGCTCAGGGTCATCTTCCGTTCACTGTATGGAAGAATTCCTCTCCTTGCAGTTGTAGGGCTGAGGTCCTTATTTTCCTTAGAGCCACCCGCTGGGGACCATACTCAGCAACTCGAGACTGTCACAGTCTCTTGCCATATTGAGCCCCAAGGGCAGTTCACAAGACTGGATGTCGGCTTTCTTTCAGACTAGCTACAGCACGTCTGTCTCACTTCTGCAACTCAGCCAGAGAAAAATGCTCTGAAACGGCTCACCTGATTTGGTGAGGCCCACCTCGGGGAATCTTTCTTTTGCCGTAATAAAATCACAGGAGTGACAGTTTATCAAATCGACAGGTCCCGCCCTCACTCAAAGGAAAAGGATTACATATGGGTGAAGGCCCCACGGGGTCATCTTAGAATTCTGCTTACCACACTTTCTGAGTTTTCCCATTCCTGGTCTGAGGCTAGATTAGACAACGATGGTAATACCACATATATAGTGATTTACAGTTTAATAAAGACCTTCCCACGTATATTATCTCACTGGAACCTTACAATCCAGAGAGTCAGGTGCTCTGGGAGTGAAGGTTAGCCTCACTGGCAGGAAAAAGAATGTAAGGGTTAGTGAATTTAATAACCTTTGGCTTGCCACACTGCGAGAGCAAAGACTTGAACTCAAGTCTTCTGATTCCAACACCTGAGCTCCCTCCTGCAGTCATTGCTGCCACATTGACTGAGAGGACCAGACACATTCTGGTGCCAGGGTCACAAATGAAGGGAAAAGAACACAGACTCTGGAGTATTCAAATCCAAGTTTGCCCCTCATTAGTGATACAGTCTTGGGCAAGTCACTTCCCTTGTCTGGGCATCATCATCTTTAAAATGGGGGGAGTCAGATCGCATGGTCTCCAAGGGCTCTTCTAGCCTCAAGTCAGGGGAAAACAGCTTCATTTGCCCTATGGAAGATTTTTAGCTCCATGTTTCCACTCTCTTGGCTGAAGGAGAACCCCATCACCCTCTTGTAGGTCTACCTGTGGTTTGGGGGAAGGTTTCCATTTTATTAGATTCCTAAGGCTGCCATAACCAATTATCATAAATCAGAGGTCTTAAAACAACAGAAACATAGTATCTCACAGTCCTGGTGGGGAGAAATTTGAAATTAAGGCACTGACAGGGCTGGTTCCTCCTGAGAGATCTGAAAGGGAATCCACTCCATGTCTCTCTTGCTTCTGGTGGGCGCTGCCAATCCCAGGCGCCCTTGGTTTTGAGATGCACCACTCCGATGTCAACCACTCCTGCCTCTGTCGTCACATGGCCTTCACCTCTATGTACCTCAAAGTCTTCTTCTTTTCTGTTTCTTATAAGGACACCCGTTGGATTTAGGTCCCAACCTTAACCCAGGATCATCTGAACTCAAGATCCCTAACTTAATTACCTCTCCAAAGATTCTGTTTCCAAATAAGGTCCCGTTTGCAGATATTGGTTAAGACTTGGACCTGTCTCTCAGGGGGGACACAATTCAACCCACATCATAAATGGACTCATACCTCTCACCATTGATGGAATATAGGTGCCTTCCAATCCTTCCTCATTACAAAGAACACTGCAATAAATATCTTCATTGTATCTCTTTGTGCGCAGAGATAAGAATTCTTCTCTAGAAGTGGAATTGTTTGGGTCACAGAGGATACACACTTTTAACTCTGTTGGCTACTGCTACATATTTTCACCAATGGCGTCTATGTGAAATGGTAGCTCATCGTTTTACTTTGCATACTCATGATAATACTAGTGAGACTGAATCTTTTTTTTCAAGTATTTATTGGACATTTGAGTTTCCTCTTTCAATGGCTTAAAAAAAAGCCTCTAAATAAGTGATTCTCTATCAAAATTATCCAGGAGCTTTTCAAAAGTACGGAGATGCTGATTTAGCAGAGGTGGGCTGGGAGCTAGACATCTAAAGGCTAAAACACTTGCCAGGAGGCCAAGGCACAGCCCCAGGGAAGGACTACTGTACGAAATGTAGTTGTGGGTCTTACTGGCACTTGGTTGTTATGCTGTCAGAGTGCACGGAGGGCCACTATCTCATACAAAACCTTGAAACTGCATTGAATTGGGGGTGTTGATGGACCAATGCCTATCACTCAGGGGCTCCTTTATGAAGGCCCTCTGGGGAGATTTCTCTCAGCTTTCAGTACTAGGAAAAAATATATTTCTCTTAAGTGATATCTTTCATTTTCTCTGCTGGCACTATGACTTCACAGCTTGGTGTGTTTCTGTTTTCCCTTGGTAACCAGAAAGTCCAGAACCAAATCTGTGTCCCATCAGAAAGACTGTGCAAAATCTTCAGATCTCACATTGCTAGACACTAACTTACTACATCATTTTTATTGTTCCTTTGTTCTGATTTTTTAACCTAAACTTTTAAAAACTTAGAAAAATCTATGTATTTTTGAAAGCCACTTTACATACTTTTGGGGAATAAGATAGGCATAAATACCTATTAAAATAAGCTTATATTTTACCTTGTGAGATGTAAGTGATAATATACAATTTATGCTGAGTTAAGGCCCTCCTTTCAAAACTGACCTATTTTCAAAACTCATCACGATAATAACAGGTCTACTGTTGGTGTTTAACTAGAAAAAAAATTTCAAAGATGAACTATTCCCAACATATCAGTGAAAATGATTAACGCTAGAAAATGGGTTACATAAATTGGCTAGCTGTAGCCATTCAGGTGCAGAAAAGACAGGACTGGGTTTTACAACACAATACCATTCATTTCCAAGTGACTGTCATTGAGTTTCTAAGTGCTGCAAAAGCAATTGCATTTGTATGAGACCTCCTATATTTAGTTTGGTGGCTTTAGAAGTGAAATTAATTTTCAAAAACTTTTGCATTTTAACTTTAACTTTTGCAGTTTAACTTTTGGTTCCTTGGTTCCTGTGTCCCTTAAAACAACAGAAAAGCATGCTAATGCTTGCTTCGCTGTCATCTCAATTCCTTCAGCCAGCTACTCCATGGATGCCAACCAATTCACCCCAGTTTTCACAGGATGGTCCAGGTTTCAAAACTGAAAGTCTAGTGCCCCAGGCCCTGCCTCAGTCCCGGGCAAACTGGGATAGTTGGTCGACCTGACACTGGGGCACTTTCCATTTGCCACTGTGTCAGAGGAAGAACCATTAATGGTTCTTCCTATACTTCAAGTCTGAATGGCAGTCACACATCCCCAAGTGGGTCCCAACTGGGAGGGAAACAAAATAAAATTCTGAATTTGCTTCACCTACTTACACCAGTCTGGATTTCACAAAAGATTAGAAGAAATCTTCACAAGACAATGTTTGTAGTCTCCTTCTAAAGAATTCCAGGAAAAGAGAGTCTGTAAAGCTACCTTTGAAACCCATCCTACCACCCATGATCTTTCAAAAATACTAAGTTCGGTCTACAGTGATACTGTTTTCGTTCTTAGCACCAAATGAATAAAGAAAATGTAAAGACATGCTATCCACAGGGAGTCAGGTACAAATTATTAGGGACTTCTAAGTAGGTCACCAGAATAAAGTTAAAAGACCAGTAGAAGACAGTCTTTGGACTTGGTGGGGGAGGGGGATGGGCAGGGAGAAAGGTAGACTGAATTCTAACTAAACCTTTAAGAATATTAGAAACCTTTTAGAATAGTGTATTGAGCAAACAGCCTTAAAGCCTATTAATCTATTCCATTCAGAACTAATAATCATTAAGTGGGTTCTCCAAAGTAAGTGTTAAAAAAAGAAACAACAGGCTCCAAAAGGATTTTCAGCCTCTCCAGGAATGTAATCTCTAACCAGTCCATCTGGAATTACCTGATCCATACCAGTAAAGTGATCTGCCTGATAGAACTCTGCCTCTCCCCAGAAGAAGGTGATCTGGCCCGAAACAATCCACTTTTTGCTAGAAATTTATTTTTCCTGCTCCGTTCTGCTTATATAAACCTCTCATTTGTACAGTTCCTTGGGGTTTTTTCTCTTTGATGCATGGAGTGCTGCCTGATTGATGAGTTGTTGGATAAAGCCAAAAAGATCTTTAAATGAACTCAACAGAATTTTGCTTTTTAACAGAAAAGAAGAACTAACATTTATTAGGTGCCTACTGTATGCCAGTTGTTCTAACACTCACTATTTCATTTAATCTCCCAAGGCCCCTGGGGACTGATTGTGTTCATCCAGTTTCACAGTTAAGAAAAACAAAGCTCCAAGGTCATTCACATCGTGCTGTGCTAGGGGTTGGGCGTACAATAATAAACATGAGAGTCATAATAAGAAACCCAAGGGACATGGTTCCTGCTTTCAAAGGGCTTTGGGTCCAGAGGGAATGAGAGACACTTAAAAAATTCTTATGAAAATAATTATGAGTGACCCAGCTTGGGGGAAATCGGGGAATCAGGGAATGCATCCCTGAGAGCTGAAAAAGAGGAAGACCGAGGAGATGGGAAGAGAGAGAGAAAGGAAAATAATTTCTTATTTCCTGGCAGAGAAAATGGCAGGACAGTTCTCAAGATGAGAATGTTCGATTATGTAACCCAAAATAAGACAGTTTATAAGTGGTCACATTGGGTTTCTGAATCCTGTGCTTTCTGACCCCAGAATTCTCCAGAATACATGTCCTCTCTACTGCAGTGCAGTGTGACCAGCTGTGCCTCAAATCTACAGAGGACAGTAGAGCAAAAAAGACCCAATTCCCAGAGATGATACTCAGCATTTCCCAGGCTAGTCTATCATAAGAATTGCCTAAGGGGGGATTGTTAAAAAAAAAAAAAAAATATATATATATATATATATAGAGAGAGAGAGAGAGAGAGAGAGAGAGATTGATTCTCCAGGTCCCACCCCTACTGGGAAATCCAACTTTAACAAATGCTGCAGGTGATTTTTATGATCAGACAAGTTTGGGATATGCTGAGTTAAGGCTTCAGAAAACCTAAAACCCAATACGCCAGGCACTTACTTCGCTGCCACCTCCTGGACATTTATAAGAACTGGGTGGAGCTCCTTGAAGTACATTAGCCTTCCAAGAAGAAAAGGAATGGGGATACTAAAAGAAAGAAAACTCTCCAGAGATCAATCAGCCAGCTGGTCACATAAAACTTGCTCCCCTTCCTTTCTTCCAGCTTTCCTGTGGATTTTTACCGTCTCTTATTCCAGATTAAGTAAGGTCTTCTCAGTATGGATTATGTGAGTCCTGTCAAAACAAAAGCCATTCCCGTACCAGAAGGCTACTGATTCGGAGTCACCACTAATTAAGGAGTTGAGTAGAGTAACTGAAGCAGCCAGATAATAAGAAACTATAAGTCTTGGCTTTCATCTGGGAGAGGTTATGGATTTAGAATCCAAACACTGAAGTTCAAATCCCAGACCTACCACTTACTAGATGAAACATAGACGAGTTAACGAACCTCTCTGAGCCTCATTTTCCCCAACTGCGAAGGGGTTTATTAATACTGCCCGTCCACAGAGTGATTTCGGAGGAATATGTGAGATAATGGAGATGGTAGCCTGACACCATCAGGCCCTTAACAAATGTTTGCTAATAAATAATAAAACAAGAGTGAATTTATAGCCCAACAAGAGAGCTGTGCTAATATGGAACCAAGAGCTAATAGAGATAAATTAAATTAATAAGAAAGAGAATTTGCAGGCACAAAGCACGATTCTAAGATGTGTTCTGAAGAAACAGGCCCTTCCCAGAATACGGTGGATTGAATTATAATGTGGTTCTCTGGGATATGATGTTTTAAAGGGTGGGTGTGGGAGGGAGCTTTAATGTGCTAATTTTTGTTCATAGGCAACAGATTTCCTGGGAGCTGGGCAGAAGTGAACCAGGTTTCAGAAAAGAGAGCAGACTTCAAGCTCAAGTGACATCAGCTCAGGGGCTGGAGAACTGGGGTGACAAAGTGTGGGGTGGCGGGGGTTGGGGGGGGCATTTGTCATAATAAGGCCATACCATTTAGAAGATGCTTTTACATGACCTTCCTTTACTAAGAGACAGAAAACACAGAAGTTTAGTAAAGGCTGTGGGGAGAACACGAGGGAAGGACACGGAGCCAGAGTCCAGGATCACAGGAGAGCAATCTTGCCTTAGAGCTGAGGGGCAGAAGCCACCCAAATGCATAAACAAACATAGCTGACAATGTCGACTAAACTAGTCACCTGAGAGTGACTGGATTAATGACCTAAGGACTGAAACATACCAGACACTGAACTTGGGGCCATAACAGACCCTCTGTCTCTACTAAACCCAGAAAAGCTACAAAATCATCAAGGGATGCTACTAATCATCAGATGTCTATGCAATAGGTAGAACTTATTGGACATTCAGGAAAGTTCTACAGAGTCCCCTATGAAAGAACAAGAGAGGCCCACAGAGTAGTACAGTCATCAAGACTTGAGTCCAAATCTCGATTCTGCATGATCTTGGGCAAGTTGCTTAATCTCTGTGAACCCATCCCTTTCTTTGTCTGGAAATCAGGGATGATATTTTTCACCTCAAAGGTTTACAAGGATCAAATGAGATAATCTGTGAAAAATACCTAACACAGAGAAAGCACTCGCAGTGTTTGCTTCTCTGCCACTCAAACCCAAACAAGCAAGCAAAAGGACTTTGTTTCTATTATAGTCAACCCAAATTCTTCGATGAGTAGGGCATTCAGAAAGTTGGTTGACAATGTGTTTATGTGGGAAAATAAACTCTCAAGCTAAAAGCTGATTTGCACTGGTTTGTGTATTTGCCAAAGATCCCTGCTAAGGAATCTGGAATCCAAGGCATCAAGGGAAGAGGAAACAAGGGTCTATTATTAGCAAAGTCTTTAAAAATAAAGAAACCATGTACTTTATCTCTCACTTTCTCATGACAAGCCAAATCTCTAATTCCTAATCTTTTTCTCCACAATAGTTACCAGAATGAAAACATTCCCCATTTTAATGAATGCTAGATTTTTTTGTTTTGTTTTTTTTGTCCTACAGATATTCTCACACAAGCACACAAAGACGTATACACGAGGGGATGGTGGGCACAGCTTTATAGAGTAGCAACACCTGTAGATGGTCAAATGCATGTAGATGGGGCATCAGTTCCCTAAGTGATGGGACACCCACACTGTAGGATGTCATGCAGCCGTAAAGGAAAGGATGCAGTAAATCAATTCGTGCTGACGTAAAACTGTAGCCAAGCTCTATTGTTGTATCACACAAAAGGTGCAGAATAGAGTGCATCATATGAAAGCATTAGCTAAAGAAAAAGAACTATTTATACGTGGATGCTTCTGCCTACATATCTCTGGAAACCTACCAAGAAGCTGCCCACGGTAGTTGCCTTTGGGGGAGGAACTGAAGGTGGGATGAGGGACATACTTCTCGGAGGTCACCCTTTCATACTACGCTGATTTTTTACCATGGGGGTGTCTTTAAGTTTTTAGTCCATCAGTGACATTGAGATACGTGGTAATAATGAAGACACGAATGACAAGAGTGACACACTGTGACACACTCACAGTGTGCTGGATTATGCACTGGGCTTCTCCCTCAACCGTCCTCTGAGGTGGGGGTTACTATCCCCATTTTTCGGCTGAGGACACTGGGGCTCAAATTTGGACAAGTTCAGTAACTGCCTCCTCCTAGTCCACACAGCAAGCAAGGAGCAAAGCCTGGATGAGCACGCAGGTCTGACAGACTCCAAATCCTTCTTTAGGCTTGTACTGTGGCAGAGACTGCAGGCCGTTCCCAAAATGCAGTTCCTTTTCTTTCTGGACACACCAGGAGTCTACATTCCCAGGGTCCCTTGCTGTGACAAAGCCTCTCGGTGACCAAACTTTAGTCAGGCTCCTCTGAACGCTCTTCCCAACCAGGCCTCCACCTTTGGCCTTCCTCGCCAGTCTCAGCAGTTCAGCAGGAATCCCCCACCCAGTATCTGATCCCTCTCAGTATCTCATCGAATTCCTCATCCCCCACCTTTGGTATCTGATGCCCCTGGCCTGCTGCAGCGAGAACCCTGTCCCACTGCTCTAGCCAGCACCCTGCCTTGCCCCTGAGATTTCTTCTTGGTGATTTTCCATTCCTTCACCCACATCCCACTCCTTGGCTACACATCCCCACTCGTCCTAGTGGTATACAGAATGCAGCCTAGGCTTCTTTGCCTCTATTGCAAGAGTTCCTGAATAAAATCTGTCTTTACCACTACTGCCCAGCTCTGGTTTCCTTCGATGAGAGTGAACTGTGAGTCACCGAGCACCTACATGAGCCAGATGTTGTCATCAGACCTGGCAACACAGTGATGACTAAGAGAAGCCCTACCTGTGCAGTGGGGAGACTTCCCAGGTATGTGAGCCCTATCTCCTCAGGTCAGGTCAGAGACACTGCGAAGCAAACGGCGGATGGCAAGTCTGCATTTGTTCCCGACTCGCCAGCTATGCAGTCAGGTCAGGTAACAGGTCAGGCTAGGGATGGTGAACAGGGCTGAGGAAGCACAAGGGGAGGGCGCGGTCACTCTCCCAGGTGACGGTAGGCGAGAGCCCCCTGCTGGCCGGCCCCAGAGAAGACTCAGCAGCATAACCCCCAGACAAAAGCATCCTTTCCTGGCAAGAAACGGGAGGACAGAGAGAGGAGAGCTACAGTACTGGACTTGCTCCCTCACTAATGTGTCTCTCTGCCACTCTGCTGCTGAGGCCGGCACTGGCACATGTCCTCATGTTCTTCCAGGTCACAGGCCCTCCCTGGACGCCTGCTGTAGGCCAGACACTAGACAGACAGACAGACAGACAGACACACACACACACACACACACACACACACACACATGTGCATGTGATACCTCTGTCCTCAACATACTCACAGTTTAGTGTCCATAAACAAATCATTATCCTCATGAAAAGCAATATATGCAGAGGAACCTACCAGGTGCTAAGAAGACACAGAGAAAGAAGCAGCTGCTTCTGCATGGCGGGGGGGGCTCATGGCAGAGGTCACAGTTGGCTGGATACTGAAGCGGGGCTCCAAGTTCAGCGGGCAGGGAGCAGAGGGGATGAACGCTATTCCAGCCCAAGAGGTCAGTGGGAGCAAGGGTGGTGGTACCTGCCCAGCCTGGGCTGTTAGGGTAGAAGACAGCTGAGGGGGGCGGGGGAGCCTGGCAGGGGTGAGGCTAAAGGGCTAGGAGGGGAGATTGGATGGAGTAGGGATTTTGAGTGTGAGAACACCCACCCCACAGCCTGGTCACCACCAGAGGGGGGCCTCATCCCACTGGCTTTTGCAGGTGAAGCCGTCTTCCAAAACCTCCTCTTGAATGTGGCACCGGAGGAAGAATCACAGTTGATTCACCATCACCTTGCTCATTACTAACCAGCAAAGATCTCAGGATGGGGTCAAACCCATCTTTGAGGAGAGTCACACAAGCGTCTCTGAGGGGCAGAGGAGAGAAGACAGGATAGATGGAAGGGGAAGTAGCCATCCGCACATCACGGAGCCCAGTGGAGGGGCAAAGAGACAGGCTCCTGCCCTTGGGGAGTGGAGGATCGGAACTGGCACAGGTTGCTGACTTCCCTGCCATTCATCCTTTGCACAAAAATCAATCCCTGTGTGTCTGGTGGCGAGAAAAGACTGCACAGGGGAGGCAGCTCGGTGCAGGGGAAGGAGCCAGCAGCATGAGGTCAGGCCCAGCGTTGAGACTCTGGCTCCACCTCTCTGTGGCTGGTGTCGCCTACATTCCATTTTCTTCCTCACCTACCAAACACACAGCACCGTCTCTACTGGTCAGCGGCACCCACGCCCAAACTCCTAGCCAGTGTGTGGCTCAGAGCCGACCCTGGCTGCCCTGTTCCCTTCTTTTTCCCCTCAGGAGGAGGGCCATGCATAAGAATAGCCTTTTTATTCTTTTATTTCCACATGGTCTGAATTTGATTTAACTCTGCCCTCTTCCTCCTCAATGAGGTTGAAATATATCATTGGTTGCTTAATGGCCCTTCAGGCACTGAGGCCTTTATTAAATAGCAGCGTGCAATAGTTAAACCATATTGCAGTTCAATTCAGCTGCTGTTTGTTTCTTATGCCAGTATATTTCTGAATTTTAAGTTGAAATCAACAAGGATTTCGTTATAATACCATGTAAATATTATCTAGTAACTAATACTCATTTATCATCAATAATCCACTTGCTTTAACAAATTCATTATTGAGATGTAATTAATATATTGACTAATTTAATATTTTTTTCCTTGAGGAGGGGGAACCTTGTTCTCATTCACACAAAAGGATGGTATAGGCCAGTTGCGGCCCTGTTCAAGGACAGGGATGGTGTCTAGTTGTGTCTTTCTTTTTTTTAGAGCACAAGAGAGCACTCAACGCGGGCCCGATCTCACAACCCTGAGATCATGACCTGAGCGGAAATCAAGAGTCTGACACTCAACAGATTAAGCCACCCAGATGCCCCCCCACCATTTTTTAAGTAGGCTCTATACCCAGCATGGAGCCCACCACAGGGCTTGAACTCATGATCGTGAGATCAAGACCTGTGCTGAGATCAAGAGTCAGACATTTAACCAACTAAGCCACCCAAGCACCCCTAATTGTGTCTCTGTTGCCACTGCCTTGAACAGGCCTTGGGGCATGGTGGACATACAACATGTATTTGTTGAATGAATAATGGAGGACTTCAAGGCCACAGGATTTAAAATCATGTATGTATACTCTATTTCACTGTACTTCCTAGAAATACGTCTGCACATTCTAATGGAACAGTATTGCATAAATCTTAAACAACCCTCCTCAGTGACCAGCTGAAGCTCATTAACCTGTCACCCAGAGGGGACCATTCTCCTCTCTCTCTGTTCCCTAGACACAGAATATTTTTTCTGAGAAGTCTTTTTTTTTTTAAGATTTTGTTTATTTATTTGACAGAGATCACAAGTAGGCAGAGAGGCAGGCAGAGAGAGAGAGAGGAGGAAGCAGGCTCCCTGCTGAGCAGAGAGCCCGATGCGGGGCTCGATCTCACGACCCTGGGATCATGACCTGAGCCGAAGGCAGAGGCTCTAACCCACTGAGCCACCCAGGCACCCCTTTTCTGAGAAATCTTAAGAGTAAGAAGTTTTCACAGCTATCACAAACCATTAAAGGAACATCTTTGCAAACTGTCTAGACAGTCATAAAGTTTAGTAATTTCTGAGAAAGTGTCATAAAATCCAGTAAGATGGCAAGGCCTTC
Source organism: Lutra lutra (assembly GCF_902655055.1). Classification (NCBI taxonomy): domain Eukaryota; kingdom Metazoa; phylum Chordata; class Mammalia; order Carnivora; family Mustelidae; genus Lutra; species Lutra lutra. The sequence continues at coordinate 83,023,723 of NC_062290.1, forward strand.
AAATAGATCCTGAGGTTCCTTAAGAAAGGAACAAGTGCACAGGCTAAAGAAAGCTCTGTTATCATGGAAAGTAAACCCAGCCAAAACTGAAGACTCGCACGGGCTTACAAACAGCTGGTTCTCTATTTCTGGCTTGAGCTTTGCAATGCCAGCAACGGGGTGAGTTCACCGCCTGGAATCCCTTTATGTCACTTCCCTTTAAAGAAAATAGTCTCTTTGAAGGTAGTCCAAAAACACAGCACTAGAACCATTACTGATTACACAGTTCAATTCAGTTAACATTTGCCGAATGCCTTCTCTGTGCCAGGCACTGAAGAACTCAAAGATGAATAAGACAAGCTCACCGCTACTGGATTATCCTACAGACTAGGGGAAGAGACAGACCATCTCAATCATAGCCTTGCCCACCCACCCCTATCCTGTCCCAGGTAGCATAGCCTTTCCTGAGGTATAAGACCACATCCTAACTTGTCTTTGTCTCCACTCTGGAGCTCTGATCCATTGTCCAGAGGGATGTTTTTCAAAGGCAGGTGTAAATCACCTTTTCCCCTGTATACAGGGAATGGTCTGGCCCCTGAGTGCCTCTGGAAGGCAAGCATCAGATTAGAAGCTCCCAGATCAAGCCAGGCCCTCTGCAAGGCCACATCCTCAGGGGTGAACCAGAAGAAAAGCTGCTCAGGGAAGGGGGAAAGAGCCTCCCTTTGGAATGCCTAACCGTAACACATGCAAGTCTGGAGTCAAAATTTATACTGTGCCTATAATCTTAAAAGCCTAAGATCAAAAATTTAGTTTCCAGTGCTCTAGGTTAATGGAGCCCTCTGAGCCACTAGTAGCACAAGATAAAAATCCTCACATTAAATTCAGGTCTCAGAGAATTATCAGAGATTAAAGTCCCAAGGAACATGAGCTTACTGTCAAAAAAGAAAGGTCTAGAAATATCTAAATCAGAATCCCAGAAAGAGAGAAGCGAAACAATGGGTAAGAGACAATATTGAAGGAGAAAACAGATGAGAATTTTCCAGAATTGATAAAAGACAGCAGACCTCAGAGACAAGAGTCCCAACAAATCTCAAGCAGAATAAATAGAAAGAAACCCTCACCCAGGAAGTCATAATGACACGGACAACATTGAAGACAAAGAAAGGATTTTAAAAGCAGCCTGAAGGGGGACGCCTGGGTGGCTCAGTTGGTTAAGCAGCTGCCTTCGGCTCAGGTCATGATCCCAGCGTCCTGGGATCGAGTCCCACATCGGGCTCCTTGCTCGGTGGGGAGCCTGCTTCTCCCTCTGCCTCTACCTACCACTCTGTCTGCCTGTGCTCATGCGCTCTCTCTCTCTCTCTCTCTCTCTCTCGAACAAATAAATAAAATCTTTAAAAAAAAAAAAAAAAGCAGCCTGAAGGAAAAAAAAGACACTTCACCAGCAAAAGAAAAAAAGCCAACAGAGAACTGACCTCTCAGTAGTAAAAATAGAAGTGAGTAAACAGTGGCATGTTCTCAAAGTGCTGAGATCACATAATATCACCTTAGCACTATATGTGCAGCAACACTATCTTTCAAGAATGAAGGCAAAAGGAAGGTAATTTTGGACAAACACAAACTGACAGAGTTTATTACAAATAGCCCCTTGCCAAAGGAACTTCTAAAAGATTACTTTCAGGGGAGAGAAAATGATCCTAGAAGGAAAGTCCGAGTTGTGAAGTGTAATAAATAAAGCAAATGGCAAACATGGGCAAATCTAAAATATACCAAGGCTTTGTAGAAACTAATAATAATGTCTAATTTGTAAATTTCAAAAAAAAAGGATAAAGTAAGAGAGAACTAATACATTGGACAACAAAAGCAGGTAAGTCAGGAGGGATGTGACCAAAACGAAACATCCTAAGATCCTTATGTTGTTAAGAGGAGAGTAAAAATCCTAACTTTAGATTTTGTGAAGTTAGTTATACACATATTAAATTTTTTAGGGTTACCACTAGAAGAAAAAAATAAGATGTATAACTTCTAGACTAGTACAGGGGGAAATGGGAAAAGGAAAAGTCAATTAAAAAATATATGAAATCCATAATCATAGAGGGAAACACTAATAAAACTCTTCCATGGTCAGATAAAATTATCAGGGCTATAAAATTTGCATAATGCAATCCACAATCTAATCTGATATACATACGTAAAATACTGCATTCAATAACTAGAGGATATGGATTCTTTTCAAAAACAAATAGAATATGACCATTTATAAGGCTATAATGCCAAAAGCTGGAAAACAGAAAAAAAGCAAGTAAGGAGAGAAAACAAGAGAAAGAAAGGAAAGAAAGACCATCCTTTAGCCACCATGCTATTAAGATAGAAATTAATAATAAAAAGATAAGCAGAAATAATCTCATAAGTTTAGAAACCCTTAAAAAACCACAAAGCTAAATAACTCACAGGCCAAAGAAAAAATCTTCACAAAAATGTAAACTACATAGAACTAAAAGGTGATTTTTTTTTTAAATGCTACATACCAAAACTGTGGGTGCAGCCAAAGTGGTACTTAGAGGCAAGTTTGTAGTTGTTTGTTTGTTTGTTTGTTGGGTTTTTTGTTTTTGTTTTTGTTTTTTTTTTAGGTAAACTTTATGCCCAAGATGGGGCTTGAACTCATGCCCCCAAAGAGCAAGAGTCTCGTGCTCTACTCACTGAGCCACCAAGGTGCCCCAAATCTGTAGTCTTCTTAGAAAAGAGATAGGCGAAGCATCTAACTTAATGTTAGAAATAGAACAACATAATAAACCTCAAAAGTAGAAGAAAGGAAATCATGAAGAGCAGAAAGCCATGACATAAAAGACAAAAATAGAATGGAGATTATCAATAAACCAAAAGTTGCTTCTTTGAAAAAACTAATGAAATTGAGATCCATGTAAAGCACCATGAGTGAGTAAGCAAGGGTACTTAGCCTGGACTAGGGTGTGTGGGAGTGGAGGGGGTCAGGAAGACTTATGGAAAAGAGGTGGCATGAGCTGAGCCTTGAAGGATGGGTGAGAGTCAGCCAAAGAAAGGAAGGGCACATTCTAAGGAAAAGGGAAAACATGACCAAGGTAAAGGGGAATGGCACAGCACGAAGGCTCAAGAGACCCCCCACAGTGCAGTGTTAGTAGCAGATAAAGTTCAAGGCATGGGATGTGTGAAATATAGATAAGTTTAGTGTCAGATATTACTAAAAAATATTCACCTGAGTCTTTACTGTATACCCGATATCATAGACTGAATACATTGATTATATTTTTTAATGCTGGCAACAAACAACTCCATGAGGTACCATTGTATCATGCCCATTCTATAAATAAAGAAACTGAGGTCCGAGCAAAATGTCCCCACAGTTACACAGTGAGTTATTTCAAACCCGTGTCTGGGTGGTTCCAAAGTCCATGCTACCCTGCTTCTCAGGTCGTGGAAGTCTTCACATGGATCTTTTAAGGAGTCTGAACTTCATTCTTGAGGCAAATATTCAAATCTACCCCGCAAAAAACAAAACTCACTCTTAGAGTGAAAGTGTGGGATGGCGTTACAGCTGCCACTACTCTCTGCCACCAGGACCGAGTCCACTTCATGTGGTGTCTAAAGAGTCGACGTACCAGTAACAGGCCACACGGCAATGCGGAATGACAACAGGAAGCACCGGGCCGACCTGCGCTCCTGAGGCATATTTACAATTACTACCTGGGAGCCAAGCACTGTTCAATGACGAGGACAGGATAAGCACATGTACTTTTTTCAACATCTTTATTGAAACACAGTTCACATACCACACAATTCACCCATGTCATGGGTAGCACAGTCATGGAGTTGTGCAACCATCCAACAACCGATATTAAGACATTTCCTTCACCCCAAAGGGAAATCCTGTCCTAGCTGTCGCTCCCAACTTCCCCCACAAAAGCCTCCCCAAGCCGTAGGCAACCACTAACCTACTTTCTCCATACAGATTTCTCTATTCTGAGCATTTCATATAAATGGAATCACATCACGTGCGGTTGTCTGTGGCTGGCTTCTTCCACTGAAGATGTTCTCAAGGCCCATCCATGCTGTGGCATGTGTCAGCGCATTCCTTTAAATGGCCAAATTACATTCCACCGTGTGGACAGGCCACACTGGGTTTACCCATCAGCTCATGGTTGTTTCTGCTTTTTGCCTCTTGTGGATAATGCTACTATGAACTTAGCATAGTGTTTTTTAGTGAACATACATGTTCGTTTCTCTCAGGAGTAAACAACTGCGATGTAGTAATTCTATCTTTAACACTTTGAAGACCTGCCAAACTGTTTGTCAAATGGCTGCACCGTTTTACATTCCCACCAAGAGCGTATGAGGGCCCCAATTTCTCCACATCCTCACCAACACTGATGATTTGCTTTTTCAGACATCCTAGTAGGTACAAAGCATATTTCACTGGGGTTTTGATTTTCATTCCCCAAATGACTAATGATGGCACGTGACATTTAATACAACCTTTAATGTGTCCCTTTTTCCCCACACCAGAGATACTTTAACAAAACCTAAGAGACAAAGAAATAACCTATTGAAACTTTCCACAGTTTCATTACCCAACTGTATGTGAAATGCTTAAATCTTAACCCATGGGGAAGAAGATCCAGGAGCCAGATGTGGGGAAAGGGTCAAAGGTAGAGAGAAAATCAAGCATGTCCACTGAGTAAATTACTTGAAAATTTAAAAGTGGTAAAGCCACATTCTGATGTGGCTATTTTCTTTTATTTTTTTTAAGATTTTATTTATTTATTTGAGAGAAAGAGAGTGTGAGAGAGAGAATGAGAGATCAGAGGGAGAAGCAGACTCCCCATGGAGCTGGGAGCCCGACATGGGACTCGATTCCGGGGCTCCAGGATCATGACCTGAGCCGAAGGCAGTTGTTTAACCAACTGAGCCACCCAGGTGGCCCAAGATGTGGCTGTTTTCAATTTAGACATAATAGCTACACAAAAACAGCCCTATCAAAATGCCCTGCCCTGAACTAGGAAAGATTATCAGAACTAGGTTTGGCAAAGATAGAGGAAAGATTCACCTAGTTCACTCTTCTCTCCAATATTTGTCATTATATCTTTCAAAAGCAGCTACTGTCATATACTGTTAAGTAGAAACTGCTACAATTCTTGGAAAGAAAATTAGTGATACGTTCCAGAAGACTGAAAAGATAAATGTCCTTTCACCCAAATATTTCACTTCTGCAAAGTTTAAGAAAATAATTTAAAATGTAAGGGAAAGAACTCCAGAAAATTTTTTCAGAGAGCAACCAGTCGCAACAGTTACTAACATCAAAATTAATAAATGAAGGGGCGCCTGGGTGGCTCAGTGGGTTAAGCCGCTGCCTTCGGCTCAGGTCATGATCTCGGGGTCCTGGGATCGAGTCCCGCATCGGGCTCTCTGCTCAGCGGGGAGTCTGCTTCCCTCTCTCTCTCTCTCTCTCTCTGCCTCTCTGTCTACTTGTGATCTCTCTCTGTCAAATAAATAAATAAAATCTTAAAAAAAAATTAATAAATGAATAAATCTCACTGGATGAGATTTTTTTAACAATTAAGATGACATTTCTGAAAGTTTTTATAACATAGTTAACTGTGTAAATTATAATATGGGCATTAATATTAACAGAGTAACACTATATCAGCTTTGTAAAACATTGACATTAACCACATCAGCTGAAACTTATGCTGAAGAAATGCTGGAACAAAATGCTTCAAAATGAAAAGAGTCATTGCATCTCTGGTAGGACTATAAATTTTTTTCAATTTTTTCCCAAAATTTTAATATTTTAAACAATGTGCTTTTTAAATGAAACTAACAGCCAGGCTCAAAGCCCAGTCCTGTACTGATGACTTAGGTAATTAAGTAATTTCCAATGATCTTATTCGATTCTAGGCAGGCTGGGAAATCATACTCAATTTAGATGGGCAATATGGTTATTGGAACAAGACCCAGCCCGAGAGCCAGGAGACCCAGTGTCAAATTCTCAGCTGAATGTCACCTAACACCTCGGAAGGGTGGGAGAGCTGAACCGGAACCAGGACTTAACTGTGTGGAGGCGCTGACATGCAGGTTATATATGCTATCAAACATATGCTATTCAAATGGGACAAGCATCCTATGATGCTCCCTGTGTCAGAACTAATAAATGGTGGGAGTCAAACCCAAATCTAACTCCATTCCATACTGACACCTACCAAACAGAAGTAAGGAAGTCTACCACACTCACTGCATAAAGTTCAAGTCAATTAGATAAATGTATGTAAAAGCTCCACATAAAACGTCTAGCTCTGGGGTGCCTAGATGGCTCGGTTGGTTTGGGCTCAGGTCATGATCTCAGAGTCCTGAGATCGAGCCCCATGTTGGGCTCTGCACTGGGCGTGGAGTCTGCTTAAGATTCTCTCTCTTGCTCTGCCCCTTCCCCCTTCCCTCTCTAAGAAAAAGAAAAAAAAACCCATCTCGCTCCATAGAAATCTAAGACTCTAAGGTTGTCCACACAGCCTGTTAATCCATTAGAAGTTTAAAAGCATCTGAAGATAGAATTCTGTGTGTTTTCTACCCTCTTGGGCCAACAAGTCAATAATAAGAAAGGACTGGTTTTAATGAAGAGGAAGGAGAAAATTTTTAATTAGAATAAGGTAGATTATGCAAGGCAAATGATTATCTATTAGATGTTTAAATAATCAACAGGGGAAAGGCTTAGCATGCATATGAGACCAAAAGTAATTATCTGTAATATTTGTAAACCAATAAGAAAAACATCAATATAAGCAAAATAGAAACATAAACGACTGGGAAGATAAATGAACAAAGAATACATTTAGGCATTCCACAGAGGAAGGAGTAACACGGGACTCGTAATATACGGAAAACCCAACCTCACTGACAAGTAGAGAAATGTGAATCAGAAGACCCCATTTTTACCCATCAATTGGGCTCAGATTTAGAAGATTAATAGGAGACGGCATTGCAGGAGAGGACAAGATAGGCACTCTCAACGTTGCTGGTGGCATTTGACGGTAACCATCAAAACACAAAGTGCATACACCGTCTGACCCAACAACTCCTAGGAATTTATCCTACATAAGTATTTGTACAAATAAACACTTAAATTGTCTGAACAGCAATGTTCCCTGTGCCTTTCTTTGTAATTGCAAGGGAAAGTGTGGACACAATATCCATCGATAAATTTTATGATGGTATATCCATAAGGTGGACTATTAGATTGTTATTAACATGAAATGAACCTACACTTACTAACAGGGGATTATGTCCCTGCTAAAAAAGCAGTTGCCAAATACTATACATATTGTTTGACTGCAGCATTTAAAATAATATATGTTTAAGTTTATATATTCTATATGTAACTCTTGCATCTCTACATATGATTCCTTTTGCGATGGTCATTAGCACCGCTCACCAGACATTCTGATTATCCTATTTATGCCATCATGGTAGGACCGCACATCCCCAAGCCCTGGGAAGTTAGCCATGCCATGTAATGCTTTGCTGAGTGATAGGTGAGCACGGCCACTTCTGGGGAAAAGTCTTACAAGTCAGTGCACAGTGTGCACATTCTCTTCCCCTCAGTGACTCAGAGAAGCAGGCGTCGAGCTGGAAGCACGGGGCTCTGAATAACCAAAATGCGGAGCGCCCCCATCCTCCCTCTCCACCAACCTGCACTGAATCCCTGAGTGTGAGCAAGAAATAAACTTCGGTTGTTATTAAGCCACTGATACATTGTGGTTGCTTATTACTAGAGCACACGTTAATTATCCTGACACATGCAGGAATAAGAAAAAATTCTGGAAAGATCCATACCGAACTATAACAGTGGCATTGCCTCTTAAGGAGAAGAGTTAGAAGGAAGGGGATGGGGTGAGGAGTTTATAACCACACATTGTTTTTGGAGGTTGAACAAATTTATTTATAAATAATCTTAGATGTCCAGAAAAATGACCATTTTTGCTTTTTTAGATCCCAATAAACCACAGTTCTGACACAAAGAGAAATAAAACCTCCCTATGAGCATAAAGAACAAAATAGGAAAACTGTCCTACATAAGAGTTCTGGGCCGATGGACAGAAGGACTTTTTGGAAAAGTGGCAGTCTACCAAATAGGGATGATGGGCACAGGAGAAAAACTGCCCTATTCTTCCAGCTCCATGAAGAATGAGGAGGTTTTATTCAGATGACAAGAGAAGCAGATGGGGCTAGAGAAAGAGTCATCAGAACTGCCTGCTAGGACTTACAAAGACATTTCTAAAAATTACTAGATAATGGTTCAAACACACCCAGGGAAACAAACACACGCACACAAATGGCAGCTGAGGCAGCTGTTACAGAAAGGCACGACTTACGTGACGTGAAAGGAGAGATACGAGTCCATCTGGGATGGAGAAACATGATGACTGCTCTCCACCAAACACTAATCTTTGCGGAGGCATCTGAGGGCCCTAACTTGGCTGCAGCGGAGCAACCACGGGAAGGGAGGAGTTCAAAACTAATGAAAGGGCAAGCAAGGTTATTTGCCTGTTCACACCTCCAAGTTTTTGTTATAAAACTTAATGAAGATGTCACAGAAATTCACTGGAGGGAAAGCCAGACAGATATTCCTGCTGGAAACCCAGGCACTTTAAAGATTTTCTGATTTAACCCTCCTTACAACCCTACCAAGTATGGGATGCTCATTCCTAGAGATGAAGAACCTTTGGCTCAGAGAGGGGAAGCAAATTGTCCATCCAGGGTCACAGAGTCAAGACTCAAACCCGTGTCTGGCTACGGTCTTTCCAGAGTCAGTGGGGAGGACTGTAGGGATGATAGGAGTAAAGAAATCAACCCAGGAAGTCTCTTCCACCCATCTAATGGGTATATTCATATACACAACCTCAGTCCTCCCTGTGAACTCAAATAGCTACAATAAACTTCCCACAGTGATGTATTTGGTAATTAATACACCAAGGTATGAGGAAGGCACCAGGTTCAAAATGGAGGCTTTAAATTTTCCAGTTAAATTCACAAAACCTTCAAAGTATAATTGGTTCAAAAAGTTTAAGTCTCTGTTATTTTAAAAATTTTAAATCTACACTACATCACATTGACATTCATTTAAAATGTAACTGTTCCTTATCCTCAGAGATCTGTGTGTGCTTTGTTATTTGCTATATCCCAAAGCCCAAATATAGTCTGGCACAGAGTTGGCCTCAAATTATTTATGAAATGATTCCAATGAGCTGGTCATAGATGTTCTGGTTTACCAGTAACCTATATACACAGACTAAAATCTACAGTAGTTTTTTTTCTAGTTTTTAAAAGTAGGTCAAATAACCAATGTCTGTAATTGCTCAAAGGAAGAAAGATGGCTAACATTTACTAACTACTGACAGTGTGAGTTAAGGCAATTTACATACATTCCTTTATTTAATCTCACAAAAATTCTGCAAGGTAGGTGTCACTTGACTTGTTACAGGTCAAGAAATTGAGACTCAGATTCTATATTTAGTACATGATCAGTTGGGTCACATTAGTCATTAGTAGCAGGGATTTTAACTCAACAGTCTGAATCCAAAGACCATGCTAGCTCCAAGACACAACACTTCCCCTCTAGAGAAGGCACTAAACGAGTGGGCAGTTACTACGATAATATGTCCTTTTCAAATAATAGAATTAAAAGAAAAAGGATACACATGATTGAATTTTTGCAGTCAACGTCTGCTGATATAAACCCAGAAACCAGAAGGCTATCAAAATTGAGGCTATTTTCAACAGAGAGTACATTTACATAACATGGGAAGCAGCTCTAGCAATTATCAGCTAAAAAAAAAAAAACAAAAAAAAAAAACCAGAATTTGAATTTGTACTAGTCATTGAACTTGAACATGAGCCCCTAGAACTTGTTCTTTAAAGGACTGTTCGAGGTGTTAGTGTGGATTCGTGAAGCTATTGCACATACCATGTTGTTCAAACAGCAGCTAGTGAGAAGTGATTTTTATGGCCTGACAAGCTCAACGGGAAAAGGAAAAACCGCATGTCTTTTGAAAGGAGAGCATTTGATGAATGGGATATAAACCATTCTTACATGCAATGCTGTTTTCAAAAAATGGAATGTAAATTGCAATGACCATCCTGGAGATGAGAAAGGGAGGTAAGATTTAACTCTCCAGTTTTTCATTTTATACTCCACCTTCTTCCAGAAGGAATGAGATACAGTGATTCATAGAGCAGGATCACATTCCACAGAGGAGACAGGCTACTCAGCTCGTCAAACGGCACCCAAGTTGCTTCTCAGTCTGTGGGCAGCAACAGACAGGATTTGGAAGGTGCAGGCACCAAAGATAGATGTCAACGTGTTTTATTTTAAGTCCTACTTGCAATATTGCTCTCCTGGATCTGAGCGACTCCACTGTCATTTGAGAGTTATGAGTCAGACAAATGGGACGGTTAACGAGTGGAGAATTATAAAACACACTGACAAGTGTGCTCCGGAACAAGACAGACCACTGTTTGAACCCTGACTCTCCTTAGTTGCTGTGCCCACCTCAGTGTCTTCAAGCATTATCTGGGACTAATAATAATAGAGTAACCCCTGGCAGGGTGGATTTTAGCCAAGGATTAGCAAAGAAGACAGCGTAGGATTATACACCAGTTCCAGGCACGGGCCCTAGATGGTTTTGTCACTTGTTACCTGTGGCCTTGGGCTAGCCCTGCACCAACCTCTTCTTAAGCCTCGGTTTCCTCATCTGTAATTCGGAAGTGATAATAGGATCTACTTCGGGGGTTTGCTGTGAGGATCACATAAAACAATCCATAGTAAATGTCTGATATAATTTTTAATGAGCATAAGACACTCAGCACAATGCCTGGCACATAACAGATATTTCGTAAACAGTAACAGATGTTTAATAAACAGTAATATTCTCTAAGTTATAAATAGGACAATATAATAAGTGTGTACATATTCGAAGGAAGGTTGGATAAGGTTCAGAAAACAACTCATGATTTGGGGTCTCTGAAAAAAAGAGCTCCCACTGTAATAGATCTTGGGACAGGCGCTTACGCAAGCTATTGTCAACAAAGATCCTTCTGTGGAATCTCTCAGCGCCCTCGTTCCCATCAGCGAGCCGGTGTCCATGGCACCACTGTGCACATATACACAACCTACATCTCCAGGGAGGGCAGCTCATAACAATAGTGGCATCTGCTCTCCTTGGTGTCTTTCCCCTAAGGTTTCTTTACTGATGGTGTCAAAACCGCAGAAGGATACACAGGGGATGGGGAGAGAGACTCACACAATTGGAAGAGGACCACACAAGTCCCCAAATATTTACTGAGCGTCTACCATGAGCCAGGAACCATCTGTCTCTTTCATGTCGCAGCTTCAATAGTGACTCCATAAACCTGATTTAGCTATTCTCAAATAAACTCTCGCCTTATCTATTAAATTCACAGAGCTAACATTTGTGACTTCTCCTTTGAGAGGCGAATTCAACATTGCAGACACAGTTAGATCAGACCTGACCAGACTGGCTAGAACTGAAAACAGAATCATCAGAGAGTTGGCGTGGGGCTGAGAGAGTGGGCAAGAGAAGCTGAGTCTATATATGGCAAAGATCCTGTAACCATATTCAGGCAGAAGCACAAGCCTCTTGGTGTGGCCTCCAACGTCCTCCGTGATCTGGCTCCTTCTTCATCCCTCCCGCTCTCCCACATGCTCTCTATGCTGCCATCTTCCCATTTGGCATACAAAAGCTGGTCCGTGCTCCTTGCCTTTTTTCCTACTCTGTGTGGAATGGCCTTTACCCATTAAACACCCAGACTGGACTGCCTTTGTGTACATGTCTGTCCCTGCTGCTGGAGGGCAAGGAGTGATTCCCATTCACATCTAGATCTGTAACTCCAACCCAGGGTCTGCAGACAGAGATCCAGTAGGAAACAGTGTAGAAGTGTCCAGAACTGAAGGCTAGTTTCCAAAGGAGTGTCTGTTTCGAATGCTAGCTCCGCCACTGATCCGCCACATGACCTTGGATAAGTTACCCTCTGTGTACTTGAACTTCCTCTTCCAAAAAATAGAGACAATGAGGCACTTTATTGGGTTGTTGGGAAAACCAGATCACTGTAGATACATTAAGCACTTAGAAGAGTACCTGGTGCAGTCTAAGAGTTATGTAAGGGGTCATCATAGTCGCTGACATTCACAATCATTGTTGTTAAATGTATGTGTAATAAAGAAAAGTGAAGGAGGAAGGGAGACCGTGTCCTGTAACCAGGCAAATGTTGAATTCACACACTGGCTACGTGATGCCCTGCTAAGTGGACCATGTGGTGTGGCCCCTCACTGTACACTCACGAAGGAAATATTTTTACCCTGGTTGGTGTTCATGACCTTATTTCCTACCTGGACTGCCCACTCACCCCTGCCAAAGCCAGCCAGCTGGGTGGGTGTCCCAAATCCCACAGCTACAGCATAGCATTCAAGGGACGCCATTCAATCCCTCACGTCCCAGCTCCCGGTGGAGAGATGTCTGCTCCTAGAACATCAGTGCTGAACGTTACAGGTGATCTTGTCCACCATCACCCCTGTAACAGATGGGGAAACTGAGGCCTAGAGAGGTAGTGTCTGTACTTTGTTAGTACCTGCTTTATATACATTACTAGTCATACAGTCAATTTTACAGTAGGTACTAAAAATACCATTGTCATAGCTTAAAGCTGGAAGGAACTTAAAGTTTACCCACTCCAGTACTTTTGAAACTCCACATTCTAGGGTATCAGGATGGAATACAAGCTCTGCAACAAGTAGCATCCTTTGGTGAATATTTATCGAACACCTACAATGTGTGCCAAGTCAAACACCACTCCCACCCTCCCAGGAGGACCAGGACCTCACAGACTCATAGGGAAGAGTGACATTAAGTGAATAATCATGCATCGAATAGTACAGTCCTATGTGGTGAGTGAATTTGTTTTAAAATCTACCAGAAGGAGCAACTCCTGCATGCCAGTCTCTCTCTGAGGGAGAAGAGAAAGGCAGGGTTGGGGTGGAGGGGGCAGTTACGGGTGGTGCCTGGAAACTGCCCCCTACACGGGGTTCACCCGTGCAAGGGCCTTGTGTAGATGAACACAACCATTATGCGGCTGTCACAGGAGAGCCCAGGAACCACTTATCTCGCCCAACTTATCCCCATTTGATAGACAGGCAGAAGAAGAGGCCTAAAGAGCTGAACTCACTTGCCAAACAAGCAGAGTCGATAAATGGAAGACCGTTAAACACGCGTATCCCACCATTCTGAACTACATGCAAAGTCCCAAATGTGCCTCAGCTAGGCCTATACTATGCCCTTTACCAGAGATCCAAAGTCCACAGGCCATCCCTAATTCCCGCTCCTTTTTGGCACTCAGAACTCAGCTTACATCTCTCTCCTGCAGGAAGCTCTTCTTGGTATGGCCTTCCTCTTCTCCCCCAGCACCTACAGCTCTACGGAGGGACAGGGAGACACGCATCACATCATGTGTTCATCCATTCAACAAGTATTTATTGAACACCTACTATGCACCAAGCACCTGAGGATACAGCAGTAAATAAAACAAAGCCCCTGCCCCCATGGAGCTTACATTCTAATGATGGAAACAGGTAATAAACAACAACACATAATATAGTGTCGAGTAGAATTTAGTGTGTAAAAAAAAAGTAATAAAGAAGAGTAAGGGTTGGAGAAGGGATCACAGGGGAAGGCTTCTCTGAGGAGGTGGCATTTGCCCTGACATCGAAAGTGACAGAGTGAGCCATGCAAATAATTGGGAAAAGAGCATTTCAGGAAGCAGGAGCAAAGACGCTATAATCACTGCAATGGGTTTTTCTACTTGTGTTTTATCCCTACTGAACTATAACGTCCTGGAGGCAGAGGTTACATCTTAAGGGTCCTTGATTCCCAGGGTCCAGCATCCACAGCAAACACTCACAGACTGAGTGCATGAACCTGGCATGTATGCCTGCTGGTTTCTGAGTCCTTCTGGCTGCATCTCTCAAGATCTAGTCAGCTTCATGTCTCTCTCTCCCAGAGGGCTAAGCTAAGCACAGGCTCTCCTTGGGCCGGTCAGCCTCGCCTGGTTCTTGTGGCCTGGTTTCAGTCCCCGGATTCTTTTTTCATTAGGACTACGGCATTGACAAGTTCTCCAATTCCATGTTGTTCTGGCCCTCTTATCTCTGGCCCAGACCTAGGATCCTGCCCAGAACAGGGAGCCCTCCTTGCAGGTTTCCTAGGCATGAAAGTCCTCTGAAACCCCAGCCCCAAGCCTGGGGACCCTGACACTAGTAGAGCGGGGAATGGGTAGTCAGATGCCCCCAATGGCTAACCCTTACCCACCTGAATCTTGACTTCCCTCCAAACTACATGACTCCTTCCTGTTGGGACGCCAACCTTCTGACCTCATCAATCCTTTCTGTGGCCATCTCTCTGTGTGTTCCAACTTCATAAAACCATTCCTGAATGTCTGCCATAAGCCAAGCACAGAGCTAAGTACCCAAATCTTCATGTTGCCTGCTGAAGATTCCCATTCCATCAGCAGACCATCTAAGTCTAAGTCTCCAGACTTGACTCACCTAAATTACAATCCGCCACTCCTGGAACCCTGTTAAATAGCCTTAGAAGCTGAAAATTAAGTCATATGGCTGTACCCAGTCAGCCAACTGCAACAGGCACCCCTCTGTGTCACTCGTGTTGCATCCAAGCCCCCGCCAGGTCTAAAATGGGTTCAGGGATGAATATCCCATTCCTTCACTCACCCCTGCATCCACCACTTACTGACACGCAGTATATACCAAGTCCTAGAATGTAAAATACAGGTCCTGCCCTGATGATGATGCTGGTGGCAGTGACCGCAATGGAGGAAGAGGGAGAGGAGAAGGTGGTAGGATGAGTTACCATTTATTGCACATTTGTGCCACGCTACAATAAGCAGAGTCTTCTAACGCTGACAGGAGACAGATGATGAGCTTCACTTCACAGAAAGGAAACAGGCTTAAGAGGTGAAGCAACTTGCTCCTCAAAGTCACATACCTAAGTGGCGGGGTGTGCTGAGACCCTAAGTCTGTCTGCCTCCAAAGTACCAACTCCTCAACCGCCGCACAGGAAGTGCTGTACCATGAGAACTTGAATGAAGTGAAACAGAGAGTCCCTGGCCCCGAGGACCCAAAGCTGGTGAAGCAGACAGACACAGAAGCTAAGATCTACAATGTAGGGGAGTGCTGGCGTCTGGGGCGGGTGAGCGCTGATGGCTAGAAGCCAGAGCTGTAGTGTAGGGGAGCCAGGGAAGAAGTGACTAACTTGACCCGGAGCGGGCTTAAAGTCTTCGGGAGGAAGTGACTTTGGCGTCTAGGCCTTGAAGGATGAGCACTTGGAGCTTGGTGCTCAGCAGGAGCTCAGCCCTCAGCCCTCAGCCCTTAGCCCTGGGCCGTGAGAGGTCCTCTGAGGACGAACTGTCCACCCTCCCGCCGTGCCCACGCGGCGGGGCCGGGCCTCACCTCCTTCCACTTGAGCTGGCGGATGCTGATCTTCAGGGCGTCCAGGGAGGTCCTGGCCTTGGAGCTGTCCACGGTGACCGGCCGCTGGGAGCAGTACTCGTCCGCCGAGCGGCCCGAGCTCCGCCGGCAGCCCCGGCCCTTGCTCCGGGGCTTCCGGTGCGGGCAGAGGCCCCGCACCCGCGCGGGCTGCGGCTTGGCCAGGGGCAGCGTGGGCGGCGGCCGCGGGGTCACCAGGGCGTCCCCCTCCTCGGCCGCGCGGGGCTGCGCCCGGACCCGCTCCTTGGACTGCTCCTCCGGCGCCTTGCGCTCTGGCTCCCCGGCCGCGCCCGAGTCCACGCCGACCGGCTCCGCCGCCGCCGCCGCCACCGCCGCCGGCGCTTCGGCCACGGCCACCGCCTCCGCCTCCGCCTCCCAGCCGGCCGCCAACTCCCTCTCGGAGCTGCCCCGCTGCATGGCGCTCAGGGCCGGTACCAGCGCCAGTGCCACCGCCGCCGCCGCCGCTCGGCCGTCCCGGCCCGCGACCAAACTGCCGCCGCGGCCACGCGCTCCCCGCCAGAGCCCGTTGCCATGATCGCTCAGGCTTTGGTTGACAAGGGCGGGCACCTCCTCGGGACGGGGCCTGGGAAGGGACAATCGCGGCCGGAACCGCGACGACCTCATAGGCGACGGCGCCCACGTGATCAGGCCTGTCACAGAGGCGGGGGCGGCCATCTTGGAAGAGGGCGGAAAGCCGCCTTGGACCGCCGGCTCGAGAAGACGGCGCTGGTTTTCTAAGGGCGCAGAATTTGGAGGCAAGAGATGAGATTGAGGTTACCAGGGTTTTGGGCACTTGTGGGGCTCCTGAGTCCGGGGGCTGCGGAGGATCTCAAACAAGAGGCCCGCTTTCCCCCACCCCGCTACACAGTCGCTGGAATAACAACCTCGGAAGAAGGAGGCAGGACCTCGTCCGGTGGAGGGAACTCCGCTATCTGGAAGCACCTCAGTCTGATGCTGGCCGGGAGCGGCCCAGGCCCTGGGGGAGCAGCTATCCGCTGAAAGAAGCACCTGCTGGTCCTGGGAGAGCCCCAGACGGAGAAGGGAGGCATCTTTCCCTGGTCTCAGCGCCCCATGGGATGGAGAAGCCCTACACATTTCCCGTCAAGTTGAGGGCATTAACACCGCTTTTCTTATTATGTCACTTTTTTTTATTGTGGTAAAATAAACATAAAAGTTGCCATTTTAACCTTTTTTTAGGCGTGCCATTCGATGGCATTAAGTGAATTCACATGAGTGTGTAAAAACCATCACCAACACCCCTTTCCGGAGCTTTTTCACCTTCTCCAAATGAAACTCTATACTCATTAAGCCATAACTCCCCATCCTTCCTCCCCCCAGCTCCTGGCAACCACCATTCTACTTTCTCTCCATGAATTTGACTCCTCCAGGGACCTCATTACACACAAATGAAATCATACAATATTTGTCCCTCTGTGTCTGGCTAATTTCACTCAGCATAATGCCTTCACGGTTCATCCATGCTGTAGCATGTCTCAGAATGTCTTTCCTTTTTAAGACTGGATAATGTTTTGCTCATGAATCCACCACATTTTCTCTACCCATTCATCCGTCAATGGACATTTGGATCGCTTCCACCTGTTGGCTGTGGAGAATAATGTTGCTAGGAGCACGGGTACACAAATACCTTTTCAAGTCCCTGCTTTCATTTCTTTTGGGATGAAATATATTTTTAAAGCCAATCCAAGGAGAGGGTTCTCTCCTCTTGCCTTAGGGAGCCACATTTTTTTTTTAAGGGAATGCAGTTGGGAAGGCGTAACAGCACCCCCAGACTGAAGACAGTAACCATAACTGCACACAGGTGGCCCCTCTTTCTCACTCATATCCCCTGGTCTCTTGTTTCTTTGTTTTGGCTTTGGGATTCCCTTCCTAAATAAACTGCCTTAAAATGTACCAGTCATAAACTCAAGAGGTCCAAACGTCCTTCTAGCAGCAGAGGGCGCTCTCATCTCTTTCTCTGGTGGCCACCGTGGTTTGTTTAAGTATGGTCGTGTGACTGCCTGTACCTGAGTTATCTGGGGTGCTTATTTAGAAAGCAGCTTCCTGAACCCCAACCCCAGAGATTTTGATACAGAATATTTGGGTGGGACTGGGAGTCTGTATATTAAATTAGCTCCTCTGCTGATGCTAAAGCATCTTGTGTCAACCGTTTGATCTAGCCTATGTCAAGTCCTCCGGGAGATCCTTGGAGCTGTCCGTGGTACCAAAGAGAAGCCCCCGCCATCCCCCAACGTCTCTCCACCAACCTACTACCCTCCTCAAATCTTGTCTCTCCTCCTCCATCCCCGATCTCATTGAGGGGTACCGCCTTTCTTCAGTCATCCATGCCAAAGTTGCAGCGCCTTAACTTATTCCTCTCCCTGGCCTCCTAAAACCAGTCCATCTCCAAGTCTTACAGGTTTTACACTGAAATGTCTCTCTCCTCTTTCCTCTCTCGTCCATCCTTATTATCATTGTTCCAGTTCAAGCCTTTAGCCTGGACCATGCACCAGCCTCCATGGGTCCCCCTACATCAGATCTCACTCGGATGTCTCCATATTGGATAAGCTTTCCTCAGTGCCCACAAGCAGAAATAGTTACTCTCTCTATCGTTTTACTGACATACATGATAACCCTCTACCATGGTCTGTCTGTCACACTACATAGAAGTCATCTTAGCCTCCTCCATTAGTCTAGGAAGGAACATGTGTAGTCTGGTCTGATTCATCTCAATATGTCCTTTCCAGGGGTTAGAACAAAGAGGTTCTCAGAAAGTAGTGAGAATGCATACTTTAATAGTTGTTTCCCACTTCATTTCCCAAATCTGTAAAGGCCATTCCATGCAGAGATACTCATATTCATTTGGCCTTGCATCTCAAAAATCTTCTGTCTCAGGGCCTTTGCACATGCCCTTCCCTCTGCCTAGAACACTTTCTCTAGAACTCTTGCCTACCTCTCCTTCAGCATTTAGTGTAAATGATACATCTACAGAGATATCTCTGAGTTCTCAATCTAAATCATCCCTCATCAGATGAAATAGTGATGCAAGTGCGAAAAACAGGAAGAATCAGAAGGCAGTGTACAATTAAGTGCAAATAAGGCAAGGAGTAAAAAAAATATTTAGGAGTTCAAGGAATGGAAAATTTACTGTGAATTAGAAAGCTAGATAAGACTTCCTATAAGAGATGAAATACATTGTCATGATGGAGTGACAATCAGAGAGATAGAAAGTAGGTGGGGTGGGCATTCCAGAGGCTGTGGGCAGGGCTGCCATGTGCAGTCATGCAGGCGATCCAAGGAGCCTCAAAAGGGCTGAAATCCAATTTGTGCTCTGCACCCCCAAACCTCAGTCATTGAGGCTTTGTCCTCTGGAAGGGGGCACCTTTGACAATTGGTTCAAAGGCTCCCAGGGCTAGCGGAAGTCCTAAACTGGGAAGGGGGGAGAGGAAAAGGCACAGTGCATGTAGATTTGAGAAGTGGCTAATTGCAAGTCTCTTTGGGACCACACTGGTTGAAACACTAGCCTTAGAGGGAGGGAGAACAGGAAAGAAGGCCCATTAGATTTCATTGTCAGATCTCCGAACACGTCCATGAGCTCTGACTCCTCATGAAACTGTGTTAGTGGAAAATCCAACCCCAAAAGGGACTCCTCAAAGAGAAGCCTCAGTTACAGCTGCCAAGGAGCAAACAGCAGGTTAGAATGAGGCACCGGGACGACCTCTCAAAAATATAAAAATGTGTCACAAAGTGGATCCCTCCCGTAGTTCCCTCCTTTTCCTTCACAGCACTCACCACAGCTTACAGTGGGAGTCTCGCTTGTTTGCTTGTTTGTAGTGGCCTCTCTTGCTGGCCAGAGTTCAAGTGCCCACAGTAAGGAGCATGCCGTTCTTGCTGACCACTCTACCCCAGGACCTAGTCCGGTGCCTGGCAGAACTGCTTCCTGAATGAATGGATGAATGAATGAATGAATGAATGGAAAAGAAAACTCAGATAGTCCACAACAAGGAAATAGTTAAGCAAAAGGTAGCAAATGCTGTCAATGACAGCGCCAGACGTTTAGGAAAATGTTGATGATGTAACATGAAGCCAACGAGTGCAAGCATTGTAATTACAATGTTGGGACATGTTCTGCGCAAACAGGGCCTAGAAGAATATAGAGACAAATGAGAACAGCTGTGGTGCTGGAGGCACGAGATCTTGGTTGCAATTTGCCTCTCGAATTTGGGTAAACTGTATCAACCTTGGGGCTCTTCATATCCTTAGACCCAGAAATCCATCCCATTTCTCGAGATTTCTGCCATGAATCATAAAGGCAGATGCAGCTTTCCATGGTACTGTATTACCAGGAGGAAACCTCTCTGCCTCAGGCACTGTCCGAAGCATTTCACATACACCATGTTGTGTGATCTTCACAACAGCCCTGGGGTAAGTCCCGTATGAAACACATTTTACAGATACAGAGAGAAACTGTTACCCAGAGAAGTCACTTGCCCAAGTCACACAGCCAGGAAAGGGTTCCAACTCAGCATGACGTGACACTAGCACCCAGCTGCCAACACCCACACTCACTCCCACACCAGGACTTTGTGCACAAAAATACCCCACATATGGAAGAGAAGGAGAAAAAAGAGAGACAAACCACGAAAACAGACTCTTAACTATAGAGAACAAACAGATGGTTACCAGAGGGGAGGTTGGGGGGGGCTGGTGGTGAAGAAGGTAAAGGAGATGAAGAGGACACTTTCTGTGATGAGCCCTGAACAATGTACGGAACTGTGGAATCACTGTATTGTACACCTGAAACTAATATAAGACTATGTGTTCATTATACTGGAGTTAAACTTTTAAAAAAAAATTGTAAAAACAAAAACTAAAAAAAATTTTTAAATAAAAGCTAAAAACATACTCAACATATGTTTATATATAACTGAGCCCATATGTATGTCTATGTGTTTATATGTAAACATATATACATGCTAATCTTGGGCTATGTGAAAATTATATGCAGAGAAAAACACTGGAAGGAAATACACCAATATATTAATAGTGGTTATTCTGGGTGGTAGAATTAGGATGACTGATTTTCTTCTCTAATCTTTTCTATATTTTCTCTTTTTTTTTTTAAAGTACACTTCATGCCCGACATGGAGCCCAAACGCAGGGCTTGGGCTCGAGAGCCTGAGATCTAGACTTGAGCTGAGATCAAGAGTCGGACACTTTACCAACTCAGCCACCCAGGTGCCCCTATTCTTTTCTATATTTTCCAAATTTTCTGCAATAAACATGCATTGATTCTATAACTGGAAAAATATAATTTTTAAATTTAAAAAATGGCCTTTGATTGTTCTATCACTTTTACAGCAAGTCCATACCTAGGGAAAGACATAGGAAGGAACAGTTCCAGGAAGAGGGATGCGAGCCGCTTTGATTCCCGTTGTTTCTATCCTGTTAGTATCCAAGACCACCACTAGGTGGCGCCTGAGGTCCGGTGTTTTTTTGTTTGTTTCTTTTGTTTTGTTTTTTTTTTGAAGTTGTTTTTGGTTGGTTGGTTGGGGTTTTTTGTTTGTTTGCTTGTTTTGTTTTGTTCTATTTTGTTTTGTTTTGTTTTGCAGAGGCTGAAGCCAGATGAGGTGCAGGGAAGGCCCACAGCAACAAGCATCTGAGTAAAACTAAAGGGCTCCTGCCTGACTCTATTTGCAAACACACTTTTGCACCTCGTAGCTTTTTTTTTTTTTTAAAGATTTTATTTATTTATTTCACAGAGAGAGATCACAAGTAGGCAGAGAGGCAGGCAGAGAGAGAGAGAGGAGGAAGCAGGCTCTCCGCTGAGCAGAGAGCCCGATGCAGGACTCCATCCCAAGACCCTGAGATCATGACCTGAGCCGAAGGCAGCGGCTTAACCCACTGAGCCACCCAGGCGCCCTGCACCTCGTAGCTTTTGCAAGCGTTGCTGTCTCTGCCTGGTTCACCCTCCTCTACACCCCAATGATCCCCTGTACAGGGGATTTTGGTTTGCATTTCCCTGAGGGCCAGTGATGTTGAGCTGTGCACCAATAAAACTTTATTTACAAAAACGGGCAGAAAAGATACTCAATATCATTGGCCCTCCTGGAAATGCAAACCAAAATCACAAATTAGATACTATTTCGGACCCAGTAGGATGACTATAATAAAAAAAACGGGGAAGGTGAGTGAGGATGTGCAGAAACTAGAAACTTACAAGGTTGAATACAAGTTAGCGTGGCTTCTTTGGAAATGGTGGGACAGGTCCTCCAAAGATGACAAACCCAGAGGCCAGCATGTGGCCCAGCAATTCCACTCCCAGGTGCATCCTCAGGAGAGATGAAACCATGTCTACACAAGAACCTGTACAAGAGTGTGGACAAAAGCTCTCTCCAGAATAGTCCCCAAATGGAAACAACCCAAAGGTCCATCAACTGATAAATGGATAAATAAAATGTGGCCTCATTCATTCAAAGAAACACTATTTGGCAATATGAAAGAATGAAGAATACAAAACATAAGAAATTTCTCAGTATATAATGAATTAATCTCCAGGAACTATGCAGAATGTGCTCTGCCAAAATGAGGGTGTAAAACAATAGAGAGAAAGACGTGAGATTCACAAAGATTTGTAGCAAAAAATGAAAAATTTTTAAAAAAGGAATGAAGTACTGAACGGTGAACATTGAAAACATTATGTTAAGTGAGACAAGCCAGATGCATGTTGTATGTTTCCGTTCATATGAAATGTCCAGAACCGGCAAATCTAAGAGAAATTATGGTTGATGAGGGCTGGGAGGTTCGGGAGATGTGGAGCCTGAGGGCTAAGAGAGGCAGGTTTTTTGGGTTTTCTTAGGATGATGAAAATTGATAGTGGTGGTAAATTCACAAATCAGAATAAAACAAAAACTAGTGCATTATACACTTTAAAAATATGAATTGTATGGTATATGTCATATTTCAATTAAAAATGTTAAAAAAAATAGTTGGCCGGATTCTTCCCACCAGCTATAAATTTGCTGACTTCTGATATAAAATAGACCAGTCAGACAGGGTTGGAATTTTTGCTCTTTTTTGTGACATCACGCAAGTTTGATAAATTCTCTGGTCTCTACTGTCCTCATCTGAAAAGCAAAGTGATAACAACAGTAGCTATAAGTGAGTTGAAATAGGCAAAGTCCCTACACACAGGGCATCTATCAATGTTGATGATTATTCTGGTTCCCAGTTCAAAGTTGAGACAGAGGGAGGCTCTTATGCAAAGTTACGCAGCAAGTAAGCGACAGAGATGGAGTTCCAGTCTCCATGTGTCCAGTGCTGAGTCCGTGATCTTTCCTTTCCACCATGCCCTCGTGCTGTCTCCTGCTGGTGGGTCCAAGCTCATCAGGGGACCCTGGCCTGGCCCTGCTCCATCTGGCCTTCCATTTCCCCTAGGAAGGGGAAGTGAGGAGCTTGGCCTGGATGCTCCTGGAGAACTTCAAAGAGCTGAACATGCGACATTTTACAAACTGGTGAAGAAGATGGCGTGGAAATGCCAGGTCTTGGGGTCCAGGCTCCATGCACCATGCATCTCTGTGCCATCAGCATTAAGCCCAGAGGCTGGATTTCCCACTTGCCTGGCTGGACTTTCATGCCAGCCACCAGAAGAAGAGAAGATCCAAGATACTCCACTTACAGGTGACAGATTAACAGCCAGGCTTGGGAGGCAGTAAACTGGAGGGTGATATAAACGACAAAATGATGTCATCCTGTGCCCCTAAGTGCTCTGTGGAGGCAGAGAATAAACACTCAACTTCAAATGACTTTTCCTAAAAGTCTGAAAGAAATAGAAAGCCACACAGACTTCTGATAAGAGGTTTCTCTCTTGGAGAGCTGTCGGGGTTTAAAAATATTTTATAAAGCAATCATCTGAATATCATCAAGAGAGATGCCTCACCCCATCAAGAAGTGGCAATGCTGGGGTGTCAGTGGAGTTGTACTAGGAAAAAAACCAACACTATGGAGAGTTCAAGTGTAACCCAACTTCAGAAAGTGGTGTTAAAGAAAAGAGGTGAGGGGAGGGGGAAAGGGAGGGAGGGAAGGAGAGAGAGAGAGAGAGAGGAAGAGAAAAGAGGAAGCAAGGAAAGAAGAAAGGAAGAAAACAAAGAAGGAAGAAAGGAAAGAGAGAGAAAGGGAGAGAAAGAGGGAAAGGAAGGAAGGGAGGAAAGGAGGGAAGGAGAGAGAGAGAGATCTTCGATGCTCCCAATTGGAGAAATCCTTTTCTTGGTTGGTGTAGGGGTGAACTGAGTTAGGGGATTTCCTTCTATTTTTGGATCTCTGACTCCTCCATTTCCCCCACCCCTCCACAACCAATTAGCCACTGAGTCCCGCATTGGCTTCTCCTGGAAAGGACCAAATGGAGTTTGAGCCAGCTTGAAGGATATCTTGCCATCCAGAGACGGTATGAGGACCACACAGGGGACTCTGACAGCCCTGTGGCCTCTTGAACTCAAGTGAATGCATCAGTCAGGATAGGCTGTGTCATGCTGCGGTGACAAATGTCCCCCAAGTCTCAGAAACTAAACAGAAAAATCCATTTCTCATCCATACTATGTATACAGAACAGGGGCCCTGCACATGGTTATCACACAAGGTCATAGGACTGACAGACAATACATGCGTCTGTGTAAAAAATCATCTGTTGGTCCATCAACTTCAATAAAGCAGTTATAAGCAAAATATATCTCCAGGAACTATGCAGAATGTGCTCTGCCAAAATGTATATACATATATATGTATACGTGTATATATGTATATACATATGCGTATATATATATGCATACATGTATATGTACATATATACACATATGCCATATATGTGTATATATGTACATATACATGTATGCGTGTATATGCACACACACATATATACACACATATACATATACATATGTCTATGTATATACATATTCGTGTGTCTATGGCTGTGATGGGTGGGAAGAAAGGAGACGTGGTGAGTTATATACTGGCTTTTAAAGCTTCACTCGAAGTGACGTGTGATGGCTCTGCTTAGATGGCGTTCACCAGAGCAAGCATAACTTCAGAGTTAAAGAAGATAGCAATCCCCCCATGTGATGGAGGAGGAGAGCCAGAAATGTTAGCGAACTCTGTCTTGACAAGCACAGTGCACCTCAGAGAAGGACCAGGGCAATGGGCCCCAGGCCCAGGAACCAAGCTTCGAAGGACAGCAGTGTGCCATCAGGGAGCTTAGTGGCCTCCAGGGGTTTCCAGAGTGAGGACAGGAGAAGTGGCCGGCACATGGTAGGCACCCAATAAACACAGCCTTGCCTGGCCCCAAAGGGACATTGACAGAAGAATAAAACTGGGATGTTAAAGGTCACTTGGCCCACATTCCTGAATCAGAAATGGGAAAAGAGAAAGGGAAATAAGGAGGGGACAGATGGGGAATGTGGAGACAGGGGAAATGATCCTCCTTACCTTCCCCCTCCTCCAAGCAACAAAGCCCGAGCCCTCAATGGAACCCCCTACTGTTCTCTGGTATGGTAGAAAGCACAGTGTCACTCCTGTCTTGCCACCTATAGTGACAGATGTCCCATGGAAAGGAGCATCCTCAAAGACCCAGCCTCCCGGGGTGAGGCTGGTGCATGACACAGAAGTTGGGGCTGCAGACCCAACTTTGGTTAATGGAACAGACCCCAACTTTGGCTGAGCCTTAGGCTCAAAGCAAAGGGATCCAAGGCGACTTCGAACTGCTTTTGACTGACTCAGTTTGCCTTGATATGACAGGTGGAAAGTACTCTCAGTTGTACTTCTAGCCATTTCTAAAGAAGGAAACATAACCACAGCAGGCAGTTACACAGATGACCCCAGAGTGCCACACCCCAGTCCCCCACCTTGGCCATGTGACTTGCTTCCGGCCAATGGAACATCAGCGAGTGTGACAGAAGCAAACGTCGAAGAAGGTCTTCTGCACCAGATCTTGCCGTCCTGGAATGTTCTCTGCTGGAAGCCAGTGCCATGCTTCAAGATGCTCAGGCAGGGGGTGCCTGGGTGGCTCAGTGGGTTAAAGCCTCTGCCTCCGGCTCAGGTCATTATCCCAGGGTCCTGGGATCGAGCCCCACATTGGGGCATGGCCACAGGGGGACCTCAGCTACAGTGCATGGAGCAGAAGAACTTCCCAGCAGAAACTGCTCAACCCTCAGAACCAGGAAAAATAATAAATTGCCACTATTTTAAGCCACCCGATTTAGGGTCCTTCATTACGCATCAAATAAGTGGCTGACAGTGACCTCCTTTTGGTCAAATAACCACAGGGATGCTTATCGCTCAAGTCCTGGGCAAGGCTGCTTTTGTGCCTCAATTTGAATGATACTGAGAAACTCCCTTCCCCTCCTTCTTTCCACACAGAGATGAATGTGACCCAGCCCTCGGGCTGGGGATGCTCCCATCCATCCAGAGGACAGACGCCTCCACAAATGCCAGGCACAGCTCAAAGGGCTATCGGGGGCAGGCAAGGTAGTCAGGTGGGGCCTCTCTGCCAGGAGGACCTTTAAATTGATTCCCGAAGCAGATAGTTCACGAGGCAGATGGGGCAGGAGGGGGGAGCACTGCTAGCCAGAGGGACAAGCATGCGCAAAGACGAGTGTGAACAGCCCGGTGCAGTTGGCCGCCTACAAGCCCTTGTTATGGCTGGAACATCGCTATATATAGCGGAGTGTGGGGAGAGGAGGCTGGGGAGGCGGACGGGGCCAAGTTATTCAGGGTCGTGCAAGGAGGGGGAGTGCGAACGCCATCCTGAGCTCACAGAGGGTTTGCAACCCGAGCAGGATGAGTTAGACAGACATTTCCCAACACGTCCCTCTGACTACCAAGCGGCGGACAGGTTGGAGGAAGAGAGTCTCAAGGCAGCTAGTGAGAGCCTGACCCATTCCTTCCATGATTCAAGGAAGTTTCGCTGAACACCTACTACGTGCCGGGCACTGTTAGAAGGGTGGGGGCCTCGAGATGTTGGGGAGGACCCCGGAAGGCAAGTGAGACAGCACATCTGAGGCAACCTCAGGCTGTCCCCAGGCTGCCGGACTGAGGGATGGAGGTGTCATCCCCTAAATGGGACCAGAAAGAGTCAGGTTTGGAGGACAACAGTGAGTTCAGTGTTGGACACACTGGGTTTGATATGTCCATGGAGTTAGCAAGAACAGCTCTCCAACCTAAGTCCACCATTTATGTCATGGGGTAAAAAGCCTGGCCCTTGGGGCTTCTCCTGCTCTGTGTTGCTTTTCCCAGTGGAGCCCTTTGGTGGTGGGTGTGAGAAAGGGGATGTCAGGGTGTCCCGGGGTGCCAGGGGTCTGGAGAAACCTATGGGAATTTGTCTGTACTGGGAGGAGAAGGGAACCCGAGGAGTCTGGGGAGAGGAGTGGGACTTCAATACCATGTGCCAACCTCCAGAAAGATGCCTGCTGAGGGGCGGGGGCACAGGTGCCTCAGTTTTCTCTCTGTGGAATGGGACCGAGAAAGTTGGTGAGCATTAAACCAGATAATCCAGGTAGATTTCCTTACCAAGAGGCCAGAACCATAACAACCACTCACTAAGTGACCCATGCATTTGCTTTCACTAGCTTGTGAGATCTCCAAAGCAGAGTTAAGCCCAAGAACTGAGGCTTTGGGGAGGCCTATCCAGCCCCCCGCTGGGAGGGAAGGGAGAGGGAGCCAGGGCCAAGGAGAAGGCCGGGAAGGGTGGAGAAACGTCCCTTCCTCTCTCCCTCTGCCTCCACCCGCAGAGAGTGGCAGCCCACAGCGCCCCCCCCCCGCCCCGCCCTGCCATCAGCTCTGCACCACCCTGCCCAGTCCACACTATCCACAGGCTCAGGCCCCCCTCCCCCCACCCCACCGCTGTCACCCCCCCAACCCAGTAACACCCTGCACCTTTCTTTCCTCCCAGGAGGGGGCGCCCCACTGGATTCATCCGGACCCAGACAAATCCTCTTGCTCCCACTTGCCTCCCAAGATCACAGTCCAGGTCTCTGGGGATGCCTCTAGCAGTGTCTGCCCTCTGGAATCCCACCCACCCTTCAAGGCTGGGCCGAAAGGCTGCCACCTCCAGAAAGCCTGCCCTGACTGCGCCTCCTCTTCTCTCCCCACATCCACCTAAATCGGAATGATGCTCCCTCCTCTGAGCTCCCACATCCCTTCCTCTGTCTCCGATCTCAGGCTTCTCCATGGGGGGGGCGGGGGGGGGGGGAGGCAGCCTGGCCCCGGAGAGGCCGCCAGCTCCAGACAGTGGACCCCTGTCAGAGTCATAGCAGCAAGTGATGAGCTGTGAGCACCTCCCACACGCCAGGTGCTGCGCTTAGAGCAGGACGTGCTCTCCCTCCCTGGATCTTCACTCGGGCCCCGGGAGGTGGGCACGGAGCCCCCCAGAGGGAAGCTAAGTTGTGTACTTGACAATGTCTCGTGGCCAATCACAGGTGCAGCTGGGACCTCAATACCGGCCTGCGTGACACCACAGCAGGGACCTCTCCCGCCTCCCCATCCAAAAATAAGGAGGCCGGCTGCTCCAGCTCAGCCTCTGCCATCTGTGCGGCCCACGGTGCTGACGCCAGCCCGACCCCACCTGCTATTCTAAGCTTCGGGCTCCATTTTCAGAAGGGCCCTGGCCAGCTGTAGGCCTCCCTCCCTGGGGCAGGACATGAACTGGCCTTCTTCTGGCTGGGGCTGGGGGTCTCCTCCAGGACCCATGGGGGGCCCAGGTGGCTGGACCAGCCTACAGACGCACCCAGGTCCATGCCCAGCCACCCCCGCCCCACAGATGCCACCCACTTTGAGTCTTCTGAGCCAGGATGGGGCTCTGAGGCCCCCCAGCTCGACTGACCACCTCTCTGGTCCCCAGGAACATGTTGGGGGGGTCCGCAGGCCCCCACACCGCCATGCTAACTCTCTGTTCCACCCTTGCTCCAGACCCCAGCTCCTCCCATGGGCTGGGAAGTGTAGGGGGACAGATGCCCCAGCCCAGCCTGGCTCTCAAGGCCTGATTCTACAAACCCTTTAGCAGCTCCGAGTCCTTCCCCACTCCCGTTAGTGGGCAGGCTGCTCCTCGGAGGAGCCCTCCCTGTGTTCTGCTTGCAGGAATCCCTTAGAACAGCCCCAGGAGAATTGGGTTCCCTTCAATAAACACTTAGAATCATAGTGAGAGTCAGCAAAAGGCCAACATGGATCTTCGTCAAGGCTCACAGTGGCCCCGGAAAGGCAGAATTACTACTCTCTCCATTTTGCAGATGAGAAACTCAAGGTTCTCTTCATTCATTCATCATTCCCCAAGTGCTGGGGTTACAATGGTGGTCATGCCGTCGGGACCACTGCCCTGGAGGAGCCTGGGCATGCTGAGTGAGTCATTCCCAGTGGGACCAAGGGAAGAAAGGGAGCCCCCTGGGAGGGGAGAAAAGGGGAGGGGCTGTGCCATGAATAACACAGTCTGGGTACAGCTATGGGAGCCCAGGGGAGGGGGTTTGCCCTGGAGGAGTGGGAGAGATCTAGGCAGGCTTCACAGAGGGGGTGGCCTGGAAGCTGGCCCTCAGAAGATGCATAGGAGTCTGCTGGCTAGATTAGGGCTGTCCTTGCAGAAGGACTAGGGTATGTGAAGGCTGAGAGAGGAAAGCATGCTTAGCATTGGGCGGGGGCATCACATGGGAGGTGGGTGAGTGAAGGGATGTGTCAGGGAAGAGGCTCTCTCAACGCCTGTGGCTTCATCAGGTCAAGGGAGAAACCTGAAAAGGCCTGAGCAAAATAGGGCAGCAGGAGGAAAAGCTGGAATGGAGAAGGGAGCTAGGAGCCAGCGCTGGGGCTCCGGCTTGGGGAGGGGACCAGCTGCCAGCAATCGAGGCGCGTTGTTGGCTTCTCCATTCATTCCCCAGACTCTCTCGGAAGCTGATTAGCAATTGTTCCTCCAGCTTCTTAAGAGCCCAGGGGATTGCAGGGAGGGAGGGAGGTGTGCCTGGAGAAGCTGCCAGGCTTCTGCGGAAGGATCCAGATGCAATTTGGGAGGCAGAGGAGTCCCCTCTGACATCCACCTCTGCCCCTTCCAAGCTCCCTCCATTTCAATTCAAACCTGGGAGATGGGGGAGGGGAAAATTCCTTAAAATACTGAGACTCACTGAAGCACCTTCTGAGACAGACCCATTTAAATCCGAGGAGTGGGAGGGTGAGCGGGACAACAGAAAAAAACTCCTTGGCCCACCAGACAGACCTGAGCTTGAATTTTATATCAGGGCATACTTACTGTGTGACCTCCGGCCAGCAGCCTAAGCTCTCTGAGCCTCCTGGTAAGGTTGTTGAGAGGGTTTTAGGAAGCAGTGCAGGCACCATGGAGGCAAACAGTAGGTGCTCAGTGAGTGTACGATGCAGGAGGCTTGGAGAACTCGTTGGCTAGCTGCATGCGGGGCTGTCCTGGAGCAGAGACCTGAAGGGGAGGAGGGCTTGTTCAGCACCCTCTAGGGCCAGCCAGCCTTGCCCCTGCGCCAGACCCCAGGAAGGCTCTTGAACTTGTCCCTGCAGGTGAGAGCCCACAGCGCAGCTGCAGCTGCGTGAGGACCAAGAGCCGCAGGTCCCTGCGCCTCTCTGTGGTGGCTCCACTTCCCTCCTGGCTTCCAGCCCCGTCCCTGCCTACTGCTGTGTGTCACCCACTCGTCTCTCTGCGACTGTGTCTGTCTCCATGTGCTTTGCAGCTCTTCTCTCTACTCACACCATCTGTCTGTCTGTCTGTCTGTCTGTCGTGATTTCTGCCTCAGACTCCGTTTCTTGGTCCTTCTTCCCCCTTTTATTTCTGTCACCTGCTGTTCCTCTGAGAACAGAGGCCGCCCAAGTCTGAGAATGGGGAAACCGGGCCTTTCTCCAGAATGCCCAGCCCCCCACACCCCGGCCTGGTCCTGGTAGTGCCCCCGCAACCCCTCCGCTGTG
Source organism: Lutra lutra (assembly GCF_902655055.1). NCBI lineage: Eukaryota > Metazoa > Chordata > Mammalia > Carnivora > Mustelidae > Lutra > Lutra lutra. The sequence continues at coordinate 83,054,240 of NC_062290.1, forward strand.
CAGACCTGGCTTTGGTAAGCACAGAGAGCCTGTCCTTCAGGAAGGGGCCATTTCCTGCCTGCTGCCATGGGCCTGGCAGAGATATGTCCTCCCTCACAGCTGCACTGGCCTATGATGTCCCATGAACTTGAGTTCAGGTCCCCTCTTCCTGCCCTTGCCCTGGGACGGGCCTCATCCTCCCACCTGTCCTCACTGTCCTGCTGGTCTGAGGCCCATTCCTCCCACCTTCCCCACCTCCCCTCCCTCTGTGGCAGAGTGACCTTCCAACCTGCCTCTCCCTGCCCCAGAACCTGCTGTACCCCCATCTCTTGCGGGAGAAGCCCCGCCCTGCTCACCAGCACGGCCCCCTTCTGCAGGGCCTGCCTCCCCGCTGCCCACCCTCTTTGAGGCCACTTGGCTTCCGCCTTGCCCCCCACCCCCACCCCCACCCCCACCCCCACCCTCCGCATGCTCTCCCTCTCCCGGCTCTTGTGGGCATCTTCTGTTCCTTCCAGCTGACATCCCTGCACCACACACGCCTCTTGTCCCTCCAAGCCCAGCTCCAGGGGCTTTCCCTCAGCAAAACGTGGGTCCCTCTCATCGCCCCGAGCATCGCCCTCCCTCTACCTAACCCTCATCCCTCGGGCTTGTTTCCTGGTCTGTCTCCCTTGAGCAAGTTGTTTCTGGGGCTGCCTGGGCAGATGAGCCCCCGGCCCTGCAGGGGGCTGTGTGCAGTCCCTCCTCTCAGTCAGCCCGGGATGGAGGTCTCGTGCCGGCAACCCGAGGCACAAAGACACCATCTTCCCGGCAGCCACCCAGCCAGGACCCCACGGCGGCTACTTGGCCAGCAGCAATCCCGGCCTCTTCAGAGCCGCCCCAGGGGCCCTGCAGAGGCCCTGGGATCAATGAGCCTGGAGGAAGAGTGCCACTCTTGTGCAAAGCACATCCCTCTAAACGATTGGGTTATTGCGGGGGTGGGGGGGTTCTGCCTGTGCACCAGGTGAGCCTCTGCTCCTTGGTAGGCTGCCTGGCTACTGGCCATCACAGAGGGGAAAGGCTGGGAAAAGGCTGGGGTGGGGAGGCCCCAAAGCTGGCATCCAGTCCTGGCTCTGCTCCCAGCCTTGGGCTGTGTGACCTCCTTTCAGAGCTCCGTTTCTCCATTGTCCCATGAGGGCTAGGACCGATGTTCTCTCTGACCCTCACAGCTAAGATGTGCTGGGCTGTGAAACAAGGACCCCCCCCCAAAATCTGTGCTGTGGTTAACATCAACCTTCAATGCCCTCCTTCTGCTTCCCCAAAGTCCCTGTGAGGTGGAGAAGCAAGGTGTGGGTGAGGGGCTCCTGCTGCAGATACGTGACTTTTCTCCCCACTTGCCTTCCCAGAAGCTAGCACTCAGTCTGGGCAGGGAGGTTCTCACTGGGCACCCACCTTGAGGACACCCTAAGGGGCAGAGAACAGTCCCCAGCTTGGGCTCAGACCCTACTTCTGTCTCTTTCCAGTGGAGTTACCTGGGACTAGGGGCTCCTCGACCTCAGCCCCCCTGGTATCCCAGGTTGGAGAAGCCTGTGTTGTAGGGGATGGTCCTACAGCAACCCTGTAACAGCTCCCAATATGTGACCACCACAAATGCCTCCAAACATTGACAAGTGTCCCCTGGGAGTAAGATGACTCACCTCCCCCACCACAGACTGAGAACCACTGCCTTAGACAAGTCACTCAGTTTTCTTTGTCCTCAGTTTTCCCACCAGTAAAACGACAATTAATAGTGATAAGGGGGAAAGCTCACTTGTAGAAAATGCTGAGTGAATGCGAGGCAGTCTTCCAAGTGCTTTACACATTTTAGGTGTTAATTCATCGAAACCTCACCACAGACCTAAGGATGGGCGTTATTCTCCCCATCTTACAGGGAAGGAAACAGAGATATTTGGAAGTTGAGTAACTCCCCAAGGTCCCACAGCTAAGAAGTGGCAGATTCAAGCAAGGCTGCCTGGCCAGAAACCCCAGGCCCGGAACCAACAAGGTGATGTCAGGACCGACTAAGGCACTGCGTGGACACTGTGCTCACAAGTGTTCACTAAATGCTGTGATTGGCCTCGATGAGCCAGTCCAACCCTAATGCTGGCCTGTTGTCTCTCCTATCGATTTGGAGTCCACTAACAGTGACCGAGCCACTGCTCCACGCCAGGGTCATTGCACTTAAGCCCACGAGAAAGTTCTCTCCCCAAGTTGCAGAGGGGAGATGGAGACCCAGAAAGGGGAAAGGCCTGGCCCACTATCACTCTGCCAGGTGCCGGGCCACCGCTGAGCCCGGCGGTGACCTGCTACTGCATGGCCCTCGGTGGGACCCACGTGGGTACCCAGGTGGTGACAGGCTCCCCCTGCAGCAACTGTCAGGAGGGAGGGAGTGGACCAGCTGGCACTGATGCTGATGAAGAAACCCACAGTGGCTGTGCCTCCGCCTTTTTGTGTTAGACTGAACTTTCCAGGATTGAGGCCCACAGCCCATAAAGCATTACACACAATTGTGATCAGTTGCCAACATTAAGAACATTTTAAATTATGTTTCACGCAAACTCCTGTATTGCTGCTTTCCTCTGAAGTTTGGGAAGCGACCAGGACACTTGCATAGGTGATAAGAGCACGAAGTCCGAAGTCAGACCATGCGGCTTCCTATTCCAGCTCTGCCACTAACTTGCTGTGTGTCCTTGGCTGAATTACTCAACTTCTCTGTGCTCTGCTGTCTTCATCTGTATAATGGGGATGATACTAATAGTATTTGCCTCAGGCTTGTCATGAAGATTAAATGAGAAAGTGCCCACAAAGCACAGCACTAAGCACAAAAGGAGCTGTCAAAATGCCAACCATTTTTATTTTTCTCATTATTTACTAGTTCTAGTATCAGGCAACACTGACCCTCCCCACTCTCCCTGGCCCAGGGCAAACCGCAGTCAGAGCTGAGACGGGCCACCAGCCTGGAGGGCTGTGAGCTCTTCTCTCCAAGTGAAGACCCCCAAGCGGAGGTCCTTAAAAGGGTAGCAGTGGGAGCCCGATGCTGGTTGCCTTGTGACTTTGGACCGTCGTTCCATGTGTCCGGCCCACGGTCACCATTTATAAGATGGAAGCACAGGATTTTAAAACCGGAAAGGAGCCAGACACAGGAGGCCACACACTCTACGGTTCCATCTGCGTGAAGCGTGGCAGGCAGACAAATCCGCGGAGACAGTTAGATGGGCGATTGCTGGGGGCTGGGGGTGGGCGGGGACTGCTGCTACCAGGATTGCTTTCGGAGGGATGAAAATGGTCTGGAACTAGGTAGTCGTGAGGGTTGCACCACCATGGTTAATCTATGGAAAGCCACTGAGTTGTGTACTTTAAAATTGTGAATTTTATGGTAAGCGAATTATAGGTCAATTTTAAAAATTCTGAAATGGAAGTGTCAGGGCCCACCCAGCCTGGCATTGGATGAGGACCAGCTGAGAAATGGGCTACGAAGCACCAGTGGGTGCCCCGAGAAGGTGTGTTCCCAGCACACAGCCATAGCTGGCTTGAAACCTTGCTTGGAATTGGGGGTGCTTCCTGACCACAATGGGTGCCCCGAGAAGGTGTGTTCCCAGCACCCCAGTCATAGCTGGCTTGATGCCTTGCTTGGAATTGGGGGTGCTTCCTGACCTTCAGCCTGGGTTGCTTCCCTCCTGGCACCTTCTGTGGCTAGGATCTGGAGTGAGCCCTTGTATCTGCAGAGGCCAAGGCCACTGCCAGTCTAGCTCTGGTCAAGAACTATCTATCTGGAGGGCCTGGGTGGCTTCCTTACTGGTCACTGTTGCCCTGGGGTCCTCAGGAGACCCCAGCCCCAGGGAGTCCCCTAATTTCTCCCATCCCTGCTGTGCCTGGCCTGTGAGGCGGGGACCCCATAACCTACCCCAGGCAGGGCCTGGCCTTTCTCATCTCCACTGTGTCTCTTCAGGGGCTGGAGCTGCCAAAGGATGAGGGTTAAGACCTGGTACTGCATGACCCTGTCCACAAGTCTGGAGGCTCCTCAGCTCAGCCTCAGGCCCTGGGGATCCAGACTGCTCAGGCCCAGCTCCCGTGGGGCCCGGTGGCTGAAAGCTGTTGGTCATGCCCTGTTCCTCCCTCTCCTCCAGAACCTTCTACATGCACCATGATTCCCTAGGCCTGAAGGTGTTTGGCTACATCACCTAAAATGATACCCAAGACACCTTCCATCAGCATGTCTTCCAGCCCAAGAGAAAGGTGGAGTTCTCTCCCCAAGCCCTTCCCTGCCTGCTGAGCCGTGGGGCATACGTCTCATCTGCTCCAAGCCACAGCCTGCTCTGGATGCCTAGGAGGTCTGAAGGAAGGGCCCGGAGCGGAGGAGGTGTGCTCGGAGTAAGGCCCATCCCTGCGAGGACCTGCACCCATGAACATGCATCCGTGGGCACCGAGCATGCGTGCTGCTGACATGGGGTCTGTGCCCATCTGCAGGCCCGTGCTTGTCCCTGGGCCTGCGTGCATGACTGTGCACACACAGGCCTCCCCAGGCCTCCCGGTGGGCATCCACACCTCCCCACCGGCCTGACCCCGAGGGGCTGTGCTTCTGTGTCCCCGCACCCTCGTGTGCGCACACGCGGCTGCTCTGTGTGTGCAGAACCCACAGCACAGCAGGGAGGACCAGGGCCAGGCCTGGAGGTTTCCCATGAGCTCCTCCCTCAGCACCCGCAGCACATGGCAGCCCCGGCCAGTGACCCGCGGCAGCTGGCACAACACCAGCATCACCATCACCAGTAAGAGCAGCACTGGCTTCGGGGACCCCAGATCCTGGTCCAAGAGCCCAGACAAGCCATTGGCTCCCTCGAGGTACCCAAGATGGTCCCTCCAGGTGTGCAGATACAGGTGAGGCTGCTGTGTGAGGCTGCACACAGTGGGAGGCATTCCCTGTCCGCAGAGTCTCTAACTCACCATCTCCTGTCACACACCTGCTGAAGCCTAACCCCCAGCACCTCCCTCTCTCCTCTTCTTGGGGGGCCCGAGGCCGTGGCCCAAGGTCTTGAGCTCCTGCCGATGTGGGAGGCTGAGGCACAGGTCGGAGTGGCTAATGGGCAGGTGAGCTGGGTGAGTGGGGGCCAGACCACTCCTTCCCATCCCACTGGCCCAGGCCTGACTAGCTGCGCAGGTGCTAAGGCCCAGGCCCCCGCCACAAGCCCCTATGTACCCCTACCGTCTGGCACTGCTGGTCCTAGCCAGCCATGCCTGGGGCCCACCTGAGCAGGAGAGGGCCTCAAGAATCAACTCAGCCCACCGTCTGGGAGGCCCTAGGCCCAGTGGGAGCTGGGAGCTCTGAAGGTGCTGCTCCGAGCAGAACTCAGAAAGACAGGAAATGGCAAGTCCAAGATGGGAGAGGGCTCACACAGGGTCACCTGCCCAGGCAGTGGCCGAGCGCAGGTGACTACAGAGTCTCTTGACTACCGTTTCCTATCCCCAAGCCAAAAGTTAGGTCCCAGGATCTAACCAAGTCGATCCCCAGTATTTAGAGCCTCAGTGGTCTTCATAAGGCCACCTTCCCCAAGACCAGGCCCCCAAGGACAGGTGGCTGGCCCAGAGTTGCCCGCCCTTCTTCACCGTGATCCATGGGCTACTCTAGGCCTATAAGATACTGTCTAGAGCTCTGCATAAGTCCCCCTGCCAAAGCCCAGAGAGTGTTAGCCACTCACCCAAGGTCACACAGCAGGAGAGTTGGTACTGTCCCACTGGTCCCTGAGTGCTTTCCTGTGCCGCTCTCCACAGGCCACCCGGGGCTGCCTCACTCTGTGGGGAAGGAGCCCCTCCAGACAGGCACTGTCTCCCTGGGCAGACATTCCTGCTCGTGGCCAGCCCTGGTCAGCCCGCCTCTCCTCTAGAAGCAGTTGACTAAGGCCACGCTCAGTCTGATACAGCAGTGAGACCTCGGGCCTGACCTCTCATGCCAGCTTCTCCAAAGATCGGACCACAGAACAGACCGGGAACCAGCTTGATGGGGTCTCAAAGTTTGATGGCCGGGAACCAGCTGTCCTGACCCTCAGGATTGCCGTGGCCCCTGGGGAGGCGCCGGGGCAGGTGGTGGGGGGAGGTGGGGGGGTTCCAAGGCTGGGGCTCAGAGGCTCGTGAGGCTGGCGAGATGCTGAGGAGGGTCTCGTGCCTTCTTCCCACAGCTGTCCAGAGGGCCCTGGGGCCTGGAACGGGCAGCATGTGGACAAGGTCACACAGAGGGTCAGCAGTGGGCAGGACAAGGAAGCCAGGCTCTGGCCTCCCAGCCGGAGTCTGTAGTGCAGACGGAAGGGGCAGAGAAGAGGATGAGGAGCTGCCTCCAGAGCCTGTTATAGACAGGTTTGCCCCACGTCTGTGATTGTGTAGTCTCCATTCTGCCCCCATCGCGTAGGCCCGTGGGCTGCATTCGGGCCAGCATTCTGTGTTCCCGCTCACATCCCGTGTCTGTACCTGACACCCTTGACACAGGTGTGTGCTGTCATCTGGGAGGCCATCTACATGTGTTCCCCGTCCCGGGCTTGGTCTCAGCCAAGCGGGAGGTCCGAGTGGTAATGGATGGGACAACACGAAATGAAGGGAATCTCTTCAGAGTCCCAAGAAATTATGGTGTCCAACTGACCCACTTTGCAGGAAAAGAAACTGAGACCCAAGTTGTTCAAGGACGCTCCAAAGGATCTGGACAGCCAGTCCTAAAATGCGGAACGCTGGGCCAAGGCATGACCTGTTCTTATGCTGCCCCCTTGTGGTCAGAGTAAGGACTGCCTCCCGCTGCCCTGCAGATCCCCCACAGATCCCCAGATCCATCCAGACGACTTTTCTCCCTCCCAGGCCAGCTCCCCTCCACCCCTGCCCAGGGGTTCCATCCCCTTCCTGTTGCTCAGTTTGAAGGCACCTTAGGGGTAAGGGGCTCCCGAGTTTCTCCACCCTGGAGCAGAACACCTGGAGGGGCAACCAGCTCCGTGTTGTGGAGTAAGCAGTTGGTCCCTGCCCTCCCCACCCCTCCACCCCTGCCCACCCTGGCAGTCCCACGGACATATCTGGAGTAACATCTTCCGTCCTCACCTGCCTACCCTACCTGCTTTTCTACATGACCTTCTTGAAATTCTCAACTTCCCTGGCACCGCCGAAAAGACGCACTCCTGGTTTTCCTCCTACCTCCCTGACTCTTCCCTCCCAGACTTTGTGGGCATCTCGCTCCCTTCTGCCCCTGAATGGTGATGTTTCCCGGGACCCAACACCTCTGTTCTTGCCTGGGTGTGGGGCTGGATCACCTAGCAGGCAAGCAGGCAAGGAGGCAGGCAGGCAGCCAGCCTCACAGCACCAGCAGACCAGGAGTGCCAGAAAAGGGAGACGGGTAGGAGAACGTGTTTATGAGACCATCTATTTGGGGATGATGAAATTGTTGTAAGACACTGAAGTGTTACGTTTCACAATTCAGTATCCTTCTTTCAGACTGATAGATGTAGAGCGGGGACCACCATGTTTTACCCCCCAAATACAGTCCTTACTCCTTACAGAAGGTTCCCACTCTCTGCAACCTCACTTCCCACCATCCACTGATGTTCCAAGTATGGAGAGGGTATCAAAACTTGATGGCTGTTGAAGAAACTGAACAGGAGGTTCTCTGGCTGGATGGGGGTAGGATAAGGCTGGATAGATCATCCCAAGCTGGTGATGACTTCCACGTCTGTCCACTGTGCCACTTAAGGCCACCAGCCTGCAGATGGTTCCTGACCAACTTGTACACCTCCCATGATGGGGAGTTAGTTCCCTTGCACTCATCATCCCTGGACAGGGCCTACTGTTAGCAAATTTGGCTCCTGGAATACATGGGGATGGGGCCAGGGAACTGGAACTCAAGAGACCTTCACCCCCAGGGACACTTACCTGCCTTTCCCTCCCTGGAAGTCCCAGTTCCCTAGGTCTGGGCAGTGCTCCCCATTATGGTTCAGCTGTGGCTGCAGGAAGCCAGTCTGGGCCAGATGGGGAGATTGCCAGAATGGCCACCAGAGGGCAGTGCTGCCCCATACACGGCCCATGGGACGGGAATGTCTTTGTGTCTCACACATTGTGCATCTTTCAGACTGAATCTGTTTCTGTGGACTGGTGTGTATAACGACTGTGTGAGTGTATTACTTTGTGTGTCTTTGGGTGGAGGTATTTGGCTAGGCCAGTCGGTGTATATGGTTGTCCATTTTTGTGCACATCCGTGTCCCCCGCTTCCTACCCCAGGAGGAAGTGTCTTCACCGCTCCGAGGGTCCCAGGGAAGGACAAGGAGCACAGCCTCACTCTGTGAATGATCCTCTCCTTCTAAAAAGCTCCCACCACCATCACCGTCACCACAAACCTCAGTGGGTGCCCACAGGGGCCTCAGGCACCTGTCAAGGGGGGCAGTGACCCCAGCGAGAAGGGACAGCCATGCTTGCTGCTGGCTGGGGAGCTAGGGCTTAGAGACACAGGCCATCCTGACCTTTGGGGCCCACCTGGGCTGAGAGCCCCCCAGGCCCTCCTTCCCAGCTTTGCATCCGTTCCTGCGCAAAAACGCTCTGCAACAGGATGGGGTGAATAAATCCCCCCCCCCCATCACAGAGGAGGCATGTTAGTTTGGTCCGACATGAATCGAGCAGCAGGGCAACTGGGTAGGTAACTCAGCCCCAGTCCCCAGGCTTCATGGCTCAGAGTCCTGGAGAAGGGTGCACATGTGGCCCTGCTCACTGCTACAACAGAAGGACATGCCTGGGAGTGAGGGTGATCAGGGGAGGGGAGCTGTCCTGTTGTCTGGGGTGGTGAAAATCAAGGACACCTTAGGACGGGGCTTGGGAAGGGTCCTGGATGGCAGGAGAGGGTCCCTGCCAAAGAGCAGCATGCCCAAAGGCACCTGAGTGGGAAGGAGCACAGCTCAGCCAGGCCAGGTGCCAGAACTGTAGGATGTGTGCGGGAGGCAGGAGACACACTGACACCAAGGAACCTTCCTCTTAAGCAGGCTGGTTTGGGGGACTGGCCAAGCCACCCCATCTTCAAAATCAAGCCCCGAGTGGGATCCGCCTCATATCTCCACGGCCTCCACAGAACAGACAGGATCTGTCTGTTACTGTCGCTATTGTCCCCAAGGACCCAGGAACCCAGAGAATTTCTACAGCGGGAGCACAGAGAGAGGAAAGGCATCCAGTGTGTTTCATGCTCTGGACGGAGAACCTCGCACCCGGAGTTAGAGGCCTAGAGAGAGTCAGAAAGTGTGTGAGACACTCGGAGAAGGAAGAGAGAGAAGAGGGAGAGAGACACGGAGGAGACAGACCCCGGGAGGCCGAGCAAGGAGGTAGAGGACCCAGGGAAGCGGCGCGAGGAGGGGGCAGGGCGGACCCCGTGGCCGGCAATCAGGCCGGCAGGAGGCAGGTGGTCGGGGCAGACAATGGCGCGGAGGAGTGCGGAACCTGGGACTAAATTTGGCGTTGCCTTTGCAGGGCGCGGGGCCGCCCGTTCATCTCGATGCAAAGGAGAGACGAAATGAATATGCAGCGCGGGCTGTAATTGGGCCGCCGCGGCCGCCGCCGCCGCCGCCGCACTATAATTTTCCAAACAGGATCTTGCAATCAGGGCCTTATTCATTAGCGCATAAACAATTTTGTTTCTCGGCACTCGAGCCTGTCAATCACGCCGAGAGGGAACATCTTGGCCGGAGGCGCGGGCCCCCGTGCGCGCTCCCACGCGCGCCCCCTCGAGCGCCGCCAAGTGGCTTTGTGCCCGAGGCTGTGGGGTGCTGGGATGAAGGGGCACGGGAGCACGCTGCGGGGTCCCTTGGTCGGGGAAGATGGGGACTGTGTGGCGGGAGAGAGTGCGAGTTTGGGGGGACCAGCGCTCTGGGTTCGAATCTCACCTCTCACGTCTTCTGGCCCCATCTTTGGGCAGTCCCCCCGCCCCCTACCCTCTATTTGCCCTCTGGGAGATGTGCTAAGTGCACTCACCCGCAGAACTAGAGGGGCATCAGCAGAAAGGATGCCTAGTGCTAGGATGCTGGGGCTGGGGGAGCCTGGCGGCTGGAGCATGGAGGGGGGTGCTAGGGGAGGGGCCCATCTAGCTTCTTTTATTAAAGGGGGCATGGGGCCCCACAGAAGTCCTGTCATTACCCCGACCCCATCCAACATGGGTTGTGTGACACCACTGGCTGTGTCTCTGAGGTTCTCCAAAGAGCTGAGCACAGCCCCAGGCTCCCCCCTAAAGGGACATGCACGCATGCGTGAACTTGTGTGCTTGCTGGTGACAGGGTTTGTGTGCCCCCGGGGCACCTAGGATTCTGCATCAGCACATGACTGTAGAAGGGCTTTGTGCCTGTGTGGTTGTGTTCGTGTGTGTCCTGTAACATTGTGTATGCGCGCGTGCACGAGTCCATCCGTAGACACGCCTGTGTAAGTGGGGTGGGCTGTGATTGTGTGTGCAGTTTCTTGGTTCCCCATGAGCCCACGGCACAGTGTGGCTGCCCCGTGATGGCTAGATGACAGGTACTGAGTGTTTGAGGGAAGGCTGTGAGAACAGGGCTTTGTGACTGTGTGTGTGCTGGAGTGGGCAGCGTTCTGTCTCTCTCTGGATGTGGGGCGAGATCATGTATTTGGGTGGCCCAAGCACTTGGGAGCTGTTTCTTTCAGGACAGATGACAGCTTCTGTTCTCCCCACTTCCTCCCTGGCCACCCCTCCATCAGCCTCACTCTCTGCAGAGTCAGCCAGGATGCCCAGGCTGAGGAGACCATAGCTTTTGCCCTACTGGCAGGCCCTGTGCGGCTGGCAGTGGGGCTGGGGGTTGGGGATTGGGGGTCACCTACCCAGCCCCCTCCAGTGCTTCCCTCAGACAGTTCTGAGACCCAGCCCCCACGGCCTCCTCCATCAGTAGGACCCCAAGGCCTCCAGAATTTCAGATCCAAATGTTCTAATCAGCTCAGCTTTACATAAACTGCATGTTAGGGCTGGACAGGCCCATTGTATGGATGGGGAACGAGAGGTCTGGGACACTAAACAGGAAAGAGACTTCCCTGGGGCCCCCCAACAAGTGGGGAACAGAGTCAAGATGTGTTGACGTTTCTGACCCCAAAGCAGGGAACAGGGTCCTGACTTCTTCAGACACAAACACAAATACACACACATGTGCCTACACACATATGCATACCCACACCTCCCAGACCAAGCCTCAGGGCTGGCCAAGAGCAGAGGCAGCAGGCCATGGAGCTGTCCCACTCCCTCCCACTTCGCACCCCCCCCACCCCCTCCTCCTCCGCTTAAACAGTGCTCTACCTCCTCCCCCTACACAATCCCTGCTCTGCACAGAGACAAAGAATTTGAGGATGTTCCGGCAGCCAACTGAGAGGCCATCAGTCTCTGCCCAGACACCCTCTTCACAGCTCTAGACCCAGCCCGGATGCCACCCCACCCGCTGGTCACCCCCAGCACCAGGCCAGGAAGGGAGGTGGCCGGGGAAGGGGCTGCAGGGGAAGGCACGGAGTCCGGAAGGCCGGAGGAACAGTCTTCAACCTGTGAATCCGGCCGTGCCTGGCCCTGAGGCCTCCCTGCTCCTGCGTGTCTTGTTGCATGACTGGCTGGCTGGCCCTGGCCCACAAGGGACCCAGGCCGTCCGTGAGGCAGCTGCCCTGAGTGACTCCTGGAGGACAGCCGTGGCCCCTCAGCATGTGGGCGGACGCCAGAGGCAATGGCTTTGGATGAGGAAGCCAAGGCGTAAAGCCCAGCTCTGCTATCTCCTGGCTGGGCAACCTCAGGCAACTGGCCAGACCTTCCTGTGCCTCAGTTTCCTCATCTGTAAAGAAAGGCTATTTAACTTCCTCAGCACCCACTTGGCACTTGGTGCTTGGAAAAGTCTAGGAGGACAGAAAGCTCAAAGGAAGAGACCCCTTGGGCCAGATTTCGTCCTGGAGCCCAGAGCCGTTTGGAGCTCGCACTGGTGAGGAAGGCTGGCCAGGCTCCCAGCTCAGCTGGATCAGGGTTTCAAAGTCAAAGTCACACAAGTTTGTCTTTCTTGAAAAATGGTCCCTTTCCAAGCCCTGCATGACCCTTCTTAGGAACAATGTGTTTCGGGGCCACTGGGTCGCCTCATCCTGGGTGGTCGACTACGCTGCTCATTTATGGAGGCAGAACCCAAAGCCTGGAGGGTCAAAGTCTCTTCCCCAAGGTCACCAGCTGGTAAAAAAAAAAAAGTTGTCAGGATTTGATCCCATGTCTTTGAGTGCCAAGAACAGGGGCTTGCGCCACCCCTACTCCCAGCCCTCTGCTGCCTTGGTGAGAGATGGGCCTTCTGGTTAGGGACACCCAGACTGGCCCCAGGCCAGCCTATGGAGCTGTCAGGTCAGCACTGGTCAGCAGTCACTGTCCCTTCTGCAGCATCACTGGACTGAATGTGATTCGGGAAGAAGAGAGCCTAAATGCAGGTGCATCAGGAACTGCTGGTTTCAAGGTCCTGGGGTCACAGCTCAGGTGGCTGGGAGAAAGGAAGTTGAGGAGGAGGTGAGGAATCTTGTCCCCAGGCAGGTGTAAAGTCCAGAGGTAGGGGTTTCCTTAAGGAAGGTCTTCTGTAAACCCCTCCCATACCCTACTCCTCTCTCCTGAGGCCTTTACTTATTTGAGGCACCCCATGCAACACGAGGCAGGGGAAAGGGCTCAGAGGGTTAGCAGCTGAGTGACCTCCTGAAAGACCCCCCGCTGCTCTGAGCATCAGCTTCCCCATCTGGGAGAAGGGAAATAGTCTTATAATTGCCCTATTTTGGCCCTACCACCTACCACAGTGCCTTATGTTTAATAAGTGCCCAACAAAAGGCTGTCACATGACTTAGCAAGTGACAGGGCTGAACCCGAAGAAAGCAGCAGAAAAGGGCTGGGGCTGCCCCGGTTTTCCCTTCTCCCACCCCCACACAACCCACTGATGTCCCCGAGGCACCTTTCCAGACTCAGTCCCCCCCAGGATCTCATTACTGGGGGGGTGGGCTTGCAGCCCAGAGAGCTGTGCCATCCAGCGCCGTAGCCACGGGCCACAGGTGGCTCTCGAGCACTGATAGGTGGCTGGGCCATGCTGAGGTGTGCTGTACATGTGGAATACACACCTGTTTTCCGACTTTGGACCAGAAAAAGAGAGCCAAATATCCCAGGTATCATTTTTATATTGATAACCTGTGAACTGATGGTACGGTCACCACACAGGGTGGGGGGGTGTAAGCTGTGCTCTTAAACCGTCACCTATCTCTTTTTACTTTTTACTTTTGAGTTGCTAAAATGTTTCAAATCATGGAGGTGGCTTGCATTTGCGGCCTATGTTATGTTTTGATTGCAAAGCAGTGGTCCAGAAGGTGCCACAGACCCCAAGCCCCAGAGGAGTCAGGGAAAGACCTGAGACATTCAGCCAAGGTGACCTAAGGCTCCCCCCCACCCAGTGCACTTAGGCCCAATCCATGGCTCATGGAGTCTACTCAGTTTCCTTATCTGACCCTCCAATCCTTCATGGGTCCAGCATCCTGCTGCCCACTTGGAATCACCCTACAGCCTCGTTCATGAGCTAGAATATCACCTATGTGGAACCACACCCATCAACTCAGAGGGGGCTGTAGGCACATGTCCACCAACTGACCAACTCAAGCTTCATCCAACCAACCACTTTACTTTGTACATGTCTCTCAGGCCCTACATCTCTCTCCATCCCTTCTGCCACTTTTATCCAGAACTCATTCGTTTGTTCATTCATCCATCCATTCATCCACCCACCCATGCACCCACCCATCCACCCATCCATCCATCCATCCATCCACCTAACTATCCATCCAGCCAGCCAGCCATCCACCCACCCACCTATCCATCCATCCATCCCCCATCCATCCATCCATCCATCTACCCACCCGCCCATCTACTCATCCGTCCATCCACCCATCCTTCCATCTACCCATCCTTCCAACCATCCATCCACCCAACCATCCATCCATCCATCCATCCATCCATCCATCCATCCATCCATGCAGTGAGTATTTACTGAACACCATGTACCAGACACTCATTTTGGTGCTTGATATACACCAGTGAACAAAGCAGACAAATCCTTTTGCTCCTAGTGGGGAAGACAGATAACAAGCAATAAATATTTTAAATAAGTGGTTATGTGTTAGAAAGTAAAAATGCTAATTAAAAAAAAAATAGAGCCATTAAGTAAGGGAGATCAGCCTCCACCCTGGTCCCCCGCCTTCATTCTCCCATCTTTGACTAACCCTGCATGGGCCACTGATGTGATCTCAGGTCCTACCATGCTACCTCTCTGCTGCCAAGCCCACTCTGGCTCACCAGTGCCTCCAGCAGAAGGTCCACACTCCTCAGCCTGGCATGCAGACCCCCAGGTAATCTGACCCCACCCCACTTCGTCCAGCCCAGCTGCAGCCTGGCCGCTCTCGAGCGGCTCCCTCTTGAGCGGCTCGAGTGTTCCCTCTGCCAAGAACACCTTCCCAGACTCCTTCTGTTCCCTCGCTGGTTCCCATCCCTAGAAGATCTGCTCACTGTCAGGAAGGTTTGCACCCAGTCCCAAGTGGATCTCTGCACCCCAGGCCCATGTGCATGCTCCAACTCCAGGCTTGCTGCTGCCAGAGCTCACTCATGTGTGTGTGGATTCCATGTGAGCCCGCCTGCCACAGACCTGCGTGTCCTCCCCCTCCGAGAGCCCGAGCCAGTGCAGGGGCTGCCCAGGTATGTCTCCACTTCCCAAAGCCTCAGCAGGAACAGTGCTGCATTCAGGAAGTCGCCATGGCAACCGCCTGGCCCTGGTGCCATCTCCTGCAATCAGCGCTGGGACCCAGCCACCCGCTGGGCTTCCTGGAGATTTGTTCCCTATGGTGGGAGGCTGGGGAGGGGGCGGTTCTAACCCTCTCCCTCCTCTCTTCATCCTCCCCTCCCTGCCCCCAGCATAGCATGGCAGGGCTGCCAGGCCGGGACAGCAGAGTGTGGGAGAGGGCTCCCTTGGACTGGAACCAGGGACTGGAGTTCTGGTCTCCTAGAAGCCACGGGTACCTTATGTGGCCTTGGGTAGATTCTTTCTCTGCACCTTGTTTCCTTATCCATGAGATGCCTCCCTTACAGGTTGCTGTGGAGTGTGGGGCAAATGATAAGGCACAAACTAGGTGCTCAACTAATGCTATTATCCGAATGAAAGGTCCACCGCAGCCCCTCACCTGCCCGGGGCTTCAGAGCGCTTCCTCTCTGTTGCTTCACTGCAGCCCTTGAGAAGGATACTTACTGCCAGTTTAACAGAAGAGGAGCCTGGGGTCCAAGAGGTAGAGAGAAGGTTCAAAGTCCCCAGCGCCCGCTGGCTGGGGCAGGTCAGGAATGCTGGGGAGCCCAGGAGAAAAGCAATCTGGGAGGGACACGGCTTGGGGCCGTCTCTTCTCTGCGAGCACGAAAACAGGTGGCTCTGGCCCCCTTCTATTCTCTGACAAG
This sequence comes from Lutra lutra, assembly GCF_902655055.1. NCBI lineage: Eukaryota > Metazoa > Chordata > Mammalia > Carnivora > Mustelidae > Lutra > Lutra lutra. Next base: position 83,069,700 of record NC_062290.1, read on the forward strand.
AGACTGACTCTCATCTCCTGGACTGGAGCTGGGGAGTAAAGAGGGGCTTCTCCGATCCCAGGACCCTCCTCAAGCACAAAGAGCCTGGGATTGGGAGGCAGGGGGCCTGGTTCCAGTCCCGACTGGTGCTGTGACCACAGGAGAGGGAACCGTCCGCCATCTATCTATCTCGTGACCTCACTGAACCGGTGCTGTAGACTAGCAGGGGCACCAGGTGATCCCCCAAGGGCACAGGCCATTCATCCAGGCTGTGGTTTTCATTCTGTGTCCAAACCAGCTCGTGCTACACACAATCCTGGGTGACAGTGACCCGTGAGTTTGCCAAATGCCAGGCACTGACCCCCGCCACCAGCCACTGGGCCTGGCTTTCCCCAGCTCTTGGGGAGTCAGGAAACAGAACTGCGCCTTTGTTCTCCCAGCTCCCCCAGAGCTTTGGTCGCTGAACTCAGATGCTGCAGTGTCTGTTTCCCCACCTCACTCCATCTGCTGCCAGAAACGTCCCCCAAGTGAGGGGAGAGGAGCCCCACGCTTGCCACGTGCCTCGGGCTCCTGTTGTGCCCATGACCCCGTTTAATTCCCACAACCACTCTGCAAATGACGTCTTCCTGTGCGCATTTCACGGGTGTGAAAACAAAGGCTCAGAGAGGTAGAGTGACTTGCTCAAGGTCACACAGCCAATAAGTGGCAGCTAAGTCATACTGGAATACTGCTGATTCCAGAGTCCAAGAAAAAGAACCATCCCCGATTTCTGCTTTGCCCAGTCACCTTGTTCCACCCTCAGTGAGAGCTCTGCCCCCCTGAGCTCCTCTCCCTCCTCTTTCTGAGGCCCCAGGTGCCGCCCATGGCGCCCCCTCCCCTCATCCAGGCGAAAAGATGCTCAGACTCAGGATTCCAGAGCATCAGAGGTGAAAGTGCCCTTTGAGTTGACCCAGACCAGCCCCACCTCACCAGTTCTGCCTTCATACGGATAAGGAAACTGAGGCCCTGTGAGGCAGAGCCGCTCCTAGGGAATTAAAGGCGCAGCTTCCCATCCTGCAGGGGGCGTGGTGGGAGGTGAGTCCCAACCCACAGGATGCATAGGGCTGTGGCCCTCCTAGAGGGGCTTCAGTGGCGCCCTGGAGATGCCTCAGAGGGCAGGCAGCAGCGGGCCAGACACCAGAGTGGGGGTTGGGTGGCCCGGCTGAGCAAGCGGGGGGGAGGGGTCAGGCAGCCTTGGCCTGGCTCCCGTCTCCAGCCGCAGGGCCAGCGCGTGAGGTGGAGCTCAAACATTTAAGCGGCTTCCTCTCCTCGGTCGGGAGTGATGTCGCCCATTTCCTGGATGTCCAGGAACCGGCTTCAAACAATAGCGCTGTCAGGAAGCCAGGAAGGGGCTGCTGCCCTGGGCCTGGGCCTGGCCCATCCCTCCCCACCTCCTGAGACCTGGCCGGGCTGTCCCTTATGCTTATCTCTTGGAGTCTGATGTCTCGCTCTGTCCCCAGCCGGCCGGGTTTCGGCGGGCAGGCCACCTGACTTCTCTGGGCCTCGACTCCCCATCAGAAACTTGGGGGACGTGTCCTTACCTAGCAGAACACGCACATCGATCAAAGGACATAGTGACTATAGTAGTAGTAGTAGTAGCGAGCACCACCGCACACGGACGGGACGGGAGGGAGTGCTCAGCACTTAGTAGGCACCTGAAGAATGCGACTTGGACTCTGAAGGGAGGAAATGGTCAACTCACATTTTTCAAGCTACCACATGCCGAGCATTTCCACACGCATATGGGATGTGTATGGTGTGTTAAGACTGGTAGAGACTGACAGTTCGAGGGGAACCAGAGTGGCTCAGTGGCTCACCTCTGCCTTTGGCTCAGGTCATGATCCCGGGGTCCTGGGATCGAGCCCCACATCGGGCTCTCTGCTCAGTGGGGAGCCTGCTTCCCTTCCTCTCTCTCTCTGCCTGCCTCTCTGCCTACTTGTGATCTCTGTCAAATAAATAAATAAAATCTTTAAAAAAAAAAAAAAAAAGAGAGAGAGAGAATACCATTAAAAAAAAAAGAGAGAGAGAGAGAACACCATTTAAAAAAAAAAAAAAAAGACTGGCAGTTCGAGAGCCAGACACAATTGGGTTTAAATCCTAGTTCTGTCATTTAGGAGCTGTGCGACCGGGACAATGACATGGTCTTTCTGAGCTTCAGTTTCTTCTAAAATAACACAAAACAGACATCATTATGAAGAATGAATGGGCCAATAAATGTAAAATATTTGGTGTAGTGCCTGACAAAGAGCAGGCTCCCAAGAAATGTTAGCTGTTGTTGGCACTGTTTCCACGCTGGGCCTCCACAGTGCCTCCTTTGCTCACATTGTCCCCTGTCTGCAAACCCTTACCCTGTCCCCCAGCAGTGACCCACACATCCAGCTCTGCACAACCTTCTCCCATCTGGCTGCAGCCCCTCAGGTAGCCCAGGGTGAGCAAGCCAGAAGTCTAGACTCAATTCTAATTTTGCAGTTCTTGGAGCCCTTCCCATCTGTGGCCCTCGGTTTCCCTATTTGTGAAGTAAAGGGAATTTATTGGTGCCTAAAGTCTTGCCAGTGCTGATGCTCCACGAGACACACCAGTTCCCAGCTAGATTCCTGGCACTGGGCTTGGCGAGGAGTGGGAGGCCAGCCAGACCTGGCGCGAGAAGGCGTCTGCATCCCCAGTCCACCAGCAGGCTGGGACCCTCCCTGGAAGCTGAGAGCCACTCAACTGGTTCAAGCTGTCTCCGAGCTTGGGAGTTGGGTGGGTACTTTTGTCGAGGAACATGGCCTTTTCATTAGCGCCATTGTCCACCAATTAGCCCAAAGCTGACTCACAGGGAACACGGCGCTGGGGGCCGCCATTCAGGCGGGTATCATGTCCTACTTCTCTGGAAAATCTAGGCTCCGCTGCCAGTCCAGCTTCTCTCACAACCCCACTGTGGGTGCACCTGTTACCTTAAGAGGGTCACGTTCACTGCACACCTACGTGGTGCCAGGCGTTGTACACACTCATCTGATTACTGAATCAGCATAACCAGCTCGGAAAGGAAGCATTGTGGTTGTCCTCATTTCTCGGAGGAGGGAGTGACATCTCAAAGACATGAGGTGTGTTTATCCAGTCCCTCAGAGGCATGAAGCCCTGTATTAGTCACCAGCCAGAGCAGTCAATGGGACCCTGTTTGCCAAGGAAGCCTAGAGCTCTGTGGTCTTGAGCAAGTCATCTCCCTCCCCCTCTCCTCTCCTGTCCCTCCTCCTGCCTTCATTTCTAGTCACTCCCCAACTCTAGACTCACAGCTCCATGAGAAGCAATGACCAGTTTTTAGAGCTGTTTTTAGGGTTTCAATTTTGCTTCTGTCAGAGATAAAATACACATGGTTTCTGGTTTGGGGAAGCTCAAGTCAAGAAAGGAAGGTAGACCAGTAGACCGATCATCACCATGTAATCATTTGACACGCAAGGGAGCCAGATCTAGAAATCTTCCTGTGGCAACGTAGAGAACCCCCTGAGGCCTTTGCCTGGCCGCCCAGGATCGCACCGTATGGTTCTGCTTCAAGTCATTCGACCCCTCTGCCACCGCTGCCCGACATTTGGGTTGTCTCTCTCTCTCTCTCTCTGTCCATTTTTTTTTTTTTAAATTTTTTAATTTTTTCTCTCTCTGTCCATTTTTACAAATAACGTTGCAACGAACATCCCTGTATGTGTCTTAAAACACTTGAATCAGCATTTCTGTCACATACATTTTTACAGATGTGGAATGCTACACATACTTTGTATTTTGGTAGATGCAGCAAATTGTCCTCCCAACATAACGTATCAGTGAATCAGTTTGTGCTCCTGCCCCCAGGCTAGAACACCCATTCCCTCCCTCCACTCCCCCCCCCCGCCCACATCTGGGGCAATACTTGATTTGTCTGAACTAATAAAATGGCATCTCACTATGGCTTTAATCTGGATTGTTCTGACTACTCCTGAGGTTAATCATCTTTTCATAAGTTTGTTGGCCATTCTGATGTTCTTTTCTGCAAACTGCCTGCCCAGTTTTTGTAGGCGACTCTATTAGGATGTTTGCCTCCCAATCACACTGCCTTGGTTCTGTCTCAGTTTATCCCACTTGCTGGCCTTTTGGCTTCTGATGTCCAGTCCCCTCTCCTATTCTGGGTGCTGCTGTCTGTTCCCCCAGGTGACCCTCCCCACTTCCACCCTCCACTCTGCCCCAGCCTCCGCTGTCAGCCAGTCTGAACCACGAGGGCAGGGTGCTTCAGACTGGACTTAGCAATCAGAAGGCAGTCCAAATAGGGGATGGTCTCCAAAGGGTTCCTCCTTCAACTCTTAAGTGCAAAGCCTTCATAATAATCCTCGGAACAAACTCAGCCTCAAATAACAAGTTACAGGAAACGATTTCTAAATAGATGATCAACTCCCTCAGTCTCTTCTACATCATGCCCTTTAAATGCCACTGTGGGTGATTTATTTAAAACAAAGCCTGAAATGCCCTTCTCATTTTAGTGAAATTTCCAGAATGAACTGCTCAGGTGATCAGATCTAACCAATAAAACTCCATCATCTCCCCCAACAAGTTGGCTAGCAGAGAAACAGTGTTTCATATAACTCTTGGCGTGGAAAAGAGCCCGGATACCATCTTAGTCCCATACTTCACTTTACAGCTAAAGAAACTGACTCAGAGGGGAAGTGCTTTGCCAAAGCCATATAACAAGGTCAGAGATGGAGCTAGGAACGGGATCAGGGCCCTCCACCAACCCCAACTGTGCCCGCTGCCCATCACACAGTGATAGAGAAGAAAAGATGCCAAAGGCTTTACTTGAAAGTTCGTGGGGCTGACTTCACTACTGGGAACCGCAGATCCTTGGAACCCAGCAACAAAATGGTGCTGCATGGTCTGCAGACAATCGGAAGGAAGGAAGGAAGGAAGGAAGGAAGGAAGGAAGGAAGGAAGGAAGGAAGGAAGGAAGGAAGCCTTTACATCAAAATACTGTCGCATCACCTAATACCATACATAGTTTCAGATGGCAAATGAAAGAAACATTATTATCATCCTTTATAGCTTCAACTCTTCCACCAGAGCAGCAGAATTGATTAAAACAAGGCTTCCAGAAAGGGCATGCCTGCTTAATTTGCATTCAACCCTCAAATTAAAGGAATACCAGCATGCAATTATATTTCTTATTACCATAGCCTAATCTGACCTTTTATGCATTCTCCCTTCAGTTCACAGACAGCATTTTTACTGAGACCGTGACAGAGATTTCTGTGCTCTTTTAGGGGGGGGAAAAAGGCAAAACCCTGAGGGTTTCCTTCTTTCTCCAATGATGCTAAATCATTACAGCAGAAACCAGCACCCCTCTTTGAACAGAAAACATTCTTATGTTTATTCTGCACAAAGATACACATTTATGAGTAACGAAGCTAATCCCTTTTAGAGAAGCCAATGGGTGAATAACATTCATACAAAGAATAGTTACCAAGCAGTGACTATCCACCAGCTGCCGTGACACCAAGTAGATGCTGTGGAAAATGGGATGTGATTCTTGCTCACAAGGGGTACGACAGCCGTCATGGTCAAGGATGCTCTTGAATGTGGAGGAAGGGAAGGTATGGTTCACTCTGGGGGGTAGTTGAGGGATGTTTCACAAAGGAGACAAATTCGAGTTGCATCTCGAGGGAAAGACTCACCAAGAAGAGGTAGGGGAGAACTTTGGGGCAGAGGGCATATACTAGGAAGGGTACGGGAGCCTGAAATGGCAGAGAGCAGAGTCGTGTGGATTGAGTTGGGGGAATAGTGCTGGGGGAGGAAGCTGGCGGTGTCTCAGTCGGCCTCTGGAGAGAAAGAGGCTGGATTCAGATCCAGGCAGCCCAACTCCAGATCCCTTGTGCTCAACCCACGTGTTATATTGTGTCCTGGGAACAAAGGGGCAGGAAAGACCACTTCTGGCTGTAGGAAGGGGACACTTCCTGGGGAAGACAGCATTCGTGTTTGCCTTGAGAGATGGGTAGACTCTCAAGAGGCAGAGATGGGGGAAGGGTTGTTTCCCAGCAAGTGGATGACCGCATCAGTGATGATCAGGAAACCAGAGAACAGTGCTGAGGAATGGCACCTGGGAGACGGTGGGGCACATGATAAGGAGAAGATAATGGTGGAGAAATGGGTTAAGCTAAGGCCAGATTACGGAGTGTCAGAATGCCAGTAAGGATTTGGTCCTAGTCAATAGCCACTCAGCAGCCACTGACGGTTTTTGAGCAGTAAGAGGCACACGCAGCAAGTCAGAGGGTGCACTGGAGCGCGAGGTGGCTGTAGGAGACCCATCCGGAAGCGGTGTTAACAACCCAGGCAAGGGGAACAAAAACAAGCAAGGACAGTGACAGATAAAAACGGAAGTAACAAATGTGGGAGATTATGGAAGGAACTCAACAGGGCTGCGTGTTGGACTGGAACCCGGAGAGGAGTGAGCAGGAGTCAAAAGGTGCGTCTCATGTTTGACTCTGGAAGGATGGAGACACCACTCGCTCAGATAGGGAAGACAGGAACAGGCTGGGCAGAGGAAAAGGGGCAGATAAATTTCCTTTGGAAATGGGAGGAAGTAGTCTCATTATTCTCCAGCCAAACCAGCAGGAAGATTCTCTTATTTGAAGCCCTGCTCGGAGATCCTTCGCTCTGCTTTCAAATTGTTCTGTGACCTTTCACCTACTGAGATTGAGAGACGCGTTTGCTCTGAGAGGTTGGGGGATTCTATCTTTGCTTGGATGCTTTGGTCCTAGAAGGCTATGATGTGTAATTCCATCAAGAGTACAGGAAAGCCAAATGTTAGTTTCTTTGTCCAAGGAATTCAAAGCAAGGTGGGGAGGGGGAAGGCAAGAACTTCTGTCCAACTTGGGCCAAAGTTAAAACATCCTACAATTGAATTTGCAGCCATTAACAGCTCGAGCCTTGTTGCTCTGATTCTAAAAAGGTGAATTATCTCAGGGGACCTGGAGCTAGACCCCGCAGCAGGATGGATCCATCAGCTGAAGTTTGTCCACTCAGAAAGATGGTTTATTCACTTGTTAGCCAAAGTGTGGTCCATGTCCAGCAGCCAGCAGCCCCAACATGAAGCTTACTAGAAACCTCAGCACTTACTCCAGACCAATTGAACCAGAATCTTCATTTTAAGATCTCACATGACTTATATGCAGTAATACATATTAAGAGTATGGACTTTGGAACCAGATGTATCTGGGTTTAAATCTGTTTAGCCACTTCCAACTTAGTAGTGCTTAACCTGGGTCTGCTTTATATGTACTATCAGTGACCTATCCCCTGGCTGGACCTTGGAGTAACCTTGAGAGCTTTCAAAAACTCCAGGCCCGGGGCACCTGGGTGGCTCAGTGGGTTAAGCCTCTGCCTTCGCTCAGGTCATGATCCCAGAGTCCTGGGATCGAGCCCCAAATCGGGCTCTCTGCTCAGCACGGAGCCTGCTTCCTCCTCTCTCTCTGCCTGCCTTTCTGCCTACTTGTGATCTTTTTTATCTAGTCAGATAAATAAAATCTTAAGAAAAAAATAATAAAAAGAACCCAGGCCCTGGCAGATCAATTAAATCAGAATCTCTGGGGGGCAGTAACCAGACAAAGGCATTTGAGGGTCTCCAGATGACTTGAACTTGCACCCAAGGCTGAGAACCACTGTCTTCAAAGAACGAGCGTGGCCACCAGAGCCAGTCTTCATGTGGCTACCACACCTGCTATTTCTCATCAGGACCGGGGCTTCTCCGCCGCTCCCTAAGCTAGTGTTCCTTTGTGAAATGGACCAGACAAACAGACTCTTTCAAAACCTGAGCACTGAGAGTTGGCACATGGGAAGCACTGGGCACAATGCACTGTGCTCAACAAATACTTACTCCTCATGCGGGTCCCAGCTTCTTTTGCAGAAAGAATCTAAGAAGCAACACATAGCTTGGTGTCACATAAATGCCAATCCATGAGCATGCTTGTACCTTCCCCACCCCAGGGGTGGCTTCCAACTACTTGGCCACCAACAGGTTAATAGAGGTTGCCTTAGCTGTTTTTAAAATTTAAGAATCTGGGGTGCCTGGGTGGCTCAGAGGGTTGAGCCTCTGCCTTTGGCTTGGGTCATGACCTCAGGGTCCTGGGATCGAGCCGCGCATCGGGCTCTGCTTGGTGAGAAGCCTGCTTCCCCCTCTCTCTCTGCCTGCCTTTCTGCCTACTTGTGATCTGTCAAATAAATAAATAAAATCTAAAAAAAATAAAATAAAATTTATTTATAAATTTTATTTTATATTATTTATATAAATAAAAATTTATTTATAAATAAAATAAAATAAAATTTAAGACTCTATTCTTTTTCTACATTAATTTCAAGAATGAGGCAAAGGCAGCCGGCCAGGAACTTTTGCAGAACAATTAAGAGTGAGGTTCCCCCAAAGTGCTCCCAACTGTGGGGTGGGACTAGGGTAGCGGCGGGGGGGGGGGGGTCAGGCCGATCACACAGGGCTTTGTCTTTGAGCTGTGCTGACACTTTGGGCAACAGGCCCTGTACCTCTCCAATGCCTCCTGGGACTCTCCCCGCCTGGGATCTCTGGAGTGGGAGTTAGAAAGGCCTTTGGAAAGACTTATAGGACAACTCTGCTTTTTAGAGTGCCAAAAAAGGAAACCAAAGCCCAGGGAGTTGCCATGGGCTTACGCAGGGCCATGTACAACTGAAGGCCACAAGCAGAAGGGTGTAGAGCGACCCAGTCAGATGTAAAGGAAATAGCCTGGTAGTGAAAAAGGAACTGAATGAAAGGGAAAATAAGGACATAATAGTGCTTTGAACCACAGCTTTATAAATACTTGTGGCTTTAACCTGCCCAGGAGGTAGATAAGCATGTTGCCTTTAGTTTGTCCTCAAATTCAACCTCTCACAAGAGGTTAAGGAACACACCCAAGGTTGGAATTGACACTCAGACCTCCCGACTTCCTGGCTTTGGAGCTGGGAGTTCAGCCTCCACCTCCCTTGTCTATCAGGAAAAACATCTGGGTTATAATGCTTGAGGATGGGATATCAAGGGGAAGTGGTGGAAGTTTGGTTCTTTAAGAAACTTTGAGCAAGACTGCCTAAAACCCAGCCAGAAGGCCCCTCCCATGGCCTGAGTCACAAGGCTCAAACATTTCTTCACTTCTCCTATCCTGGACACTTCCCTTGTATGACCTTTAGGAAAAGCTATTTGTCTGAGATGTTAGATGGGGAGAGAGGTAAGACTTCAAAATGCGTGAACGCAGACAGGTAAGAGGGCCTTTCCTTTTCACAGTCATCTCTGCCTCATTGAATGTGGCTCCCCAGCCACACTGGTGAATGCCTACTTAAAGCAAAGAGAGAGATGCAGGGAGGACCACAAGAAGAACAAGCAAAGGGAAGTCATCTTTAAAGGCCAAAAGGTTATATAAAACATAATAAAATACAACTGTTTCCTTTAAAATTTTTAATGGCCAGGAAATGATATAGAATATCTGCCAAGTCACATAAATTAACTTTTTTGTTAAGTTTGTGATCCCGGAAAGAACACTCTATCGGTCGATGCAAACTGCATGGGAATTTCACCAGTGGTTGTCTGGGCATGTGACTGAGTGTGGGCCACGGAGCCATCTTTACATGGTCCAGAAAAAAACGCGGCTGCCATGTTCGGCAGGCTTCAGCTCCCCTTCGGTCTCAGGGTTGGGCTCTGGTCTTGCTCTTGAGTGATAGGGATTCTCCGGTAAAGGTCGATCTGTTTTCACTTTGGTGACCTGTGAGGGGCGAAGAGGACAGAAGCAAGGCTGAGGTCAGGTGGAACAGTCTAAGACCAAGAACGTACTTCCCAGCATTTCCTCTCTGGTCCTGCTGTCCCAACTAACCCTCTTTTTTCAAGCCCCGGCAAACCATATTTAGACTCATTTGACCTTTGAACGAACACTTAAGAAAGCCTTCTCTGGGGCGTTCCATGTGGTAGAATTTTCAGAAATAGTAGGGAACAAGACACACACTGTCCTCGAGGGAGCCAGACAAGAAAATCAGCCAAGACTTCCTAACCAAATTATCACAACTGAGGCAGGAACTAAATGCTGACACTTAGGATTTAGAGCAAGGACTGTGCACATGTCACCCATCCTGAAGGCTGGGGGCTGGATGATTTCAGAGCGGGTAACCTTTAGCATCATCTTAAAGGATGCCCATGAGCCAGGCAGAAAGATTAGCAGGAGAAAGACATTCCAGGTAATCAGTTTGTGTGTACACAGAGAGGCATACCTTTAGAACGGCAAAGCAAAGGCTGCATGAATAGTGGTGGGAAAAGAGGCACCTACGCAAGTGCCCGCTGGAAACGATACTGAGCACCTTATTCCATTTCATTCTCAAACTCCCATGAGATCATCTCACAGAGGTTCCCTGTGGCCACCTGCCTACCAGTGGGAAAACTAGTCCTCGAAGCCAGATCGGCCTACTCCAAAGCTTGTGCTTTTAAATAACATTTTAAATAACATACTACACTGGTTGACAAGGGCCTGACAGTGAAGGGTACCGGAGGATGTGCAAAGTGTTTGAATTTGACCCCAGTGGTAACAGGTGCATGGAAGCAGGGAAGCAGTTCAAGCACATGTGCAGGCTGGAAGGTATGGAAGCTAGATCAGAGAGGGGCAGGACCAGAACTGGGAGAGCCAAGCCAACAGGCCTGGCAGCTCGCTGGAGCACTACACTATGGTAACAGGAGCGAGACGGAAGGTGGTCACATCCACATCAGCCCTGATGGTCACAAAATCTCCATCAGAAACCCACCGGCAATTGTTCTCACTTTAAAGATGAGGAAACACACAGAGAAATGGAAAGACAAGGCCACAGTTATTAACAATGTTGTTATGTAGTGGTCTGATCTTCAAGCCACTCCCTATATGACTGATGAATCTTCCCATCTGCACAAATTCAAAAACCATTTACTGTGAATGGAGCTTTCAGGAACACAACAGCACAATTATTACTAAAACCACACAGTGAGACACTATCTGTAGTTCACAGGTGAGGACCAGGGAGGCTAACCTGCCCGTGATCAAGATACATGCTCCGTGTCAGAGTTGGAGCAGGGACCCAAGCCTTCTGTCTACAGGTCCAGAGTAGCTGTACGCTTGTTTTTTAGAACAGTGTTCTCCTCTCTCCACCACAGAGATCACTAATGGTTCCTTATTGCTTGACAGAGTTCCTCCAAATGCCTCCACCTGGCATGTGAAGCTCCTTTCAGGAATTCAAGATATGTATGAAATAAATCTAAAAACATGTTTCTTAAATTTCAAGTAATGAACAGAACCCTTAAAAGGACAGATTATTGTGGCAAGAACAAGAAAACAACTTCCTCTTCTGTATCATATGGAAAGAGAAAAGGAGCAGAAGCATGTGGTCAAACTAACTGCTAGGTATACAACCTTGGGCAGTCTACCCAATGCTCAATTTCCCATCTCTTAATGGGACTACTGGCTGACAGTGCTATTAGGATACTACACAGTCAGGTGCCTGATGCTTTGCGGGTGCTCCGTAAGTTATTGTCAATGTTAGCCTTCCCAGGATGGTGGAATAATGGGGGAGAGAGAGCAACTGGTTAGGAAGGTTGGAAACTTGAAACAACATTGACATCGAAGCTGAGGGCAGAAGAGTGAGTAGAAACTGGCCAGGGGCACAAAGGGGAGAAAGGCAACCCAGTGGACGCAGAATGCAGAAGTGAATGCAGCTAAAAGTTAGGCTTTACCCAGCTGGTCATGACGTTTCTAAAAAAAGATTATTGGATTCTGATTTTAAGTATGACTAAAACTGATAATCCTCTTAAAGAAATAAACTTTTGAAAACAAGACAGTATTTTGTAGGTTTTTAAAAACATTAACACAAAGGTTCAGGAATCAATATGCTTTCTTAACAGCATGGTTTGTTAATTCTCCTTTGATTAGAGACAGAAATGAGAAAAGGTTGTTTTCATTGGTAAATGTGTAGGTCCCACCACCTTCCAACAGAGTTATCCACAATTTAAGTGATCTGTGCAGGGCAGCAAAAGAAGATATCTGAAGATAATCAATCTGGACAAAAGCAAAACAAAGTTGCTAAAGCACTCATCTACTTATGACACCAAGCTTAAGACCCAACTACCCACAGATACTATACATAAAGAGAAGGGAACAAGGGCGAACTGTGGACCTATGCACCAGGCGTTAGGCTGGAAGTTCACAAAAGCTCTCGAGCTTAATTAATCCTCACAGAAAACTAGGGATGAATACTGGTCCTATTTCGGAGATGCGGTAGGACAGGAAACAGTCACCAATATGCTCAGGATCCCACAGTGACTCAGTAGTACTACCTTCCTCCAGTCAAACCCGAGTTTTCCCTGCCATCCTGCCACCTATCTGTCCCAGAGGTAATGGAAGACATGCGGCTGAAGATGCGGGAGTAGGTCGGGGCATCTGGGTGGTGCAGCTGGTTAAGTGTCTGACTCTTGATTTCGGCTCAGGTCATGATCTCAGCATCATGAGATCAAACCCTGTGTGAGAATCCCGAGATTCTCTTCTCCCTCTGCTCCACACCCCGCCCCCTCTCTCAAAAACAAAACAAAACAAAAAAAAACAAAACAGCAGCAGCAGGGTAAGTCAGATCACACAGGCTCTTGTAAGCTAGAATACTGCAAGCAAGGGCAAGCCCCTGAAAAGTTTTAAAAAGAAAGTGATATTTATTTTCTATACAGATCACGTGAAGATGTAATGATAGCCTAAATTCTTCAATTTCAGGTGATACAAGGTCTTCTAAAATCTGAACAGGACCACCCTCCCCTCCCAGATATTTGCACAGCCTAAGTTAAGAACTCCTGTTCAAGATGTGGGGACAGTGAGAGGACTCAAAAAAATCATCCAGGAAATGCTTACCTATAGGAACTGATGATTTTTTATAAAGGGAGAAAGGGACATGAAGAAAAAAGACATTGAGGTTTCTGATGTTTCAAGAGATGGTGGTGTCATGACTGAGATAGGAAATACAGAACAGAGTAAGAAAATGTGCTTTTTAAACTACAGGGATACACTTAAAAATCTCAGGTACTGATAAATCTGGCCTGTAGAATCCAGCATACCTTGGTCCTATTTCCTCTCTGAATTCCAGGTTAACTTCAATGCTTTCAACTGCCAGTGCCCCTAACATTGTGTCTTTCCTCATCTCCTCCCTTCTGTTCTCCAATTAGCTAATTAAACAAAAACAAATCTGCACATGCTGGACGATCTATTTAAAGAAATATTTTTATTAAACTCCTGGATTGTGTGTAATCACTCCCTCATTAACCTTTTCTGACTGCCCCTCCAGCCCTTACCCACCTGTCAGTCAGAAGGCAAGAGCCCCAGCAGGAGGAGACTTTTTACCTTGGACAGCTCTCCCAGGTCAGGTCGCACCCATCCCAGCTTGTCCAGCACACACTCGTCAAACTTGGCCTGCTGTTTGCGGCAGTGACGAAATAGCTGCAGGCCGGAATAGTCGATGCAGGTCCAATAGTCTGTAAAAGGCTCCGCACAGTGAAGCTTTATCTGCCTGGAAAAGAGGGCTAGGTTAGGGATAGCTCCTTGCAAAATAATGAAAAACAGAAAAGTAGGGAAAAAGTAAGCACCGACCTCAAAAGCACAGCCTTGCTTTCTGAAAGGTAGGAGAGCAGATGCTCTTACCTCACTTACAGACAATCTGGAGAGCCTCAGATTGAGAACCAATAAGTAGAAAAAGATTTCTGAGGAAGAAGACCTCATTTATTTATGCAGCAAAACTAAATGAGTTGAAATGTGAAGACTGTGGTCTGAGGCACATATATTTTACACAGAACACTCCTCACTTAGGGTCTACGTGTTCTTTCCTTTAGATCCAATTCTAAAGATGATCAGTTTAGCAAACTTGGAAGAGGCAGCATAATCTGAGACAGGCACACTGACAGAAGGCAGCGGTGAGACAATGGCAAAGGAAGAGACGGAATTGTAAAAGACAAATACACAAACCAACAAGCGGAAGATCCTGAAGCATCGGTGAGGAGGCAAACCACCTTACGCTCCTCACAGTTCAGAGCCCTCGCTCTAGTAATGCACTGAACAGAAACAGATTAATCTGTCATTTAAAAAGTTAAATTATATTTGGTGGTCTCTGTTAAGAAGGCAGCATGTAATTCATTTAGTGGCCACCAAAAATGGCTGAAGAAAAGGTAACTTCTGTGTGTAAGAGATAAGTTTCAATTATTTTGCAAAACTCCCTTCTCTCACCATTCAGCCTTGCTGGTAATCCAATAAATGCCAATTCAAAGAAGAATAAAATGCCATTATTTTAAGTAAAAGCCTTACATGAGGCACTGGAAGAAATGCACAGCACTCTCCTTCCCCTAAGGGAATCATGACTAGAAAGTGCTAGTTTGCCGTACTCTAAGAATCTAGCTACACTCAACACGGGAATCTTACTTCACACAGCTCAGGAAGAACCTCAGAGATGGGATGGAGGAAATACACAGTGAAAAAGCTGCTTTCCATTCTTGCTGGGTTTCCCTCCTAGGAAGCAACCAATGTACCCAGCTTCTTACATACCTTTCCAGGAATTCTAGTGTAACCTGGGGGTGGCGGGGTGTGCACAGGAAAGAAGGAAGACCAGCAAAGCCATATGGAGCTCTTCTGAACGGCCCCTAGCCTCACTGAACAGGATGCCCACAGTACACAAAACCGCACCCCCTCCACTGAGAATCAGGCTGGTAGCAGGCTACTGTTTCCAATGCCAGTTTTTTAATTCCTCCAGCATGGGACAGCGGAAGAGCTGCTAGCATTACTGGAGTCTTCGGTCTCTTCTGCTACCCTGGTACCCACACCCAACTATTACCTCCTAATGCCTACAAAGAGCAACTTCAGCATGGAGGCAGCAACTCTCATGGAGGTAGCTGGGCACCTCGGGAGCTTGTGAAATCCAAACACTGTCCACTTAAAAGTACTACCTCTAGGCCAAAGCAGAAATTGTTTTCCAAAGTTCTCTTAGAAAAGTTTAAAAAGTAAACACGTAAACTAGTTAGCAATCAAACCAATGCAGATTCAAGCAAGAATAAAATATCATTTTGCACCTATCAAATACTTAAATAATACACAATACCGGTAAGGTAAAAAAAGATACAGTGCTGAAGGCAGAATAAAGTGACCCAACTTTTAAGAAAATGACGACTATAGTCCAAGAGCCATAAATAATATTCAAAGCCTTTTTATAGCATAATCTCACTACTGAGACATTTATGCCACGGAATTAATTAAAAAGAGAAAAAGAGCTACACACAAAGGTAACCACTGCAGATTTATCTAAAACAATCAAAAACCGGGGGGAAAATGATGTTTTTAATAACAGGAATTGGTCAGGCAAATTAGGTTGGTTTACCCGTTGGTGGAATATTATATAGCCATTAAAAATGATGGTCATGAAGACAATCCAGCAATGGCAAAGAATGCTCCCAATAGTTTCAGGGAAAAATGAATTTTAAGTCACACACTACTATGACTCTAACCACAAAAATATCTTCGCATATGGACAAAGACAGCAGAACCAAGAAAGAAAGAAAGTAGCTATTATGTGAAGGAAATTTGATTTTTCCCTCTCCCGTCATTATAGTGGACATCTGTGGGTTTTGCCTAGCCAGCAGTCAGTCTCCATTCTTCTGTAACATCCTTCTAATTTCCCTTTGGGAAACAATCCCTCCCTATCTCTCAGCAGAGTGGTTTAGCTGAATCTAAGTCTACTCCCCACTTTAGGCCTGACCAAGCACAGCATTTTATCTCCTGAAACACACCTGATTCAAAGATATGCATATGAAATCAAGCAGCCAGGCCAATGAGACTCGGTCCCGGGAGCCCTGCTCACACCACTGGACAACTGGCACGGCTGGTCTACGTGTACTAGGCAAGCAGCACAGCGGTGTGGAGTGGCTGGTGGCCACTTCTGCTACAGCAAGCAAAGAGTCTCTCTGAAAATGAACCTGACAGAGAAAAACAGAACTAAGAGACTGGGGGAGGAGAAGCGAGGCAGAAAGATACAAAGTAGTTATGAAATTATGCAAGCCCTTTGATTCCAGCCCTGCCCAATCCCAGTCCTATTCCTGGGCTTTACAGCTACGCAAGCCAATTCCCTTCAAGTAGAGTTTCGGTCCCTTTTAAGACAGTCTGTCAAAACATTTCTCTACAATTACAATCTGGATTTTTTTTACTTACAGTATCAAGCATAATGGCCTACTTAATACCTTGACTCTGTACCCACTTTTCACTCCACGGTAACTGAGTGTTCTGTAGTAACAGCAATCTAGTGAATTCCTGTTAGCAAGCAGTGAGCTGAGTTGTTATTACATACTTGTACAAATTTTTCCTAACAATCCTATATAAGATAACGTAGTATTCTATAATTTGGAAATTAACATTCACAGATATTAAAGAATACACACCAAATAATAAAAACAAGTAACAAAAATAACTGCATCACTTACTGTAGGCTTTTTGGGTCTATCAGATTTCAAGGTCTTGCATTTCCTACCAAAACTCTTCCTTCACTTAATGTTCACCGGGATACAGACACCTACATGTTTCAGTCCCGCAGCACTGATGTGAAAGACTGTTACCTGAAGAAGTCCAGAGCACACTTGTTGACGAGCTTGCCTTCCTCTAAACACCGCCTGGGGTCTTTTTCTTCCCAGCGGCAGAGCATGAACTCCTTGTTGGGCTTATCACACTGAACTCCATAGTGATGGGCGGCAGCTTTGAGCACTGAAGAACTGACTTTCACCTGGAGAAAGGACAGCAGGAGAGACAGACCACAGACCTGTGACCAGGATATCACTTCCTCATCTTCACCTCCTGCCACTCAAAACAGAGGAAATACAGGTAGCACTGGTCTACCTCCACCACGAAAATTAGACAGGGGCTCCCATAATAATCCCTTGTGATCTCCGCTGCTTTAGAAATCGCAAGGCTCTTTCACACGCATGATGTTCTATATACCTTCAGAGTCATCTCATTGGGTTGACATTACTCTCCCCATTTAAGACATAAGGAAATGGCAGCCCTAACAGAACCCTTACCTCTCTGAAAGCAGAGTTCTGAAGGATGATGGAGGGCCCTAACTCTGGGGAGCCTTGATGAGTCTCCTTTTCAGGAATAAAAGTGATAGAACAGATAAATTTCCCAGAAGACTACAGAATCACAGAGGATGAGTCTGGAAAGGATCAGTTAGAGGGCATCTAGTCCAGAAAGTTATTACTAATAATAAAGCACTAAAATTTTTCAATTTTTTACAATTACAGACTATATCCAAGGTAGCCACCCTGTAACTATGTCAATCTCTCACTTGCCTCCCAGGACACTTTCCTGAGAAAGCGTAGTTACAGCTCACTCACAGGGGACTGCACACAGACCAAGGTCCCTCTAACTGGGCCCATACCACAACATTTCCATTACTAGAACTTAGAACGTTTGCTGTCTGGGAGGACCACCCTCCTCATCATTCCTCCGTTTCAAAGTCACTTCCGTTATTCTTTCAGAAGAACCCCTTTGTCCGATAATTTGCATTGGAACTGCACAAAGTTTAGTCATGTATTATATCAGAGGGAACAAGCATGTTTACAGTATCGGGTCTCTGTTCAAATTTTATCTCCTCAGAGGATCTTTTTCTACTGACCTCATAAGAGCTATCATCAGCGGTCACTCTGTGTGTGACCACTAGAATATAAGCTCCAAGAGGGTAGGGATTTTTTTCAACAGAGGGCTGAGACTAAAGATGTCAATTCTCCCTAAATGGAACTATAATTAAATGTCATGTTGACCGTGGCTCACCAAGCACCCCAAATAGTGTCCAGCACAAGTAGCTGATGAGTGCTCACTGCGTGCCAGGGACGGGGACCCAACACTCACAGAAGAGACAAGACTACATGAATTATGCCTTCTCACCAAAATAAAGTATGTCCCTCCTCTTCTTCAGGTCATTCTTACGCTCTTTGGTTAAAACCAGAGCTTCAGTCATATAGGAAACTTGCACATTTCTTGTTTAATTTCAGAGTATTTTAACATTTTTCATATATTTAATAGGATTTTTTTTTCTATTAGATTTTCAAATTCGTTACTGCTTGTTTGTACACTGTATCTCCTCTCTAGCCAGATCTTTCTGAACTCAGCTCTGATACAAAACTAATGACAATTAAGAGGAAAAACTCCCATTTATAAGTAAAAACTACCGCCCTTCCTCTCTGATATTTGTATCTTTTTTTTTTTCCTTTTCCCCTATCTTATTGCTTTGACTAAACTCTAGGATAATACAGATGAACAGCAATGGCAGTAGGCACACTCTGGCCTCTTTCTAGACTTTAAAGCACAGTTTGGTTCAACGTTTGTCACTGCTGTCTGGGATACAGTTCTTCGGATATTCCTCAGTAAGGAAGTTTCATTCTAATCTGAACTGGCTTTGTTTTACTGTTCTTTCTGGAAAGACTGAAAATTTCAGGGTTTTTTTTTCATTAATCTGTAAGTATAGAGCACTAACAGATTTTCCAAAACTCTCCCATTATAGATAGAATAAAATCTAGTCTGCCATAGTGTATTACGCTGTAAGATATTACTGGATTTGATTTGTAAATATTTACTAAGGATTCTTATGTAAGAATAATGTTATAATTATTTTTATGCTAAAAATTTTATAAATTTGATTTATGTTTTAAAGATTTATTTATTTTAGAGAGAGAGAGTGCACATGGAGGGGAGGGGCAGGGAGAGTCTCAAGCAGACTCCCTACTGAGTGCGGAGCCCCACAGGGCTCCATCTCACAACCCTGAGATCATGACCTGAGCTGAAACTGAATCAAATGCTTAACTGAATGTAACACCCAGGCACCCCTATAATTTTATTTTTTATGAATTTCACATAGCTTAGGTTAAATTATTGATATAATAAATGGCAAGGAAAGATGAAGAGAGTAATTCATCTACACACTACAGGAAGAGGAGAACAAAGTTAGGACGATGTCTACTAATATTACACTTGCTATAATTATCAAAGCAAAGACAAACTTATGATAAAAGTCTGCATGACAACTCTAATAAATTTGTTTAAAAATCTCTAAGATTTTGTATTACAATTTTTTATAGTAAGAGTTTATTTAGGTTAATTGAGGGGAATACTCTTGTTTGCTGTATTACCTGTAAAGAGCTGAGAGAATAAAAATCAAGACAGGGGCATATAGGTGGCCTAGTCGATTAGGCACCCGACTCTTGATCTTGGCTCAGGTCATGATCTCAGGATTGTGGGATCAAACCCCATGTCAGGCCCTGCACTGGACGCAGAGCCTGCTTGGCATTCTCTCTCCCTCTCCATCTGCCCCTCCTCCGTGCATACATGCACTCGTGCTCCCTCTCTTAAAAAAAAAAAGAAAAATCGGGGCACCTGGGTGGCTCAGTGGGTTAAGCCTCTGCCTTCGGCTCAGGTCATGATCTCAGGGTCGTGGGATCAAGCCCCACATCGGGCTCTCTGCTCAGCAGGGAGACTGCTCCCCCCTGCCCCCACTGCCTGCCTCTCTGCCTACTTGTGGTCTCTCTCTGTGTCAAATAAATAAATAAAATCTTAAAAAAAAAAAACCAAGATTCAAATTTTTAAAAACAATATATTTAAAAAATTAAGTCAGTTATATTTACTTCCTTGACAAATGCCTTAAAGACTTTTCAAATGCCTTCACAGCTACCGTGCCCAAAAAAGTTACAGCATTCTTTGCCTGACTTTCCTACCAATGTAGAGGTCTTTTCAAAATCCAGGCACACCCATGTTGTTGAGCATATAAAATATGCTCTGTCACAGGAAAATAAAACACAATAACCACCCACCGAATCTCTTTCCTGGGGAAAGAGACGTGCTCAAGATGACACAGCAGGTCAGTGGCAACTGCAGAACTGGAATTCACAGACCGTGACCTTCAGTCAGTCCTTTCTGTCTTACCTTACCTTCACTGAGGTGGCAAAGGACTGTGGATGCCACCATCTCCCCTCACCTGCTTCTTCACGAAGACTGGTTGAGTTCCAACAGAAACAACATCTTTTCACAGCTGCTTACTGGGAATACCCTCTCAAATTCATTCAGCTCCCTTTGTCTCAAAGAACACAGAGTTCCAGCATCTTCCTCATTTACCCTCATGACAGCCTCCCCATACAGCAGGTCTATACAATCTGCAGGTGTGGAAAGGGAGGCAGAAAAAGTCTTACAATCTACAACCAATCTTCCAGTCCGGCTCTCTTCCTTAAACCATGTCTGCACCTCTTTCTACAGTCTTTAATTTATGCTGTGCCTTCCGTTTTACTTAATTTGTGGAAAATGGGGAATAACTATCCTTATTTGATAGGACTATTGAGGATTTCAATGAGTTAACACATATAAAAATATTAAGAACAGTGCCTAGCACATCATAAATATTAGCTATTATTTCTGCTCAAAACTGTCAATGTGTACAAGGAGTTTCCAGCCTAAGCTTCTGAATGCTTCTTCCACAGGGATGTGTTATAACTCCAAAGAAAACGAGGTCCAAAACGTGTTTAATTTGTTTATCAAATCTGCTCCCTCTGGCTTCCTCAGCCCCATTGTCAGGTCACAAATCTGACAGACTCCTCAACCTTTCCTGCCTGATACCTAAGTCACTGCTGCATCTGATCACTTCCAGATACATCTGTTCTTCCGTTCTGTGAGCAGTCCCCAATTATGCTGAGGTCATTACAGCCTCCTCATATTTCAACAGCCACTAAAACTAATCTTGCTTTTCTTTTCCTCTCCTCAATCCATTCTTCACAGAGCTGCCAGAAGGATCTTCCTAAAAGACAATTCTTATTATACTCCATTAAAACAAATTAGCAACAAAGCCCTGGAAGGATTCAGGCTTAACAGCAGAACAGAGCCTAAACTTTTTACGGGGTATTTAAAGCCTCTGGATCCAGCCTTCTCACCCAAGATGCTTCCAAAAAGGGACTTGTTGCTGTCTCAGAACACTGAACTCATGGTCCCCAGAACTCATCAGTGGAGCCCTGCATTTTCCCATCTCCTTACCTTCGCTCAGATCTAACCCTCGCTTAAAGCCCATTTCTCCATCTCGGCCTATAAATGCTATTCTTCAAATACCATTTAGCCAAGTCTCACATTATGCCCGAGAAGTGCTTTCTCTCTTCCCTTTACAGCCTCAGCGAAGTATAGAGCTGGAATCATTTCATCTTACAAATAAAATAACTCTGCAAATACTCCAAGTGACTAATCAAGGTAACCAAGCAGTCAGGCCTGGAATTTAGATCCAACTTTAAATCCTGCTCTCTTCTCTTAAACTACGTCGGCTCCTCTTCCATAGCATTTAATCACTCTTTGTCTTGTATTTTAGTTATTTATGTAATTATCTGTATTTCGATTCAACTGTATAAACACTAACGGCAAATTTATTCCAGATACAGAATATCTGCAGAAGTAGAACCTCGGGTGTTTGCTGAATCAAATTAAAGTTCCCATGAAAAACCCAGCAGTCTCAGGCTAACCCAGCTTCACTGTGGGACAAGAAACCAAAGACTGAATACTGGAGGCCACCACTTAATAAATGTCACTTTACTTTAACATCCCTGAGCATAGCAAAAAGCCCTTCATCTGCAAAAAACAATAGGTGCCATTCTCACAGGCACCTAAGATTAAGTGAAGTCATGAAAGTAAAACCCTTAACTTCTGGGATATAACTTCTGGCACATAACTTTTAGTGTTGCCCTCCTTCTTTTATGCAGCCTAGTCTTTCTACTATCCAGGCCTGCCATGACACTCTTCTGCCTTAAAACCTTCCGCCTCTCCCCACCACCTCACTTATAAAATAAGTCTGGCTTTGTAGAAGCTGCTTCCCAGTCCTACCAGTCTGACGTACCTATCTCCAGGTTTAGCAACAACTGAGCTTCCCACAACCCTAGAATCACATCAAAGAGCACTTGTCTCCCAGACACAAAACATCCTGCTAAGCCTTCTCACTCCCTTCAGCTTTTGCCTGTAATACAAGAGTTTAAAAGCATGGGTGTTAAACTCAGACCTGGATTCACAGTCCAGCTCCGCCACTTACTAAACTATATGACCTTGGGCGAATGACTTCTACTCCCAAGGCCTGGTTTCTCACCTTTCACACGAAGAGACCAAGAATACCCTAGATCATAGTGCTGCTGGCAGAATGTGATGAATTAATGGATGTAAAGTAATTAACTGGCATCCTGCCTGACATCTAGACAAGGTGTGGCTGTACTGCCAATAATTTGTATATACTGTCTTGTCTCCACTTCATAGCACAAATTTCACTGTACTGTAACTGCCTCTTTATGTCTGTCTCCCCGTTAGATTACTCCATGAGATTACTCCATGATTAGCTCCATGAGGACAGGGACCATACCTCTTAATCTCCGGTGTGTATGTATACAGCAATTATTCAATGATATCCTCCTAAATAAATGAGTGCCTTAAGTGTCCTATAACCAAACACCCTCCCAGGGCTGTTAGCAACTCCACTCTCCAGTATCATCTCCTCTTGCTGCTTCCTTTGCCTAGTTCCACTCCAACACGGTAAGGATGAGGCCACCTGCAAGCGACTGTCTCTCTCGCTCGGCTGCGAGCACCCGGGGATGCATATTCCCTTCGCGGAAAGGGTTAAGTATTACGTGCCATTAAAGTAAGTAAAGTGGCCCTGGATGGTGCTTAAGAAAAAGTACCACTATTATTCACGTAAATGACAAGCAGATCGTTGGGGGTCAGGGTGGGCTTGGAGAGGAAAGCGCTACAGAGCCACTGCATGATGGGCTTGGGGTGAGGCGATTCCCGGAGGTGAGGAGGGGGCGTCCGGGAAGCGACCTGTGTTTGTGTTGGGGGGCACTGCGTGGGGGAAGCCGGGGCCCACAGTCTAGTAAGACGAAGCAGGGCTGGGCCCAGGCCCGAAAAGCTGCAGCCCTATGCCCCGCTTGCCTGGCTTCCGAACGAGCCTCACCTCCTGCACTTTCAGATCCTCCAGAGTAGGCAGCTCCACTATCCCCGGCATGATGGCGGCAGCCCCAAACCCGAGGAGGCGCCTGCAGCCGCGTCGCCCCCGTCTCCTTGAATTCCCCTTTCGACCGCCAAGGGCCACCTCACGCCTGCGCCTGCGCAGCCGGCCACGCAGGCGCACTGCTCTGCCCAACCGCGAGCCACAGAGCGTGCGCAGTGTCTGGAAGGTTGGCAGGCGCTGGGGGCGGAGCTTTGCTTAGGCCCCGCCCGTCTTGGTTGTCATAGTGAGACGGGACGCACTGAGACTCCGGGATCCCAAGGGCTGGAGACTAGAGGCCGGAGCCATGGAGTACACAGGAAGCCAATATATTGGGGAATATGTAGACGGGAGGTAAGAGCCTCATCTGATTCACTGTGTCTTGAGTATTTGTGATTGGGAAAAGACGGCTGCCTTTTCGCATTTGCCAAGGGCTTTGTACCAGACACTTTCACAAACTTTATTCCCTTCAACCTTCAGGACAACCCTTCACGTAGGCTTGTTTATTCCCATTTTACAGTTCAGGAAAATGAGACCCAGTGAAGTAAAGTGTCTTGGTCAAGGACACATATCTAATATATCTCAGAAGAGCTGAGGTATATTCATTCCATATATACTTGTGTGTTTGCTATCTGCCAGTTTTAGATATGGGGATAAAAATATAAAAAATGTCAAGCAAGATCCTTACTGTCATGGAAGTTACAGTCTAGTTGGTGTATTGCCAATAAACAAAGAAATGAAAAGATAATTTCAGATAGTGGCTTTGCCCAAATTTTCCCCTTCTCACAGCAACCCCATGAGATGGGTATTATCCTCATTTTGCAGATGGGAAAAGTGAGGCTCAGAGTAACTGTGTAACTTACTCAAAGTACTAGTTGGTGTTGGGCAGATCAGGGATCACAGCCCAGGTCTGACTCAAAATCTCATGTGTTTTCTTCTATGGAGCCCTGCTACTGAGCTCCTACAGAGGACACATCCAGTTGGTGCAGTCCTTGAAGGGTTTTGGAGGAGAAAATATTTGAGATGGGCCCTGAAGGTTGGGTGGGATTTAGGTGGGTAGAGATGCAAGGTGAAGAATGTTTCCAGGCAGAGGGAACATCATGGGCAATAGTTCAGAGGATTTACAAGTGGAAGAGCAGGCAGTTCAGTGTGACAGGAGTGTTGGACGTATCTAGAGGAGAGTGAAAGCCAGAGCTGGAAGGGTGGGTCTATGTTCTGGCATAGAGAGATCTGAGTACTGTGCATAATTTTATGGGTGGGGGGAGTCACTGATAGATAGATTCTTGGTAGGGCTGGGCATTAAGAAATCTAATTTATTTCATTTCTGTATCCCTCTTCATAGTGCATACACTATGTACTCAGTAAATGTTGGCTGAATGAATGAATGAATGAATGAAATTTGAGATATGATAAGTGTATCCTCACTATGGATTGGAGTCTTTATATCTCTGTTCTCTTAAACTACTTTTAATTTATAATGAAGGCTTTTGCCTTGAGCAAATAAAAGAAAAATGGAAGGAAAGACAAGAGAGAGGAAGACAAGGGAAAGAAGGAGAGAGGGAAGCAGAGTAGAGATGGGGAGATCAAGTCAGAGCCCATGGTTGTCCTAGTAAAAGGCAGCGGGACCCTGGACCAAAGCAGAAGCAGGGGGGCTGCAGGAAAGAAAGATGTAGAAGTTTGGGAATTTTCGTTGCCAGGACTTGGCAACTAACTGATAGGTTCCCAGTCCCACTCAGAGACTGCCTTCAGTCCCAGCTCAGTGCCTAGCTCTAGGCTTTGAACCTGGATGATTCTGATACCATTTGGGGGAACTGAGAACTCTGAGGAGGGTCCATTTTGGAGGAAAAGAGGATGAATTTCATTTGGGGGAGCTGGAGATGTCTGTAGAAGGTTTGAGCACTAATATCCAGTTTGCAGTTTAAAAAAAGGGAGCAGCATCTAATCTCTGAGAAGGGTTTTGTTGGAGACAGAAATGGTAGATGTGATTTCAAGTAAACACATAAAGGAGAAAAGGCATTCTCTTACCTCTCATGTCTTGCAGGAGAATAAACACAACAGTGAACACAATAGAACTCTTACTCTATTTGAGGCATTCTGCTATTGTTTCATAGCTATTATTTCATCCAATTGTCTCAATTAAGAAGAGGAGTGTTGTCATTATCCCCATTTTACAGATGAGAAACTCAGGTTCAGAGAGGCAAAGGAACTGGGCCAAGGTCACACAGGCACGGAGGTGGCCTGTGCTCAGGTTTGGTGCCTGTAGGTCTGCATTGCTCAGAACTTGTTCCACAGTGTCTGACCACAACGCTCTTCTGCTCGGGGCCTGTGCCCCAGTGGCATCTTCCTTCATCCCCTCGGTCAGTTCCCTTCACTCCTTATGCAGTAGCTGTTTACAAGACACCTGTTTACACAGAATCATGATTCTAAGACTGAGGATACCAAGGTCTTCCTCTCCAGACCTTTAATTAAATAGGGAATATGAGAAATACAATTCCAATGCACGGCAGAAAGTGCTAAGCATCCAACAGACATACAAACAAAAGCCTAAAGAAGTTCAGAGTTAGAGGAGATGACTTCTAGCCAGCAGGGGACGAACAGGGAAGGAATACAGGAATGAAGAAATGGAGGAAAGGATACTTCTTCAGCACTTACCAGATGTCGGGCCCTTTACTAGGGAAATCATTATACATTATTTGGGTTGATCTTGGGCATTAATCTCAGCCACTTCACACATGAAGTAAGTGGTCAGCTGGTCAACCTGGGTTTCCTTGGCCTGGGCTCCTATAGAGGCCTACTTCCCCCTGCATGGCAATTCCCACATATTCTGCAATTGCTTAATTGTGTCCTCCACTAGACCGTGAATCCCCTTGATGGCAGGGATGGCATATGCCTTGATCACTGCTGTGACCTTGTTGTACCCAGCAGACCAGACTCAGCATGTGTGGTAGGTGTTGATATGTAGTAGATGCTCTGTAAAGATTTGTTGGAAAAAAGGAAGGAGGGAAGGAAGGAAGGAAGGAAAAAAAAAGGTTTAAGAAAGTCTCCAAGATAATACATCTAGGAAATGGTGAATGGGCTGGTCATGGGGGACAGGGAGGACACAAAACCAGCTGCCAGGAAAACTGGCCCGAGTCTCTGCTTCCCAGTGTTTACTGTGTGGCTTTGGGCACATCCCTCCCCTCTCTGGGCCTACCAAGGGCTGTGTTATGGGATGTGAGAACCCCAGGACAGCCTCTAGGTGAGGGCGAAGACAAACCAACAAAACTCTGTGCCCCATCCCCCACCATCAACAACACAGACCCTCTCATTTTTGAGTTTTTGAGGGAAACAAAAATGTTGTTTTCTAAGAGAATATTACTGGGACAGTAACCCCTGAGGGCCCTGAGAATGAGGTTCCCACTTGCTCTCCTGTTGCCTGCCTGCTCTGACCCTCCGGCTCTGCACAGTCCGCTGATTTCCCTTTGTCCTTGCAGGATGGAGGGCGACGCTGAGTACATCCTCCCTACTGAAACGAAATATGTCGGGGAAATGAAGGACGGCATGTTTCATGGTCAAGGAACCCTGTACTTCCCCAGCGGGAGCCGCTATGATGCCATTTGGGAAAAGGGACTGGTCGTGAAGGTGATTAGCCTGAGGAGGGGAGGCTGCAGAGGGCAAAACCTTGGACGGGAAGAGCCCCCACTACAGAGCACCCTGATCTGTCCATCTGGCGCCCTCCTCCTTCCATTCCCTCTGCTCCCCTCCACCCGATCTCCCAGAGCTCTGGAATCCACTCCTCTGGATCAGGAAGGGCCCCTGGAGAGGCCACGATGAGTTTGAAGCCTAGTGTATCACTAACTAACTGAGTGACCTTGGGCCCATGACTTCCCCTATAAACTGGGGACAATAGTTGTATCTCATATTGCTGCTGTAACAAATTACTATAAACTCGGTGCCTTCAAACAATAGAAATTTATTACCTTACAGTTCTGGAAGTCAGAAGTCTAAAATAAATCAGCCATGCTGCATTCCTTCCAGAAGCTGTAGGGGAGATCCATTTCCTTACCTTTGCCATCTTCCAGAAGTTTCCTGCATTCCTTGGCTGGTGGCCATGCCTCAATCTAACCTCTGCTTCTATCATCACATCCCCTTCTCTCTGCTTTTGTCATCATCTTGTCCTTCATCCCTCTGACCCCCTTGCTTCCCTCTTACAAGGACTCTTGTGATTATATTGGGCCCACCCAGGTAATTCAGGAAAATCTCCCCATTTCAAGATCTGTCAGTTAATCACATCCGCAAAGGACCTTTTGCCGGATGAGGTTAACATTTTTACGGGCTCCAGCAAGTAGAGGTGGATATCTTAGGGGGACCGTTATTCCGCCTGCCCCAACACCGGCCACCACCTGGGGCAGTTGTGAGTGTAAATGAGGTGATCTCTCTAAGCACTGTGCTCAGTGCTTAGTACCCAGTGCTCAGTACCCAGCATCTAGCAGGCACTTAGTGTTAGGTCTTGGTACTACTTCCACAACCACTGCTGCTCTCATGACAAGTCCTCTAACCCATCTAATCCCACTTGGGACTTGTGGGCCATGCATACAATTCAGGGGGTCAGTGGAAACCCCCCCCCCGGCTTTATATGCCAAAATTTCTGTGTATCTGTGGTTTTCTCTGGGGAAAGACCTATGGCTGTCATCCATTTCACTAATGCCCACCTTTGAAATGTTAAGGAACATTCCTTGTTTTACCGCTTGGAGAGTCTGAGCCCCAGGAAGGGGATGTGACTTACCCAAGGTCACACAGTGAATTAATAGCATCGGAATTTCCACCTACGCTTCCTGATGCCCAAGCCAATGCGACCTCTACATCCTGGGGATTCCTTCAGCCCTGGGGCAGCAGGGGCAGAATGTACATGTTTGGACAAAGGGCTGTGACCAGTGGCTGTGACTGTTTTAGCTAGCTCTGCGCTAAACGCTTTGCCGGTGCACTGTCTCATCAAATCAACCCCGTAAAATATATACCATTAGGAGGCAGTTTTACAAATGAGGAAACCAAGGGCTGGGTCATCTGCCCCGCATCGTGCAGAGAGTGGCCACAGAGCCCAGCACTATAGCCGTTCCTTCTAATCATCACAGCCCCAGTAGCTGGGTTAGCTCTCACGGCTCCTCTGTGGCGATGAGAAGGTGAGAAAGCCACCTCTCGCCATGACACCCGTCCTCCTTGGCAGAAGGGCTTCCTCACCCCTGCGCGCATGCTCCATTTCTTCCAGGGCACGTACACCTTCTCGGACGGGCTGCAGTACGAGGCAGAGCACTGGCATTACTGCGACAGCTGCGATCGCAGGTTTTACACCGAGATCTGCCATGGCTTGAAGCCTGCAGGTACCCGGGCACCCTCCCTTTCCTTCACACCCAGACCGGGAGGGAAACAAAAGGCAGCCTCATGTAAGGGGTCACGGCCCCTTGAAGTCCCCCTCAGATGTCCGCCGTCCCAGATCCGTGCCTTGGTTTCTCTCCTGCAAAAGGGGTTCCGTAGCATCATCCAGCTGACAAGTCTGTTGTTAGTAAGCTCATGCAGGCAAAGTGTTTCCAGCAAGGTCTGGCATGCAGGAGGTGCATGGCCCATCTCGGCTGTCGTTGTCACTAGTACCTGCTGTTGCATGGAAACTAAGCAGCACCGAAGGAGCGGGTGCCCCATGTACCAGGCTCCGGCCGAGGCTCTGTGTGCTGCCAGTCTCACAGTATCTCCAGACAACCCCGCCATGCCCGCCTTTCTGGTCCCATGTGGCAGAGGAGGAAACTGAGGCTCCAGACTCCAGACCTGCTTCCTGGAGGTAGAGCTCCCCAGGGGGCCCAGGTCTTCCTCTCTGTGTCCCCTGTATCAACAGAAACCATGTTCCATCGTGGAGGGTGACGTGCGGGCCCAGACTCTGGATTCGGAGAACAGCCACAGAAGGGGCTCACGTGTTTCCTGCTTGTGTGCGGTCAGCTACACCCCAGGGGCATAGTGGTTGGCCCAGCCGAGACGATATATCCAAAATGACAAATGGGAAAATGACTGTGCAAACCATAAACATAAATCCTAACTTATGACATGATGTGGTGGAGTTGACCAAGCCTGGAGCTAGAAGGTCTGGGTTTGAGTCCTCAATTCCCTCTCAGTAGCAGGATGAGCCTGGGCAAGTCAGCCTCCATGAGGGCAGAAGGCTCCAGAAGGCACCCAGGATGGAGTCAGGCAGTCCTGAGCTCAAACGCTGGTTGTGTCACTTTGAATCAGATAGTTGACCCGGTGAACCTTCTCTCCCTTTGTCTCCTTTGTCAGCTCCTCTTCCCCCTAGTTTTTAATTTGGGAGTTCCCAGAGCTCTCTGGCCTCAAGCCCTCTTCTGTAACATTCTGTCCCTCTCCCTAAACAAGCTGATTCACCTCTAAGAGTTCATTTATACCATCAGCTTCCAAATGGAGATCAAAATTCCTGAGCCCCAGGTTCCTGCAGCCAGCTTCCCCAACACCCCAGTTTGGCACCCCTTACCTTGTCTGCACGGAACTCATTCCCTTCAACCCCCAGGGATTGCATCCTCAGAGACTGTCACCCCCAGAGACTGTCACCCCATCCACCTGGATGGGCCGAGTCCTGCCTTCTTCTTTCCCTGTGCACAAGCAACCATCTATCTGGTCCTGTGGATTCTTTTTTTTTTTTTTTTAAGATTTTATTTATTTATTTGACAGACAGAGATCACAAGTAGGCAGAGAGGAAGGCAGAGAAAGAGGGGGAAACAGACTCCCCGCCAAACAGAGAGCCTGATGCGGAGCTCGATCCCAGGACCCTGAGATCATGACCCGAGCTGAAGGCAGAGGCTTAACCCACTGAGCCACCCAGGCGCCCCTGGTCCTGTGGATTCTACATCTTAAATATATTCCTTCATGCGTTCATTGAATAATTGTTGACTGAGGCCCCCTATGTGCCATACTGGGCTTCCTTCACCCTCTCTGGTGCTGCTGTGTCCCAGACCTCCATCCTCTCCCCTGTATTACCTAGACTCCTGAGATCTAGGTTTGATTCGCTTCGGGCCATTCTGCACTCCGTGGGCACTCTCGTCTTTGCAGAACATGACTCTGATTGCCACTCTCCTCCACCCCCACCCCTGTTACCTACCCTTCAGTGCCTCTCCGCTCCTCTCATGAGAAGGTTCCAGATTTTTAAAATGACTTTCATTCTCTGGCTCCTGTGGCTGAGCCTACCCTCAGCCCACACCACCTGCCCTTCTGGGATTTTCTCTCCTCCCTCGCTGTGCTGGCTCTATCTCTAGACCTTGAAAAGACCACGCTCTTTCCTTCTCTTCCCTCTGCTGGGATGCTCTACCCACCCATTTCACCCAAATAACTCCTTCCCAGCCTGCAGGTCTCAGCATCACGTCCCTTTGTCTGGGACCCCTTCCCTGAATTCCCAGATGAGGCAAGGTCTCCCTGTGGCATCCCATGGAGCGGCCAGAGCTCATCCACAGAGCTCTGTCCTGAGTGCACAGCATCCCTCTTCCCACGCCAACTGCGCTCCATGAGGGCAGGGGCTCTGTCTTCGTCACTGCTGTGTCCCCAGTGTTTGGCACATTTCTTGGCACCGAGTCAGTGCTCAGTGAACAATGACACAGGGAGGATAATACTGACATCACAGCAGGGGAGATGAGGTGTGGGCATTAAGGTCATGACATTGGATTTCCTGAGCACCTACTCTGTGTCAGACACTAGCTGGGCCCCAGGGGGACCGTGTCTGCCTTCAAGGAGCCGCCAGTCTAGGTCCCACTTGAGAACCTTGTCTGTGGCCCCTCCTGGGTTAGTTATGACAGGGCCTGGACTCTGTCATGGGCTCCTCACCCCCAACGGAAGCCCATAGGCAAAGAGAGAGCCCCTGGCCTCAGGCCTTCAGCTGTCACGTGGCGGCTGGTTTTGTCAAAGGTGGGGCTCTGCCAGACTCATGGGCAGCGCGGTGGTCTTCCCTGCATCCTTCCTTCTGCTCT
Source organism: Lutra lutra (assembly GCF_902655055.1). Lineage (NCBI taxonomy): Eukaryota > Metazoa > Chordata > Mammalia > Carnivora > Mustelidae > Lutra > Lutra lutra. Next base: position 83,100,758 of record NC_062290.1, read on the forward strand.
GGTGACTCCCAACGTGGCAACTTCATCCTATGTACCCACTGCCTTCCCAAGGCCTGAGGCACTTGGCAGAGCCCAGCAGCTGGGCTGAAGGTTAGCTTCAGCCTCAGGAACAGCGAGAAGCTAAAGCAGCCCCTTCTGCTCCTCTCCGTCTCTGAGATGGCACAGGCAGGAAGCTCTGGGGAGAGAATGGCTGGGAAGCACCTGGCATGGAGTGAGAGCTCAGTCACCATACGCACGTGGTGTCAGTAACCAACAGAGGAGCACCTGTGTGCAGGACAGGGCCCTGCGCCATGACCAGGGTGCTCGGGGCGCATCCGGCTCTCAGTCCAGAGGACGGGGAATTACAGGAAACGCAAGAGCCCGAGAAGTTATTTATTCCAACCTCGTCCCCCTCACTCAGGCCTCAGCATTCCAAGATACACAACACCCAGGGCAGTGTGACCAACACCTCTCGAGCTCCCGGGGGTCCCAACGTCAGCAGCCTGATGTGCAGGTTTCACGGCTGGGTGCCCTGCCGCTTCCTCGCTGGAGAGTCTGGGGCGAGTTACTTGACCTCTCTGAGCCTCAGTTCTCTCATCCACAAATGGGGCCCCAGGGTTGCTGTGATCATTGAAATAGTAGGAGTCAAGCATTTGATGAATTTCTAGGCACAGGACAAACAGTCGGTAAGCAGCCACCATTGTAATTTTGGTTAAGAGTCAAAGTTGATCCCCCCCCACCTGACCCATTTCTTCCCACTGTTCTCCTTCTGCACTCCTCCGCCCTACCATGCGAGGCTTGCTGAGTGAGGCCTGAGGGCTCACGCCTCTGGGCTCACCCCCTTGCATGCCATCCCTCTTCTAGACACGTCTTTCCATCCCCATTGCAAACTGTGATGCTCCCTCATGCTCTGTCTACATCCAGAACCTACACCCCTGTCATGTTGTCCCCAGAAACAGAGGATGGGGGTCAAGGGAAGAAGTTGGGGTTCTAGTCCCTAAGACCCAGTTCCCAGAGCTAGTTTCAGGAAGCTGCAGTGGGGCACTGCTCCCATCGCTTGTCGTCCATGCTCTGAATGGGGAGCATTTTGCCACGGGGACAACCAGGCAGAAGTGGACTTCTGGGGGGCTGGGTTTTAATTTAGTCTTGGTGGTGAGTTAATTATCCATTGCATCCTTTCAAGGTATCTCTCAGCTCACCAATATGGACCCACCTCGAAAAATCCCCGAGGGCTGTTATGACTGTGGAGATGGCTTCTACAACCCGGCCACGAGGATAATCAAGGACTACAGGAATCGCTTTCTGAGAAATGCAGGTATGTCCATTCTGACATGCCGGGATGCCCGTTGTCTCCTCTCTCGCTCACACGTATCTGTGTGCATCTGTGTGCGCACACGTGCATGCATTTGATGAGAAAGAAACTTCTGATAAAAGACAAAAATTATGATGTGGATGGTTCACCGTGGGGAGTTCTCATGGCAGACGAGTCTCTGCGGGATCACAGAGTGAAGCCAAGGACTGTTGTGGTTAGCTGTGACAGCAAAGTGTAGCACTGAAAGGGTTAAACTACGGATTTCTGCATGCTCTCCTTTGGTACTTTGTAAGCAGTGACTGTGTGCCTAAACACTATGCTTGATGTAGGCAGTGAAGAAGGGCAAATCGAGACACACACCCCTTGCTCACGGAGCTTGTGTTTTGACAGAGAGCAGACAAGTACTACAAAGGCTTGGTTGCATCGTGAGAAAAGCATAACGAAAGGGGAAAACATGGCCCTAGATGGGGGTGGGGAGAGAGGTAAAGGTGGGGAGTCCCAGGGAGGTGGGAGTGATGCTGTGGGAGCACAAAGAAAAGGTACCTCATCTGGAATTGGAAAGTCAGAGAGTTTCAAGAAGGAAATGACAGCTAAAATGAGACCCAGAGAATAATTGGGAGTGGACCACAGGGCATGGGGAGAGGTTTTTCAGAGAGGAAACAGCACAGGTGAAGGTCAAGAAAGTGCATGATACCATGTGGTCCAAGAATGCTGGCTGGGGATCCAGAACTTCTGTTGGTAAGGGAATGCAAGCTGATCAGACTGAGACTTACAGTAACCAAACTCACAGGAGGCCAATGTACAAACAAGAACAAGATTGTTTTCGTTTAGCATGGTGATTCCTAACCTTTCTCTTTCCTAGAGTCACGGTCCCACAAGGAATAACATTAGAACTAGGCACCCTCTCCCTAGAAAAATGACCACATGTGCACAGACACAAACATACACGTTCACACTCATGCACACGCATGCAGATTTTGCATATAGTCTTAAGGGGTTTCTTCTAAAGACCCAGGTCAAGAAACTGCACTCTAAAATGAGAAGGAAACTGCCAGGGAGCCCAGGAGGCCTGGACTGGCTGATGAGAGCCTCCTCTCCCTACAGGGCCATTTACTCCGTAGTAAGTCAGTGGGGATCAGAAAGTTGCCTTTGTGATGCTGGAATCAGAGCAAAGGGGACTGTTAGCTGGTGCTATGTCTGAACGCCAGAGCAGAGAGCTCAGAGAGCCCTGACCCACGGGTGCTCCTGAGGAACATGGCCAGTGCTCACACTCCGGGTCCCCTGGCAGTTTTCTTTAATGACTTCCTGTTTCCCATTAACAGAGTAGACTGTGCAGAGCACTAATTCTTCTGGGCGTTCGTAGGCTTACTATGGAGTTTCTGGATAAGGAAACTGAAGAGATGCAGAGTTAAACAATGCTTAACCGTTTCATCTATTGAAGGGCTTCCCAGGGCCATTCACATGCTAATACACCCTGTACTTTTCCTCCCCAGCACTTATGTCAACTGTAATTAAATCTTCATTTGTGTGAGTAATTGCTGAACGTCTGTCTGTCTCTCTCTCCCCCGAGACTGTAAGATCTATGTGAGCAGGAACTCTTGTGTCTGTATCAGGTAGAGTCCAGTCAGGAAAATAGAATTTAATATCAGGAGATCCTGGAGAACTGAAAAAGCAAAAGGAGGGAGAGAAAGCAGAGGAAGTCACTGCAGGGAGAAGCAACCCTCCCCGCCCCCTTTTCCTGGATGGGAAACACTGAGACTGAGATATTAGAACATAGAGGGTTGAGAGAGGGACCCCCAGAAGGGGTGACCCAGACCTCTGAGCAGAGCCTCCTGCCCAGCGTGGCCTCTGGGCCTCACTGATGCTAGGAGCTGGGGGACAACTGGAAGGTGGAAGTGAGTGGGCCTTTTGCTGTCGTGACATCAACATGAGCAACAAGACACACAGAAAAGAACGTGTCCCTTCTGCCTTCGCGTGCCTGCCTTGCAGCATCTAACTGGGGGCTCAGCCGGCAGAGCAGAAACGTCAATCGTGTGGTCCCAGTCCAGACAGCAAAGTGAGAAGAGAAGGGCAGATTTGGAGCCAAGAGTAGCCTCCTCCCTGGCATGGTGCCCCTGTCCTTTTGTTGTTGGTCAGTGTCTGTACACACTCTTCTGTCCTGCAAAGATAACACATCTGTGCCTTTTTGTGTAATTAGTTACAAGTATCTTTCATATGAGTACAAAGGTGCTCTCACCACTCCTCCTAGGGGGCAGTTCCTGGGGGATGAAGGGCCATTGAGCAGGGGAACTCATCATCTGGTCTAGATACAGGGGTCTCAGTCAGGAAAAAGGTACCATAAGTGATGGGTCTTAAAGAAGGAGCAGGGATTTTATTAGCAGGCATGTTGGGGACGGGCATTCCAGGTAGAGGGAACAGCACTTCCAAAGACACAGAAGCATGGGGGAGAAAAAAAAAAAAAAGGCAAAGCGTGACTGGGGAATGAGAAACTGTGGCTCCCGGAATCCTCTGGGCAAAAGCCATGTTTGGTAAGAAAATTGAAAATTCATGGTGGGATGAACAGATAGTGCACAGGGGACTTTTAGAGCAATGAAGATACTCTATATGAAATTACAGCGAGGGCTCCATGATATTATACACTCATCCAGACCCATCAAATGTACTACACCAGAGTGAACCCGCCTGTAAGCTTCAGATGACTATGAGGTGTTGGTGTCGTTTCAGCAAATGCACACTCCGGTAGAGATGGTTGATAATGGGGAGGCCATGCAGGCGTGGGGGCAGGGGTCATAGAGAAAATCTCTGTACCTTCCTCTCAATTTTGTTGTGAGCCTAAAACTGCTCTAAAAAAAAAATAACCTTTGAAAAATGCATCATGAGATGGGAAGGCCATTCTTTGGAGGTTTGGAGAAGGATGGACACTGAGGACTCTTTGGTCAACAAATGTTTATTGACTAGTGGCTGTGGATCTGACCTTGGGTTAGGAAGCATCACAGAATCTTCTCTCAGGGAGGAGGAGAAAGTGGCGATAGATGTAAGTTGCTACAAGGGAGCGTAGCAGGGATATCTAATCTGGAGATCAAGGTCAGCAGGCCAGGGTGGTTTCCTGGAAAGAGCAAGGTAGAATGGGCAGCCCAAAGAGCAGACAGGTGCAGCAGGGTCGGGAAGGGTGAAAGGCAGAGGGAACAGCATGTGCGAAGGATAAGATGGGGGAGAACACTGCACGTTTATGGGGCTCCAAGTAGTTTGGGAGCATGAGACAACAATATGTCAGGGCAAGAAGAGCAAGAGGGGGAACCCAAGGGATGGTGAGGGGAAGGGCAGCAAGTTTCCACCCAAAGGCAGCAGGGGAGCAAGGAAAGGTTTTGCGCAGATAGAGTAGTAGCTGAGTCATCATTTAGGGATTTCTCAGGCTGCACAGAGAGAAGGGGCCAAAGGAGGTGAGACTAGATGGGAAAGATGGCAAGATGGGAAGAAGGGCACCCGAAGGGCCCCAGGCCCCAGCGTTTTGTGCCAGAGACCCAGGTTCCATGTCCTGGCCCAGCTCTTGGGCTGCCTACTGGCTGACCCTGGGCCAGCACCTTCCCTCTCTGGGCCCCTTGCTCTTCATCTGTAAAATGAGGGAGTCGGGCTGGATAATTTCTAGGGTCCTTCCAACCTTAAGAGTCTACGATGGAGGAGAAAGGTAACCAAGGGATATTTTGGTCCTGATATTATAGGACAGTTGGAGTTTGGAGTGTCCTGAAAACCACTAAGAGGAGTCTCTGTTTGTGGCCACCTAGTCATTACCTTTGACTCACCTCACCCTCCCGGGGACCGATTCAGACTTCTGTCCATCTCTTGTTTTCTCTGGGCCCTTTCTCCCCTACATTCTGGTCTGCCCCCATAAACAGTGCTTCCTGTTGGCATCCTGAAGGTGCGGGGCTGCTGGCGATGCAGGCCCACGGTGGGGCCTGAGGCCATCCCAGGATAAACAGAGTGGCCTGAGCCACTGCTATTATCAAGTACATGCCACCTGGCCGGGTCAGAGCCGGGGACACTCTTTTTATAGGAGGTCATGGGCTGGGACACCCGCAGAAGGGTTGCTCTTGTTCACCTTCAGGCCTCTCAGGCTGCCCCAGCTCCTCCCCCACCCTGCCCTGACTTCACTCCCCAGACGGAGATGCTTGCTCTATCTAGGCCAGACTGGAAAACCTTAGCCTGCTGAATTGCAGATGGGCCGAGCTCCAAGCTTGCTTGACAAACCCAGCTTTGCTCGGCTTGGGCTTTAAGAACGGCCTTTCTTACCTGGGGAGGATGGTACCTGCTGCCTGAGTTGTGGTGAGAATTTAAATCTGTCCTTCCACTCATCTAAAAGCTTCTGATTGCCGACAGTGGGCCAGGCTTTGGGGATCCGTGCTAGCAAGAATCCTCGCAGACCGTGGCTCTCCAACCTTCTGTAGGGCAGGGACCGTGTGACGACGTCTGACTCGTCACTGGATTCCCTGCGGCTCACACAGGTCCCCAGACATGGAGCTGATTAAATGTTTCTGGAAGAAAAGCAGACAGGCAGGCAAAGGACCCACCTACAAGCCCCTCCTCTTCCTCAACAAAGTATAGTCCCTGACACTTAACAGACAACTTACTATTTCGAATAATAAGTTTTCGAATAATAAGTTGTCTGTTAGGTGTCTGTTAGCTTCTCCGCACCTGTGGGTTTTCAAAACCACTTAAGCTTTGAAAAGCTTAAAAACTTCAGCATTGGGACGCCTGGGTGGCTCAGTTGGTTGGACGACTGCCTTCAGCTCAGGTCATGATCCTGGAGTCCCAGGATCGAGTCCCACATCCGGCTCCCAGCTCCACGGGGAGTCTGCTTCTCCCTCTGACCTTCTCCTCACTCATGCTCTTTCTCACTGTCTGTCTCTCAAATAAATAAAATCTTTAAAAAAAAAAAAATTTAAAAACTTCAGCATTAAGGATCCCAAGCCTGTGACCTTCTGGCCAGATCGGGTCTGTGCCGTTTTGGTTTGGGGAGCTTGGTCCAGGTCCCCACTCTCCCTGCTGTCTGAACCCCAGTGGTGGCTGTCATTTCTGGTGCCTACCCTAGAACTTTTGTGCTCATGAGCCGTGCATCCCCTGGGAAATCCTATGCAGCTGGGGACGGGTGAGGCCAGAGATTAGGGGACTAGGGCGTGCGTAATGAATGACAGATCAGGGAAGGTGAGGCTGGGATCAAACCCACTCCCATCTCCCCGTAAGGTCCACGGTCATGCTACTGCACTTTGCGGCGGCCTCTGTTGGGACCATAAAACCACACAAGGCAGCAAGTCAACGCAGGCAGGATTCCAATCAAAACGGCAGACACAAAGCAAAACACAGACGGGATTAGGACTTGCCTCCCTTAGGAGGCTAGGAGAGGTCAGAGAGACAGCCTTGTGTGGCAGTTAAAAGCCCAGGATCTGCAGTCTGCACCTCTGGCTGGCCCCTGGTTCCCTGGATCCACCAATGGGCAGCTGTGAGACCATGGCTGGCTGGCTTCTGGTCTCCTTTCTGAGTCTCCGTTTCCTCATCTGTAAAATGGGCCTTCTGGTAATTAATTTAATCTGGAGGAGTTGTGGTTGGGAAAAATGAGATGAAGTCTGCAGGACACCTGGCCCGAGACCCGTCCGTGTCCAGTGATAGGCAACTGGGACCATTAGCGTGATGATTACTCCCTCGGGCTGGAGGAGGTGGAAGAGAGGGAGGCCCTGGGATTGGCTGAGGTTTCTCTGGTGCTCCAGGACAAGGAGGCTGCGGGGAGAAATGAGATGGGATAGGCCATGCTGTCAGCCTCCTCAGGGGTTCTGCTTGGGAAACGGAATGCTACTGAATCGTTGGGGTCTGCAGACTCTGAATTATGGTGTCTAGAGCCCCCAACCTTCATCCACCACCAGACCAGCTCAACCAGCTCAACCAGACCAGCTGCTTCCATTGACAAACACGCCTCTGTTCTCACCTGTTCCCCAGCCCAGAGTCAGAGACGATCCCAACTCCTGCCCCAATTCTGTTCTTTCCAGCTTTGTGTTCTAGTTAATTCCTTACTCAGCCATCTCCCTTCCTCCACAGAGCCATGCCTCTTTCATGGCTGTTCCTCTAAAGAACACAGGTCCTGCCCCCAGGGGGAGCTCAGCGATATTCCCAAATGGATGAAAAGGCCCATTTTAGAGTCTTAAGACAAAAACACCACAGTCCCTAAAATGAGATGCTACCTTATTTGATGAAGGGTCCTTTACATACTGTGGGCCAATAAGGACACTTTAGACGATATTAGGGATAATTATGTTTAATATGGTGGGAAATTGGGAGATTAACCCTTAGCCTCCTACCCGTCCCCCTCATTCTGCTCAGGAGGGATAAGCCTGAGCCCTGTTAGCCGTTGGTACGTGTGTCTCTTCATGTAGCCGTTGCTCGCCTCAACGTTACTGGTAGGAATCATTTGCAAAATAACCGCACCACTAATCCTTACTCCCTCCCTGCAATTAATGACACCCCATGCGAGTGTCTCAGATGAAAGGCACATTATTAATATTCAGAGGAAAAAACCCTCGTAACCATTTTAACATATACAACTAACAATGAACTAAATTTGCTTTGTGGAAGACAGAGAGTGAGCATCCCAAATTAGTTTATGTAAAAGCTGAAATTCTTCCCCGAAAGGTCTCAGTACCATCCTCAAAGAATATCCTGATCATCAGAAATGCCGTCAAGATTCCCGCCAACATTATCCCCTTTGTTGTCTGAAATGTCGAATCAAGCACATCTGGCAAATGTCCTAGAGCTCACAAATCTTTCAAACAGCGTATAATTCCCAATGGTTAAAGAGATAACGCCACCGCTTAATCGTGCTGCTCTTCAAAATAGCACCAACTTCCCTTCAATCAGAAACAATGGCTTGGGCTTCTTAAAAATATCGCATACCAGTGATTATTTGCAGAGAGGGCCCCTTTGCGTTTGAACCTGTGGGTTCCAGACGGAATTTAAAATCAAGATCACCAGCCTCATTTGAATGTATGCTCAGTTCGATGGACAACGGGGGGAAGGAATTTGAGTCGGGGATCCAGGAAGAGACCTGGCCTGTGTGATTCGGAGGCTCTGGGAGGTGGTGGATGGCTCCCCCCAGCCCCACCCCCACCAACCATGATGACAGTTGACCTTGACTGAGCATTTCCCAGGCACCGGACACCCAGCTACTAAGAGGGCAGGGAGTGTTCCCGTGACCCCTGCTTGACAAATGAGGAAACTAAGCCTTAGAACTAAGACTAAAGGATCTCCCCCAGGAAATGGCAGGAATTGGGATTCACACTCGGGCTTATCTGCCTCCAAAGGTTTTTCCCTCTCCTTTCCCCTTTGCTGGACCAGCTCCGAGGTCATTCCATCCAAAGAGGCAGGGGCCTGGAGCTTCCAAACATCACGGATCTGCTTCCCACCCAACTTCAGGCAGGTTGCATAGTGAACACCTACAAATGAAAGACAGCTTGGTTGTCTGAGGCTCTCTGGCATTATTGAGCAGGTGAAAGCTGGAAACATCCTGGATGTCCAACAGGAGGGAACGGAGTAAATAATATGGGGTGTATTCTTTTTTTTTTTTTTAAAGATTTTATTTTTATTTATTTGACAGAGAGGGATCACAAGTAGGCAGAGAGAGAGGGGGAAGCAGGCTCCCTACTGAGCAGAGAGCCCAATGCGGGGCTTGATCCCAGGACCCTGGAATCATGATCTGAGACGAAGGCAGAGGCTTAACCCACTGAGCCACCCAGGTACCCCAATACGGGGTGTATTCTTACACTAAACCCGGTACCATCACTAAAATGGCAGTCAGGGAATGGATCCATGGCTATACAAAGGGACGCTCTTTTATTTCAGAGGAGAAAGCAGGACAACAAAAGCAACCAGCATTTACTGAGTGCTTACGATGTTCCAGACCCTGGTCTGAGCATGTTGCACGGTTTATTTTATTTCCCTTCATCTCATCCCCACGGTAACCCTGGGAAACGACTGTCTTCATTATTCCCACTTCACAGATGATGAGACTGAGGTGAGGTGAAGTGTGTTGCCTAGAGTTACATGGGGGATAAGCGGCAGACGTGGAACTCGGCCCTGGGGCCTAGCTGACTGAAGGCTAAAGATGGCCTTTGAGCAGGTTCTGGAGTTCACTCATGAAAGAAAGAAAGAACTGGAGGACCCTCCTCAGAAGACTGCACGGTAATTCTTTTTCCCTAGATAGTTCCCCACATTTTTGCTCCAAAACTGGCCAAAGAATGAGACTTTCAATGCTGCCTGCAAACCAAGACTCCTCGAATTTTGAGGGCTTCACCTGACCAGTGAGAAGCCTGAGGCCCACACAGGGCAGATCACGGCCCGCGTGTGGGAGCGTCGGGACGAGCTCCGGCTGCCAGCCTGGCCTCCTTCCCCAGAAAACCCGGGCTGTCTCTCCACAATGCTTCCCTCGCGGTTTTGGCAAAATGGCCCAGCGAGCCTCCTGCACAGGCCCTCCCGCCATCATCTCTCCGTGACACAAAAGGCAATTTGCCCAAATGTGATAATCACCTGGAGGCTGGCACGCAGGGCCATCCCTGCCTTATCTGTGGTATTGTTCGCAGCGCCGTAATGAAGGCTCTGTGGAGGGATAATATCACACTTGTAACTGCCAAAGAAAATGCCTGCACAGATCACACACCCCTGCCAGCAGACTTGGGCATCTGCTTGAAGTAGGAAGGGAAGAAAGAGAAATGATGAGCTGAAAACCTCTGCTGTGCCGGGGACTCATTCACCACCTCCCAGTCTTTTGAGGAATATATCCTCACCTCTGTGTGGCTGCTGGGGAAACTGAGGCTCGCTGACAGGTGCAGCTAGGGAAGGGAGGAATCAGGATTTGAACCCAGGCCTCCCTGACACCAGAGGCCATGCTCTGCACTGAGACAGGCTGTGGCCTTTTCTGAGTCCTGAACCTCTATGAGAACCTGGGCAAAGCTCTAGAACTTGCCCCAGAGGAAGACACTTGAACCCACCAACAGAATTTTGCCTACAGAGGGCGGAATCAGCCCCGGTGGGGGGTCTCAAAGGAAAAACAGCCCGAGGGGGCTTACTGCCTCTCGCCCACATGTCAGAATCGCCCACTGCTCCTTCTCTCCCCACCCCAATTCCAAGAGCCCTGGAAATTTCCCTTCCAGTGGTGTGCCCTCAGATTCTGGTAACAATAAGTCCCCGCCCCCACGGCAGCCTCCTGGAGGCATCCAAAGGACACAGCTTCCCCTTCCGCACGCTGCTGGAGTCAACCCTGGGCTGGCCAGCCTCGTGGTTTGCTTTGTCTCCTTGTATAGAAGTGAATGCAAGGCTGATGGCAAACTGTCCTCAGGCACCCTCCCACCTGCTTTTGATGGGGATTCCAAGACTGGGCGGGAGGCCGGCAGGTTGCCCATCTCTCTCTCCAGCCCTCGGCTTTCTTCCTCATCTTCATCATTTCTTACCCGCCTAGAGCCCGGCACCTCTAAGGCTCTCCCCAAACTCGGGTCTTCACCAGGGTGTCCCTGGGGGGCCAGACTCTGCACCTGCCCCTCCAAACCAGTGTGGGCCAGGGGAAGGAGACGAGTACACAGTCCCGGGATCTGGGAGGGGGGCGCTCTCTGGACAGAAGCATGGGACCTGTAGGGGGTCTAAGTGTACAAAGACTAGCGAAACTCCTGCCCCACGACGCAGAGTTCTGAAATGAACATCAACCCCAAAAATAAGTATATGAACAGAAGTCCAGCATAATTCTATATTCCTATCATGTTTATGTTAATGTTTAACTGGAAATATCACATATGAGTTTCTTTCTCCCAAACACCGGGAGTGCCCCTGCTTTGCCGGTGCCAGAAGCCAGCAGCACAGTGGGCTGGGGAGGTGGGGAGAAGAGCCCGAATGTGGTTGAGATGCTGTCCTGGAAAAGGTAGTATTTGGCTAGGCCTTCAAGGATGAGGGGTGAGTTTCGCTAATGGAAGGAACAAAGCACAGAGAGATGCAGGAACAAAGGGTCCCCAAGAGAGAGCACCTGAGATGGGGTCTTGTGTTGGGGGAGGGAGGAAGAGTCAAGAGGGGTCTCCTTCCAACAGGGATGGACAGACTGGGCTTTGACATGTGTGTAAGAGTACATCCGGGCTTGGCATTCAAGGCACAGGGACCCAGTTTCGGGCAGAAAGAGCATTGAGTGCAATCCTTCAGACAGGGAGGACTAGAGGCATGGTGGTGACAGGTTTTTCAGGGAAGCGTGGTTGGCCGAGGGCTACAGGTCTGGAGATGGACTTGGGTCTGCCCCTGTGCCCACTCACTGACTGGGTGAGCTGGGGCAGATGACTTTACCTCTCTGAGTCTCAGGATGCTCATCTGTGAAGTGAGGATGCTAACAGACTTTGCAAGATTCTAGGCGGACTGAGTTCTAGTCTGCTGGTGCGTTCTGCAGACTCTTAACATCCTAACACCCCTCCTGGCTGGCCCCACCGCCAAAGCCTTAATTCAGCCTTTAGTATCTGTCAACTAGAGGACACAGGTCCCAGCTGCCAGGCCTGTCCCCTTCAGCCCATTGTCCACACACAGCTAGAGAGCAGAGGCGGAAGGGAGCAGTGGTCAGAGCAAAGGCTCTGGGGCCCAGGCCAACTGAATGACCTTGGCCTTGGCACATTGCTTCCCTGATAGTGACTGGCATCATGAACATGGGTAGTGAACCCAAATTCAACTGTGGGTGCTTGAAAAACAGAAGTGGGGAAGCAAGAAGAAGGGGAATACGAGGGGTGCTGCTGGTCTGGCAGCTTCCTTCCACTTGCTCACGGCGGGGTGTGGGGAGACGTGAATCCCTGGTCTCTGGCCCTGTGTCTCCTGTTGGATGAGCAGCCTGCCACACGCAGGATGGTTCTAGTATTTCAGGATATGCCTTTTTTTAACAAGCCGGCGGTGCCTTTGCACTTCAACAGCAGAAATGACTCTCTCTTCTGACCATGTCAGAATACCAACTGCCTAGCCCTTCTTGGGATGTCCTTCCCCAGCACGGGGACTTCTTAAGAGATTTCCAAGGGGCATCATGACTCAGGACATTTTACCCTTCACCGACGGGCCGGAGCACCCAAAACTCCTATCTGAACAATACCAGCCGTGCATACGACAGACGCTGGTGAGGACCGCGTGAGATCGGGTGTGCGAGGTGCCCAACTCGGCTCCTGGCACGTTCGTGTGTTCCCTAACGCCGGGTGGCCCTTCTCTCACTCAGACTCACCCCTTCCAGGCACAGCCCGAGTCCAGTCCTAAGTCTGACTCTGGAGGCCTTTCCCTAGTCGTTTCAACATATTAGAACAAAAATGTATCCGCACTCCCACATTAAATATATGTTTTTTGCTGCTAAAACTTTGAAGGAATTTTTAACATTTTGCCTGGTAAATTGTTGGGCTGCCAGTCGGGCTGTGATTTCTAGAGAGCCGTGTGCATATTGGGGAACTCTTGCAAAATGAGGCAAGCAAGCCTACAAACTGATTTCAAGTGTAAGAACATTGTTTTGATTTCTAAATTTAACAATTCAGTCTGAATGCATTAACTAGATAACGTGTTAATTTCCGTTTTTGCAGTCTCCCTTTCTGTATTTTAGAAATACCAAAGATTGGTTTGGTGTCCCCAAATCTCTCACATTTGAACAGGCTTTGAAAAGCTGTGGGTACTGAACCCTGCCCCTCTAGTTCCCAGGGAGTGAAGCGGCCTGGGTTAATCCACTCCCCACCCCCCACACCCACCCCGAGCCCTCCACCCACCCAGCCCAGAAAACACTCTTCTACAGAGAAAATCGAGAGCAGCCCCAGGGCTTCCCCTCTTACCCCACCATAGGCTCTGCCCGGGCAACGATCCCTTAGTCAATATTGGCCATGCCATGGCATTGGCCTCTGGCCACCAGCACTGCCAGCAAAGTTCAAAGCCTCCTGCTTGTCAGGAGCTGTGATGAGGAGGTGAGGGCGGCACCTGCTCAGCTCAGGCTCACACAGCCCTGCATTTGCACAGAGGGTGGGGCTGGGCTTTGAGGGCGGCACTGCCCACGGGCTAGGGCGCCGGGTTTACCAGGCACCTCCCGTCCCCGCCTGGAACCCCAGGCCACACAGGAGCTGTGTGAGCGTCAGTCTCGACCCCAGGAAAAGAGGGTAGCCCGAATGACAGGGCCCGGCCTCGCGTTGTGGGTGAGCGCTAGGCTGTCCCTGAGGGACGGAAGGACCGTCTCACTCAGCCCCTGCTCCAGGACACACTCAGACGCTGTCACACACTGAGTGCCACACACACGCTGAGCACTTGCACACTCACAGCACACACCTGCTCATGCTCACGCACACACCCACACTCACACTTAGGGAGGCTCTCATGCACATCCACCCAACTGGGTGGAAACACGGCCGTTTGTTGTGGTGCACACACAGCGTGAGTGTGGCTTTTTCACTAGCTCTATGAGTCCATCCCCTCTCCTGAAGCTAAGATGCCTGGTTTCATCTTGGTCCCCTCCCTGTCCCAGCGGGAGGAGCTGCATAGCAGTGGTGACCGCAGGTGTGCTCGGCTCAAAGGCGTGCCAAGAGGTCACAGAATCAGGCTTGTGGGCACCCAATAACCTGGATCCGCCCGTTTGCCCTATCTGGGCTCGCCTGCCCAAGCCTGCCCACCTCACTTTGAACAAAAATCAGTGGCTGAGCTGTGGTTCTTTTTTTTTTTTTTTTAAAGATTTTTATTTATTTGACAGATCACAAGTAGGCAGAGAGGCAGGCAGAGAGAGAGAGGAGGAGGAGGCAGGCTCCCCGCTGAGCAGAGAGCCCGATGTGAGGCTCCATCCCAGGACCCTGGGATCATGACCTGAGCCGAAGGCAGAGGCTTTAACCACTGAGCCACCCAGGTGCCCCCTGAGCTGTGGTTCTTGATCTTTATGGTGCTGATCCTTGTATAAAGACCCCCTCCTCCCTCATAGGAACAAGAAGTCCCAGGGTGCTCTGCGAGAGTCCCTTAAGAACACTCTCTTGCAGGAACCCAGTTAGGGAATGAAAGATCCATCAAAGTGGGGATCATAGCTCCTCCTTCCAGGGTGTCATCCTGGTGCTGCTCACCCTGGTTCTGCAGGAGGTCTCGTGAACCCCCGCAACCTCACCCAGTGCAGACAAGGAGCCCAGCCCAGCTCAGAGAGGGAGAGTGGCTTGTCCAAGATCCCCCAGCAAGTTGGCGCCAGGGCTCAGCACTGGGACCCAGAACGCCTTCCATTCTATGCTGTGCTGTCACGCACACCCTGGAGTCTCACTGTGCCAAGACAACCTCGGGTTTTCTTTTGCTTTGGAGCATTTCCTGCGTACCAGGCATTGTGCTAAGCACTTTTCAGGAATGACCTCACTCGCCCCAGCAGGCACTTTGTTGGTAAGGGAATGAGACCCACCTGCCCATGGTCTCTGGGCTGGTGGCAGCCAAACTCCAGGGCCTGTGCTCTTGGCTGCCTTTCCGCTGCCTCCCTGCCAACCACCTGGGAGCTCGCATTGCCCTGCATTTGTTGAAAGATTTTTAGGATCTCTTCCCCCTGCACTGCGCCGACCTGGGGATTGCACTAGTGACACGGACAGTGACCCAGCTGGTGGCCTGTGCAGGCCTGCCCGTCCCCGCCCCCTCGCTCACTATGAGGCAGGCCCCAGACCAGCCAGGGCTTTGAGCATCCTGAGTGTGCTTGGTGCCCCAGAATGAGCCCAGACCACCCCTCGGCTCTGTGCTGTGGAGCTGCTCCATCTGTGGCCTCAAAACACACAAAGGAAACAGCAGCCTTGGCCCTGCACTTGGCATATCGACTCTGTCCTCTCAGGAGCTCCATTTGCTGAGGGCGGGGAAGAAATTCTTCCCCTTTTGTCCAGATCCCACAGGGTAAGCCTATTGCTTTTCTGTCCCCAACTTTGCATTGCTTTATTCATTCGTTAACCAGATACTCATTAAAGACTTCTTAAGTGCCAGATCTGCCCCAGGCTCTGAGGACCAGGAGTGCAGTTGGGCCCAACTGCCCTGGGCTTGTGGGGGCAACAGTGACCTCAGCAGGAGACAGGGAAGATGCCATCCAGACAGGGTCCCTGGGGGTGGAGGACTGCCAGGAGGGCCCCGGGACCTAGTTGCCCACACTCGCCAGCGGCCTTAAGTTTGGAGTGTGGCAGCTACAAAAGAAAGCCACGTTCACCAGACGCCTCTAACCTCACATTCCCCTTCCTGAGCCCATGGCCTTTAGTGCACCGTGCACTTAACACCGCCTTGAAAGAAATCCTGGAATGACACATTTATATTGCCTTTGGTTGTTTGTGTTCAAAGCATTTGTTAATTACACATGTTTAAATGACACTGCAATTGTGTCGTCCAGGCCTTTCTTCACTTTTACATACACTAAGGCTCCAAAATGGCCCTGCCCGGGCTCCCAAAACAGTATATTTAAGAGGCACAGAGGCCCTGGTGTGCACGGGCACAGCGGGGACTCCCCTACAGCAGGGTGAGGTGAGCCGGTCTAGAGAACAAAAGACCGGCCTTGAAGTCCAGGTGAAGGTGTGGGGAGCCTTTCCAGGCAAGGCTTCTCAGCAGGGACGTCCCGTAGTCAGATTTGGGGTCTCTCTCCTCGAAAGTTCCTTTTCTTCTCTATAAGAAGCCCAGTTCTCCTAATAATTGGTGAGATTCCTGCGGGGGGGGGGGTGGCTGGGCAGGAGAGGGGGTTCCATGGGACAGTGAGGTCACTTCTAAAGCTTCAGCCCAGAATAAAGAAATCTTTCTGCCCCAAGGGCAGACAGACCTGAACCTGAAGAGTGTCTGAGTGGAACCTTTGGACAACACCCTCTGCTGGGTCTTAGTTCCTCTCTGTAGCCCCCCTCCAGCCCCCAAGCACAGGGCACGGGGCTCATCCATTCCTTCCTTCCTTCACTGAACAGATACGGAATAAGGACCTCCAATACCACTCACTGGTCGGGAGTTATGCCCCATCTCCTTGAGGACAGTCTTCACAGAATTTATCTGGAATTCTGCTCAGGAAATTTGTCTATTCTCCCATTTTTACCAATATTTTAATGCTGGCTCTTTTACTTTGTAGAAATTCAAGAACCCCCATCGATGTTTGTAGGAACCTAGGAATATTTTTTTTTCAACTCCCCAAATGCATGAAATTAGCAAGGCATTAAGTTGGAGGTTGAGAGAAAAGACAATTGTTTCTTATTTTTTCGATTGTCAATACACATTAAGAAGATTTGGGAAATACCAAAACAGAAGAACCTCTCCCATCTGTCCCACTGCTCAGAAATGACTATTATTCACGTACAATGTGTTATTTTTAAAATTATTCTTCTGTGCCTGGTCTTTTGCAGATTATGCTGTCAATGTAATTTTGTTTCTTGCCTCTTCCCACCTTTTCATCATATCAAAAACATCTCTATGCTACTATACAGACTTCATAACCCGACTTTTTCAAGAGCTGCTAAATCAGTTTCCCCCACCCCACCCTGCAGCCAGACTTGTAGCACAATACCGGGCCTACAGTCCCCATTTAGAAATTAGCTGTTAACTGAATACACAACAACGTAAGCCTTCTCTTGTTTTAGAAACATAGATTATTTCAATTTCCTTGACTCTAAATAATACTGAAGACAAATAGATTATTCCCTTAGGATCGTGTCCCAGAGTGGAATTGTGGGCCAACAAGGCCCAAACTTTTCAAGATAAATGCACCAAACCAGAAATCTCCCTCCCCTTCCCTTCGGAACCACCAGCAATTGTGTCCAGGGTAATAATTTACAATTGATTAAAGAGTTTGCGGCATGGTCCCCCCCCAACCTTTTCCCCCCTTCCTCTCCCCCTTCCCTCCTGCCGAAAAGGGGGGAAATTATCCAAGAAGGTGAAGATGTTCTCAGACAATCATATTAACATATTCCAACAATTGCAATTTGCAAAATAGTAATCACAACTCCCGGGCTCTGGGAGGCATTAATCAAAGCGGCAGGTTTAATTCCATTTTAAATATTGATGAAACGTGCTTTGGCGGCCTCACCCTGGCGTGGCGGGGCCAGGGGAGACCGGGCGCCTCCGTGCAGAGGAGGTGGAGGGAGGGTTGGTGAGCAGCTGCCAGGAGGGGAGGCATCTGTGATTCAAATTGGTGGCTGTGCCGCCAGGTAGAGAGCGAGAGGGGTAGTGAAGAGGCTGTTAAGTCCATTGCTGTCAATTTGTAACGATCGGGGAGGGGCCTGAGGGCTGGTTTAGCACAATACCCCCAGTTTGTCTGGTTTCAGGGGTTAGCACTGAAGAGCTTGCAGCTGCACAGATTCGAATAGCCCAGAGACTTCAGAACTGTAATTATCAACCAGGCTGCTCGCGGTGTGGCAAAAGTGGGCTTCACCAGCGCTTAACTCCTTGTGTGCCGCCGCTGTCCCCACCCCCGGGCTTCACAGCCACGCGTGGATTCCCCAGCAGCCTCCCTGGGAAGAAACCGAGGCCCACCTGCGGCCCCGGGCAGTCTTCGAAGGCAAGAGCGTGCCTCTTTCCTGAGGTCACATACAGAGGAATAGCAGGGAGCAGGCAGAGGAGGCTAGCTCTGTGCAGGGCAGCCTTGTCCCCTGGCTCCCTTGTCACATCAGCCCCAATCAGCCCCAGGGTGGGGGCCATCTGGCTTTGGAGTCTGATGGGTTTGAATTTCACTGGCTGTGGAGGTGAGGCAAGGCTCCTCACCTCTCTGAAAGGGAGGGAACCTCCACTACCCTCCTGGGCTATCGCCAAGACTCCACAAGACCGGTGTTTGCAAAGCATGGAGTACACAGTAGGCTGTCAGTAAGCCTCTGTCTCTCTGATCCTGGGCTGGGTGCTTTCCCAGAAGAGGAAGGGGGCAAGGGAATCTGGTTGGGAGGGCAGAATTGGGGATGACCCTTCATGTTTGAGCTCTCAGGGGGTGCCCTTGGTCTCTGGCTACTGCCACGTGTTCCTGAGGAGGACAGGTAGTCCCATGCTCCCATCCCTTAGGGGGAGGCAGGTCAGGAGAAGCGACAAAAGCTGCTCCAGGGTTGTAGCCCTGAGGAGAATGGTGTGAGGACAGGGGTTTGAGCTAGTTCTCTCTCCCTAGGGCCTGACATGGAGGTGAGGCAGGAATGAGGCAGGGACAGCTATGGCACTAGGAAAAGAACTCCGGTTTAGTTGGGAGTCATGAAGTGCAGGCATGACCCCGAGACCCTCCTCCTCCTCCACGTTCTCCACGAGTCTGGGAAGGAGAGGGCCCAACGACGTCTGTCCCGGCGTGGGAGGTGGCACCCTTGGGTGTCCTCCCCAGGAAGGGTGGATAGTAAACGTCACAAGGAAGCCACCGCAGAGTATTAGGCAGCAATAGGAAGCAAAGAATGAGATGTACATTTAGCAACAAGAATAGATCTTGAAAATGTAGTGTTGAGTGAAAGAAGACACAATGAAACTCACAGCACAATGCCATTTATGGTGGCAAATTAAAACCACGTTCGCACACAAAACAACGGCACACATTTTACAGAGCTGCATGCATGTTTAGGGGCATATATCCCACCGTTAAAGTAGGTCTCTGTCAGGGCTCGGGGAGGGGCTGTGTGTGGGTTTGGGGGATAATGGGGGAAAAAGAAGTCTGTCCCTGGAGAGATGACTGGGGTATGGGGGGACCAAAGACTGCATTTCACTCCCTCTCTCTGAGGTTTAAAAAACAGCACAAGCTTTGCAGTCTGACCAACCTGGGTTCACATTCTGGGTTCTCCCGTGCACTAATCTGTGTCTGTGGGCGGGTGGCTTGACCTCTCTGAGCAGCTTGTTCCTCTGCAGAAAGGCAGCATTGCTGCCCGCAGGTGCTCACGAGGGTTAAATTAAGCAAAATCAACGAGCATAGGGCCCATAGGAACATCAGTTCCTCCTCTCTATTCTCCACTGAAAGGCTCGGAGTCAACAGAGGTGTCAGGTTCCCCTGTGGAGCCTTGGATTCTTAGAAGGGTCTATAGTGAGGGGCGCCTGGGTGGCTCAGTGGGTTGAACCTCTGCCTTCAGCTCAGGTCATCATCTCAGGGTCCTGGGATCGAGCCCTGCATCAGGCTCTCTGCTCAGCGGGGAGCCTGCTTCCCTTCCTCCCTCTCTACCTGCCTCTCTGCCTACTTGTGATCTATGTCTGTCAAATAAATAAGGGACGCCTGGGTGGCTCAGTTGGTTAAGCAGCTGCCTTCGGCTCAGGTCATGGTCCCGGCGTCCTGGGATCGAGTCCCACATCGGGCTCCTTGCTTGGTGGGGAGCCTGCTTCTCCCTCTGCCTCTGCCTGCCATTCTGTCTGCCTGTGCTTGCTCTCTCTCCCTCTCTCTCTGACAAATAAAAAATCTTAAAAATAAATAAATAAACATTTTTAAAAAATTAAAAAAAAAACTACTGCTGTAGATCCTCAGCACTTAAACGAATAAATGTTGAGGCATTCTAACCCTGTATTGATAAAAAATAATAATAATAAAATAAATAAATAAATAAATAAATAAATAAAATCTTAAAAAAAAAAAAGGGGTCTATAGTGGAAAACCCAGGAAGGAAACAAAGAAGAGCTGAGCTCTGGCCCCTGGCATTACCGGCAGGGCCAGTACTGGCTGTTGAGGGGGTGCTCTTTGTGGGCGTCAGATGGGGCGGATGCCCAAGCAAGTTGCTCTCTGGGTGCCCGTCGGGACTGCCCAGCTCAGAGTGGCCACATGACCTCGTGCCTGCCTCCACAGGTGATATCCACCATCAGTAAACCCCTTTGTGTTCAATTTCCCCAAGACCAGGCATTCATAGGCAACTGGAGGATTTGGGTTTTAGTGAAAGATTTGTTCCTTCCCAGCACAGAGCTGGCCTGGCCCCCGAAGCCACACCCCTGTGCTGGAATGCAGTCCCAAGATACCGACTGTGGGTCTCCCTGCACAGAGAAGGCCCAGCAAACCCCAGGCATGACCAGCTCTTCCTCTTCCCCTACAGATGATGACGAGCACGAGTGGATCATCAGGACGTGTCGCAAGGGCTGGGATGAGATCGTGGGTCACCGACCCAAGCTGTGAACTGTGCTGCTGGCGGAGGTCTTCTCTGTACTACTGGCCGTGGCTGGCCCTGGGGGCAGCCTTCTGTTCCAGACCCTGACTTTTAGCTCAGGAATAAAGCCTTTCTGCACTCAGTGGCCCCAAGTGTACTTTCTTGAGATGATTTCTTAGGGGATTCTCATTTCACCGGCTTCAGAATCACCCGTGAATTAGATATTTCTGGACCCTACCCTAGACATGCTAATCAGAATCTCTGGGAATGGGGTCTAGCAATGTGCATTCCCAAGTGCCACTCCCTGAAGCATTCTTATTTTCCGTATCTCTCAACATCACCCCCAAGATCATGTGTCAGCTGAAAACCAGAAGAGGAAGGAATGACATGTTCTATGGCCACACTTGGGCCACAGACATCCTGGATCTCTGTATAACCATCCCTCCATAGAGGCTGCTGGATCCAGCAGCCCATGCTACCCCCACCTCCATGCTTTATCCCTGGCTCACCAAGAGCTGCCAGGAAAAGATGGGCCTTCAAAGGCTCTGACAAGGTCTGCAGAGATAGGAAACTGGCCCTCAAACTAGTGAACTGGAATTAGCATGTAGGCAGAGTTAGGAGTAGACGGTGGCCTGGGCACACTCAGCTGCTCCATGGAGGGATGCTGGGGGTTACATCCTCCCTTCTGGGGCAACAGGTCACCTCTATAGAATGACAGAGTTGAGCTCCATACTGTGCTTGGAAAACAGAAGGCACATTCTTGTCTAAGAAGCACACACACAAACTATTTCTGAAAGATACACATATATCTAAATCAACATTTGATAAGTGGGGGCGCCTGGGTGGCTCAGTGGGTTAAGCCGCTGCCTTCGACTCAGGTCATGATCCCAGGTCCTGGGTTCGAGCCCCACATCGGGCTTTCTGCTCAGCAGGGAGCCTGCTTCCTCCTCTCTCTCTCTGCCTGCTTCTCTGCCTACTTGTGATTTCTCTCTGTCAAATAAATAAATAAAAAATCTTAAAAAAAAAAAAACATTTGATAAGTGGATTGGAAGAAGCGGGGGCAGAAATGGGGCCAGGGATGGTGGATGAAACAACTAATAAAATAAAGACAAGGGCCCTGCAGGGGTGAGGACGATGTACACTCAGAGCTGAGGTTTCTGAGCAACTCTGTGCAAGGCAGGGCAGGGCCACTCCACTCCCTACCTCATTGAGAATTTTGGCCTGAACCAACAGTTCTGCTGCTAAAAGAAAAGTGGCCCAGGAGCGAAAAGATGTTCTCTCTCACTCCCCAGATGGCATGGTGGCTCTGGAACCCAGTGAGATCCAATAGGAGACCCAGTATGTGTCAAAGCTAGAGACTTGTCTCCTTGTCTCCCTGCCTCCCATCCCATATTCCCCTTTACTTCCCCAGACCAAATTCTCCTGCATCTTCCAAACAGGCTCCCCTGCACTTCCCCTTCCAGGCCCCCCAATATCTTCTCTTTTGCACCTATTCTGTTCCACACCCCAGCCCCACAGCATGTTGGAGGGATCTATCTGTTATAGCATTGGCCAGACTGAGAGCTCCTCTAGGGCTGGTGGGCTGGGTCCTTCTCCAAGTCTGCAGAGCCAGCTTGGGGCCCAGCAGAAGGCATGTGTTCAAGAGTGGGGACATGGGACACAGCAGCCAGCACGACTGCCTACCAAGCTTAGATGAGAGAAGAAACTCACCATCGTGCCTTGGCAGCACACAGCTGACTAACTGGGAAATAGTACCAATTGCCCAGGAAGGGAGACTGCAGTGTCCAGCGGCCCAGAACCCTTGGGGGCCGGGGCCCGGAGTCCTTTTTTTTTTTTTTTTTTAAAGATTTTATTTATTTGACAAAAAGAGATCACAAGTAGGCAGAGAGGCAGACAGAGAAAGAGGAGGAAGGGAAGCAGGCTCCCCGCTGAGCAGAGAGCCCAATGCGGGGCTCGATCCCAAGACCCTAGGACCCTAACCCTAGGATCATGACCTGAGCTGAAGTCAGAGGCTTTAACCCACTGAGCCACCCAGGTGCCCCCGGGGGCCGGAGTCCTTAAGGGGAGAGCAGGAAAGAAACGGAATCCCATCGTGTTCTGGATTTAAGTGCCCGCACTTCTACTTGCATTAACTTTATTTATTACACAAATAGGACATTTACAAAGCACAACATGAAAGGTAGGTAACAAAACAGACATTGGTTTTACAAAAAAAAAGTGCTTACAATTTTTTTTCCGTGTGTGTGTTTTCTCCCTCTGTTTTGTATTTAAATAAATAGTCTTGGTGGCCTGTGCGTTCCCAGGCTGCTCTAACAGGCTAGTGGAGACATGTCTGAATGGCAATGTGCTACAACCACGTGATCCACGCAAGGAACAGACCCTGGAGGGAGGCTCAAGGCAGAGTGGGTACTGGGTGACCCCCAGGCAGGGTTTGGTTGCCCACTTGGCCGTGGCCACATGTGTACCACATGGCTGTGCTTGGGGCTTCAATCATCAGAAGCAAAAATCAAAGGAAGCAGGAGAGCTCCCCAGTCACCAGGGATTGGGCCCCAGCTCCTCTTACGATCACTGGCACCCTGCACAGGGCCAGTACATGCCACTCATTGGATGAGCTCT
Source organism: Lutra lutra (assembly GCF_902655055.1). NCBI lineage: Eukaryota > Metazoa > Chordata > Mammalia > Carnivora > Mustelidae > Lutra > Lutra lutra. The sequence continues at coordinate 83,123,705 of NC_062290.1, forward strand.
CAACAGAGCTGCACTGACCACGTTCTGGTGCTACCCTCTCTTGGCCCTGAGTCCCCCGGAACTGCCTTTGGAAGGGAAAGGAAGCCCGTTCCCTTCTTGGGCTACACCCATGCCTCGCCCTCCTCCAGGTCCCAGAGAGCAAGAAAGGCATATAAGTTTTCGTTTTAAGCGCCAACTTCTAGCCTTTGGATTCCGAAACCTGATCCAGACTCCGAGAGTGATACAATCCATCAGCGATGTCTACCACAGGTGAAAGTGGGGACAGCAGATGCCTGCATGCCGTGAACATGCACTCCCCATCCTAGAGTCTCCTTCCAGAAGCAATGCATCGGGCTAACCAAAGCGGGAGGGAGGACTTGGGCTAGAACAGGCTTACTAGCAGCCTCTGGTGGGAAATGCATCAGGACACCAAGTAATTCTGAAATTACAGGATACGCTTGGGACAAATGGGCGTCCCCTGAAAACATAAATCATGGTCTTGTGCAGCCCAAGCCCTTTTGTTTGGGGTGGAAGAGTTGCAGCAGAATAGGGTGGATGTGAGCACAGCTGTGTCTGGCCTCCGCTTTCCTGAGGGGGTGGGACTGGCTCCGTGAAGGGCTGGTGGGGAAGCCCCCCACATGCCCCCCTGGAATCCTGGGCTTGGCACACTCACTATGCAGCATGTACCCTCTCCCTACTCAGACCTGGGTCCAGAATGAGCATCCCTACTGCCATTTCCCTGGACTCTGTTTCTCCAGCTCCCCATCCATGATGGCTCCTCCAAGGAAGACGTGGCCCAACCAACCCTATCAGGAGTCAGCAAGTGGCCACCAATGCTACCCTGCATAAGCGTTCAGAAATGCCATTATGCGTATCAAACACCATCTCCGCCACGTCTCCTCTATATATGCTGGATAACTAGGTAGGAACAGAGTCTCCCCCCACAGACACACCCCACATCTTCTCTTTCGTCTCCTTAAAATAGCCAATGCCTCCCCCCACCAGCCCAGCGAGCCATAGCCTTCTCCGGTGGGAGTCCCAGCTGCACCCCCAGCCCCAGCCTATCCCCCACCTCTTGGTCTGGGCAGGCCTCCATCTCTGCCCTGTTGGGCCTCTCAGTGTTGGTCAGTGTCTCTTCTCTCTCTGAATTAACTTGACATAACCAGACAGATGGAAATGATAAAATTAGAACATAGCTTTCCTTTGGGGACATCCCACAAACACTGTAGAGTTTTCCAGACAAAAGCAACAGAGTGGATAACATTGGGGGTTGTCGGCTATTCAGAATTCAGAGATGGTTGCAAGGAAGTAGTAAAGAAAGGCCAATACGGGAAGAAAGAAAACCTGTAAATTAGAAGGCTGTTGGCGTTGCACGATTCGATTTGGCCTTTTGCTATTGAAATCAGCTGAAGTTGAAGATGACTCCTGTCTAGATGGAAAAACAGGCCAGTTGTTTTCACCCTGATTCCAGATTTCAGGGAGCTCTGCCTTCCCAGAGGAGGACCCTGCAAGTGCTCTTGGCAGGTTCTGGATGTCATCAGGAGGAGGGAAGGCCAGGCCCCAGGGCCCGGCTGGTGGCGGTCAGGAAGGCGGGGGACGGTGGGTACGGAGCAGGTGGATCCCTGGCAGTGGCTCGGATACCGGCTTTCAGCGGCTGCGGGGTGGCGGTGGGGTGCCCGCGGACAGAGGCACCAGGGCCCGCGGCGTCAGTACTGAAAAAGGATGACCTGCAAGAGGAGGGTGTGGGAGGCGGCTGAGTCCGGGCCCTGCCCCACCGGGCGTCGCCCACCCCACCCCCCCAGAGGTCCTCAAACACATAGAGAATGCGGGTTGCTCAGGGCCCGGATCTGGGTTCAAATCCTAGCTCCAATACTTATTTGCTGTGAGACCCTGGGCCACTCACTGCACCTCTCTGAGCCTGTTTCCTCATCTGGAGAGCAGGGGTGACAAAAGCTCTCTCTCGGAAGGAGGAGGCTTCAGTGAGATCAGAGAGCAGCAAGACGTGTCTGCGGGGCACTGTGTCCGGTGCCCAGCACTGTGGGAAGGGCCTCACTTATGTTATGGGATGAAAGCCTCAGCCCTGTGAGGGTGCCCCCCGATTATGCCCATTTCACAGAGAGCGTGCTGAGGTCCAGAGAGGTGAAAATCAGTATGCCCAGGATCCCACAACAAGAAAGAGGTGGACCCAGGCCTGGCCCAAGACCAAGCTCTCTGCGTTGTAACACATCGCCTCTGCCTCTGCGAGCCACGGGGACAGTTGTCGCAGACGCTCACCACGCCCCGGGCAATGGGCCGAGCACTTCACTGGATCTTCATGAAGCCCAAAGGCAGTGAGGTACCTGACACACGTGGGTATGACACGCCTGCCCCTTTCCCTCACCCTCTTCCACCTCAAGCACCGGCCTGACCTCTCATTGTCCCTGCACCCCCACTCCTGTGCACAGCCAGCTCCCTGCAAGGCAGGTCAAGGATTATGGGCCGGCTGGTCGGCGGGAGGTGCCTCGTCACAGTGACATTGTCAGGGTGAACCGGGGACATCCAGCAGGCATGGCCATTTGGCTGTTCCATTTTCGGATCGGGAACGTCCCTTGCCCAGAGTGTTTACTATGAAGAGGAGCTGCAGGAAGTAACGGTGACGGTGTCTGTAGCAGAATCATGATAACCCGCCTGTTCTGTGGCCCACGGGCTGTGCTCAACGCTTCCCACGCGTCGCTGCACTGACTCACAGCAACAGCCTTCGGTGGTGGCAACTGTTATTATCCCCCTCCTGTGGGCATGGGAATGGGGGCTCAGAGAAGCGGACTGTGGATTCAGAGTCAGCCTGACACCAGCACTCACACACTGTCTCCCCCAGCCCGGGCAGTGCTCTTCTCTGACCACTGGGAGGCCTGGCTTTGGTCCCTTACCGAGAGAAGCTTTCTCAGGAGAGGTAAGACCCCACCCTCTCAGGTAAGACCCTACCCTCTGCAGGCCTCAGTCTCTCCGTCTAATCCATGATAAGATGGCCCTGATTTCTAAGGGCTTTCCAAGCTCTGGAACTGTGGAATCAGGGGACATGACCAAGGAGAAAGGCAGTTCTGGAAACTCTCAGGCACATGTAGCCAAATGACGATGTGGCAGAGTCAGGGGGTGCTCCCTGCCAATGCTCAGAGCGCTGTCCTCCTGGCCACACCAGGGCTGGTGCTGAGTGGGTTCTGAGCCTGCCGTGGGGGGTACTGAGTCTCCTCGCGACTCGGCCACACAAGCCTGGAGGGATTTGGGAGAAAGTCCATACACTCTTGGACTGATCACACACCGCCCACCGGGTCTCGTGGGTTTGGCAAGAGGTGGACAGAAAAGGTCCCCAGGAGCTGGCAGGAAGAATTGACAGTGAGAAGGTGGGAGGTCATGAAGGAGGGAGAGACTTTTTTTTTTTTTTTTCTTTGCAAAGCTGCTGGATGTGATGTTGGGGAGAAAACTCTTGCTAGGCAGCCAAACCCAGGGGCCAGAAACCTTCTCCAGCAAAAGCTTTCAGACCCGAGCCTGGCTCATTCTTCAGACTGAACCAGACGTAACCACAAGCTTAGCTGAGTAACCAGGAGACAAGGCTCGGCTCCAAGTGCTGAGCCCAGCCTGAAACATTTCTGAGGCTCCCCCCTGTGCTGCAGATAGAGCCTAAGCCCCTCGCTCCATGGTCCAGGCTCTTCATGGTGTGACCCCTGCCACCTCATTGGGCCTCGGTCATGTTAATCACCCCATGGTCCCTCAGACCCAGGCTCCTCTCTGCCTCTGGACCTTTGCACATGCTCTTCTCTTGACATGGAACACCCTTCTTGCCATTCCCTGCTTCTCCCTGAGAGCTCAGGGCCCCTTCTTCTGGATCTTCCAAGGCCATGTTCATCCCTCACTTCAATTGCTCTATCACCCTGCTCACCTCCTGCTCTGAGCCACATGCTCCTTGAGGACAGGGACAGTGCCAGCGTGCCTCTTCTGGCCCTGTGCCAAGTGACAGGACAAGTGCCCCTCAGAGGAGAGTGGCAGCTCCAAGGCGGGCAGTCCTGGGATGAAGGCCAGCTCTACCCACACTCATGGTGTGGCACTGGTGAGCTGCTGCTCTGAGCCTCAGTCTCTTTATCTTTACCTTGAGTATGGCCATCCCCATAACCACAAACATCAATCAAAGTACGGAAAGCACGTGCTGGGAGTGGAGGCTTTGCTGGAACAACATCAGCTCTTGCTGGGAGTGGGGCAATCTTGGGGGGTGTTCCTGGGACGCACTCCCCCGCCCCCCCCCCCCCCCCCCGATCTGTGGGCTTTTGTACTGCACGCTGCTGTTTACTTCTCAGTCCACCTGCGCCACCAGGTTGTCCGCACCATATCCCGGCCCCATGGCGCCCAGCACACAGCCGGGCACCCAGCAGGGGCTCATTCAGGATTAGCAGAGGTGCCCTGCGGGAGTGGCTCCCCACTCCAGGCCTCCCCAGCAGACTCTATAGAGGGGAGGCTGGGGAATCTGCTTCTGTACAAGCTTCCCAGGTGATTCTGAGGCACGCCAAGGCTGGGCTCTGCTGGCCTGGAAGGTCCCTGGAGGCCCTTCCAGCTGGAAGGAACTGGCCCAGTCTTCCTGGCCCACCACACCTGCTGACTCCTGGGGCTCCCTGCCTCCCTGAGCCTGCTAAAGCAATGTCTCCAGAAGAGGCCTCCATTCAATAAAACTAGAAAAATAAAATAAAATAACACAAAATAAAATAAAACAAGGGTCCCAGGCTGGCTCAGTGGGTAAAGCGTGAGACCCTTGATCTCAGGGTTGTGAGTTCGAGCCCTGTGCTGGGTATAGAGATGACTTAAAAAAATAAAATCCTTAAAAGCAAATAAATAAAATAAGTAAAATAAAATTCAAAAAGAAGCCTCCAGGGCCTCCCCGCGCCCCAGGATAAAGTACAGACTCCTCCGCCTTGCAGCCCTGAGTCCCCCCTCCTTGCACTGCTCCTCTCAAGCCTGTGCCCCAGCGACGTTGAACTGCTCAGCGCTCCCCAAGAGCCAGGGTGGCTCGTGCTCTCCCTGATGAACTCTGGCTCAGCCTTCAGGCCTGAGCACAGACATTGCCCTCCTCCAGAGACTCCTCCTCGTGCTTCTCCTGAGCTGGGCCCCGACTCTCCAGCTCCCTGGGCTACCCCATCAGTTTCCTCACACTGTAGTGCTTCTGCCATGTCTCCTCCTCCAGCCTGTGGCCCCCACAGAGTGGGAACCCTGCTCTCCTCACCTCTGTGTTCCTGGCCACTGACGCGGGCTCCCGAGCACAGTCAGTACATAGCAAATGTTAGTGGAGTGGATGAGGGGGAATACACAGGTTCCCATCCAGGTTCTGGGACGGGCAGCAAGCTGTGCCTCAATTTCCCCACTCCTAAAACGAGGGGCTGTCCTAGGACAGAGGCCTGCTAGGCTCACAGAGAGGCGTCTCAGCACAGAGAGGGAAGTGGGGTCCTATACACACTGTGGTTTCATCTAGAGCAGCTCTACCTACTTTTATCTGTTTTATGGGTTCTGGAAAAAAAATTTTTTTTTTAAAGGTTCCGGTGCTTAGAAACAAAGCTTTCAGGCCACTGGCCTGGGGGATGTCTAAGCAGCCTTCTGGATGTTCAGACCTGATGCTTGAGATAACCAGAGATCCCGCTTCCACAAAGGAGGCCCTGCCAGCTGACCAAAGTCCCCTGCTGCCCTGTTATCCCAGGGCTCCCCCCTGATACGGGCGCCCACTCAACAGACTGGGATAAAAGTGAGGAAGGAGAAAGAATAGGTGGCAGGGTGGAATGCAGACTGGTGTGTCACAGAAGCCTTTCCTGGAACCACAAAATGTGAGCAAAGTAACTAAATTCACAAATCTGGAAAAAAAAAAAAAAAAGAGGCCAAGTATTGGTGGAGGCCTAGAAGGAGGCCTGTGGAGGGGCTGGGCCCATAGAACACGCGGCTCAAGTGCCTGCTTTGGGGGCCAGGTGGGGGCTGAAGGATTCCGGGCAGAGGGGGTCTGCCACGGAGTGGCGTGGTGCCTGCCAGAAACCTATCCCTGGCCGGACAACTCTCCCCCACCACACCCAGCCTGGCTCCATTTACCTTCTCACCCCGGTTGGAGAGCGGCCCATCCATGTCGGCTTTGAGGTGGACGGGAGGTGCGGTGTAAGGCAGCCGGCAGTGCACCTGCCCGCACTGTACCTGACCTGTGGACGAGAGGACGCCTTGGAGCCCATCCCGCAGCCTCCACGCACAAGCCCGTGCACCCCATGCTCAGCAAGCTGGTGCCCTGGGACCAGTTTCACTTTCACCGTGTACTGGCTGTGCGTGGCCTTGGGCAAAACTTCAACAGAGTTGGTTGTAATGCTTGGTGTAAAAAGCTTTACAGTCTTTTAAGTGCTATGTGATAACTGTCCAGCTCACTGACAAACACTCCTAAACTAATATGTAATTCAACACCGACATACCAAGCTCTACCCCATTACCAGTCTCCTCTCTTAATGTCCTCTCCCTTCTTATCTCCCAGGTATCACTCAGGCTTTACCCTATACCTCCTAGAGGACCCTCCACTTGTATGTCACCTTAATGATGCTGTCCCTGGCCACCCTATTTATAACTGCAGCCCAACACCAACAACACTCACCCCTACCCTCCCTGGCCTCCTTCCCAGCTTTATTTTTCCTCCTTCGCACTTGCCATCATCTGACTTGCAGTACATTTTTACTGTTGACTTGTCATCGTCTGTCTTTGCCAACTAGAATACAAGCTGTAATGAGGGCCAGAATTTTTGTCTGTTTTCCAGACTCTAGATCTTTATGGATTTCCAGCACCTGGAATGAGGCCTAACACCTAGCAGGTACTCGCTGAATATCAGTTGTGTGAATCTCTGTACCTTATTCCAACATCTAAAATGGTGGGGGAAATTCCATCCTTGTATTTGACCCAAATCTCTCATGTTTCAGGGCTTTACCACCACAGGGGAGAAGTCCGTGGCTTCTCTCGTCCCTACCCTTCTTTCTCTCTGGTCACGTGGTCCCAGGGCAGAGCCCTGTACAGTACAGAAACTTATAATTAATATGTAACTTAGGACAAGTCACTGTGCCTCTCTGAGCTACAGTTCCCTCATCAGTAGAATAAAGCAACTGTATAAGATTGGGGATTCTTTTTTTTTTTTAAGATTTTATTTATTTATTTGGCAGACAGAGATCACAAGTAGGCAGAGAGGCAGGCAGAGAGAGAGAGAGAGAGAGAGGGAAGCGGGCTTCTTGCTGAGGACCCTGGGATCACGACCCAAGCTGAAGGCAGAGGCTTTCACCCACTGAGCCACCCAGGCACCCCAAGATTGGGGATTCTTATCCTGGGGCATTCTAGAAGTCCATGAACAGTCTGGGATTACACTGAAAACTATGTGTGTATGTGCATCTTTCTGGGGTCTGGTTCCAAAGCTTTTTATCAGCTTCCAAGCTCGGAGGCCCCAGGGAACTCAGAATTGTGTGACTTTTGTTAACTTCCAAGCAAACTCCTGAGGTGTCCTGCAGCAACAGGTGACAGGTCCAAACACCCTTGACACTTCCAGCCCTATGCTGGGTTTCATCTCAAAGTAAAAAGGAGATGGCACCCTCAGCCCCTTCTCTGAGCATCCAAGACATATCTAGCCTTCACTGACGAAGTCTGTGAGGGGAGTCCCGGGGCCTGACTCTGGATGCCATGGCCCCACTTCCAAGGAGGTCCTTGGTGCCTTTAACAGATGATCTAGATAGTTCTGTGGACTCTGTGCAACCTGAACATAAATCATTGTTTAGAAAAGAAAGGAAGAAAAGTCCCTCCTCCGGAGCAGATGGTTCAGAAATGACACAGTGCAAAGAGACATGGTTTCCAACTGGCTGCCTGGTGCCAGAGGCAGGATTCCGCACCCCCAGCTGTGTCAGCCAGGACCGCCACCACCACCACTAGGAGAGCAGCTAGGACTTCCCCCCATGGACTGAATGCTGGAGACTTGACGTCAGCGATCTTATCTGATGCTCTGAGAGAAGCCTTCTTATCATCCTCATTTTTACAGATGAGGAAATTGGTTTTCAGGGAAGCTAAGAAGCTTGCCTGATGTCCCACAGCTAGTGAGTGGCACGGCTGGGATCAGAAGCCCAACAGTCTCACCCTAAAGCCCACAATCAACCATTAAGGAATACTGGCTCCCATTACTGAGGACCCTGGGTTTCCTCATCTGTGCAATGAGACAGTGATAGCTAATGCTTACACACATGCTTAGTATAGTGTCTGGCCCATGGCAGGGGCTCAGTGAACAGCAGGGCTCTCTCTCTGATACTCCCTGTTCTCTTTCCCTTTTACTTGGAGCCGGAGAAGGGAGGATTTATGTTTGTGGGTATGTTGTGGCCACTTCTATTTTTCTGGTCACACCCAGCTTTGAGGAAACAAACAAGTTCAAAGGGAACGAAGAGCCGTAATAAGCACCTGCTTGTTAGCAGACATAGAGAACGTCCATTCCCCCAGAAATTCACAAGGCCACTTCCCTCTCTCCTCCAGGTTCCTGCTCAAAGGTCACTCCACCAGACCCGTCCCATCATCCCCATGGCATCTCCAGTCCCCACTGACATGCCATCTCCTCCCTCCTTTATTAGCTGATTGTCTTTCCACCCACGTCCCACTCTGGAATGTGAACCCCAAGAGCACATAGATTTGGGTCTGTTTTGTTCTCCGTTGTATTCCAGTGCTTAGGACAGAAGGCACTCAGAGAGTAGTTTGTGAACACATGAGTGGATTCTCACAACCCTGTGAAATAGGCATTATTAATGTCCCAGTTTGCAGCTGAGGATACTGAGATTCAAGGAGGGTAGGTCATTTGCCCTCAGCCTCCTAGCTCTGGATACTCCTGCCACACTGGCTGCCTTCTGCAACCCCAAAAGCACCCATGCCACAGTGCTTTCTGGGTTATGGCCTGCCTGCATTCAGCTCCTCTGCTGCTGGGCACTTCTACTTCCCCTCTCCTTGTGTCTCACTAATTCCTATCCATCCTGCCAGTCTCCGCTTGCTGAGAGGAGGCATCTCCGCAAGCTTGCGTCCAGCTCCTTTCCTACAGCAATCATCAGGATTAAAACCATGCTCTCATCTATCTGGTTATCGTGCCACGTTCTCTCTCCCACCAAAACGCAGGTTCCACCAAAACGCAAAGGCTTTCCCCATTCTGTTCTCTCCCTAGTCCCTGGGCGCTGGCACACACAGTGGGTACTTGGAAAGTATTTTTTGAGTGGCCAAATGGCTTTTCTCTACAAAGGGTCCCGTCTCCCTAAGGCAAAGACCGGCACCTTAGCCCCTCTCTCCAACCCCTAGGTCCGAGGGACTGCAGACCCGACGTCTTCACCCACCAGGCTCCGAAAGTCCTCCCCACGTCTCCGCCTCCCGCGCGCTGCTGCGCGTGCCCCCCGCCGCAGACCCAGCAGCCTTGGTGGTGCGGTCACTTACTCTCAATGTAGCCGTGCAGGGTGACCATGCGCGCCCGCTCCGGGCTGCTGAACGGGGAGTAGTGGATGTCCTCGGACAGGGCGGAAGGGAGGCGGGACGGCGGCGCCCCGGAGGGCGGCACGGGATGCTGTGGTGTGTGCTTTTTATGACGCGCCCGGCAGTTTTGAAACCACACCTGGAACGACAGCCTCAGCAGCCTCAGCCTCTCGGAAAAGGGTCGGACGCGCCGCTGGGAGACACCACGCGGGACTGCTTCGTCGCCTCCTGCGTAAGGGCGGCCACGTGCGCCCGGGCCTGTGGCTGGCTAGCCCGGCACACGCTGGTAGGCCCGCCCCGGGCCCCTAGGCCTCGCCCCCGCCCCCAAGGCCCCGCCCTCCCTCGGCCCCACCTGGATGACCCTCCGGCTGAGGCCCGTCATGTCCGCCAGCTTCTGCAGCGTCTGTGCGTCGGGGTTGTTGTCCTGCGCGAACTGCGCCTGCATAACCTGCGGGGAGCAAAAGGGGCAGTGAGGCAGGAACGCGCGGAGGTCTCCCAGACCCCGGCCCAATCAGAGAGGATCCGGCCCGGAGGCCACGCCCCAGACAGCTACGGCCCCTCCCCACCACCAGCGGGTCCGGGCAGAAGGGGCGGAGCCAGAGGCCTTCTCGGCCCCGCCTACCTCTAGGGCCCGCCCCCACCTTCGGCCCCTCGCGGCCCGCCGGGGTACCTGCAACTGCTCGGCGGTGAAGGATGTCCGCGCGCGCTTGGCCGGTTTGGGCTGACTGTCCTGTTCCGAGGGCACTGCCCCCTCCAGCGTGAGGCCGTTCCCTGGGGGTGACAGAAGTGGCTGACCACGCGTCCCCATCTCTTCTAGTGGCATCCTGGAAAGGACGGGGGTGGGGGCAGCTGGTCCCTGGAAGGGTCAGGAGTGGAGTTGGCTGGGAGCGGGGTTCCCAGAGCCCTAGTCCCTGAGCTCTGTCTTTAGAAAAGGGGCTGTCATTTCTGAGCGTTCTCTAAGTACCACACGCTGCTCTTTCGGTGTGTCCTTTGTGTCTGGCTCACGGCCCCATTTTACAGCAGAGGAAAGAAACCGAGACTCAAAGAGAAGAAAGTCCTGACCCAGGACCTTTCTCAGCTAGTAGCTTACAGCTGACAGACCCTAGTGGCCCAGACTGGACTCCCTCTTAGCTGAACTGGGGAAACCAAAGGCTGGTGGAGGTAAGATGCGAGCAGGTTACAGAACTGTGATTCTAATTTTGTAAAATATATGGAAGCAAAAAGGTTGAAAGGATACACACCAAGGTGCTCGCATTTATGCATCTAATGGAGACACTACTTTCAATATTCCTGTAACTGCTGAGGTTTTTACAGCAATCATAGGTCGCTTTATTTCTCTAACGTTTAATTTTATTAACTGGAGCATACGTTAGCCATTCTCTTTCCAGTTCTATGACTTTCACAATCACACTAAATACATTCCCATTTTATTTTTAATACCTCATTTTTCTAGGTAATACAGACTTCTTATCAAAAACTTAGAAAATTCAGATAAGCACAAAGAAGAAAACCAAATCACCAGTAATTCCACCACTGTTCACAATTAGTGTAATTTTTTTTTAAAATTATGAAAACACTATGTTGGGGGGGAAACCAAACCAACATGCCACCATATATACAGAGAAAAAAAATCTGGGAAGATAGATACTAAAATATGAGAGGTGGTAACGTTTAGAGTGATCTTTATCTTCTTCTTTTTGCTTAACCATCTTTTCTAAGTGTTCTAAGATGGAAGGATGTGTGTTTAAGCTTAAAAGTAAAAACAGCAGAGGGGTGCCTGGCTGGCTCAGTTGAAAGAGCATGTGACTCTTAATCTCTGGGGTCTTGAGTTCAAACCCCACCTTAGGCATGGAGCCTACTTAAAATTTAAAATGTAATAAATAAAGAGTAAAACAGTATCGAAACTGAGGGCTGGTCAGTAAAGGAGATCTAAGGCCCCAAGCCTTCAAGCTGCCCTACATGGTTAAGTGTCTGGAGTGGCACAGAGGTGAGAGCAAGAGTTGTAACTAGCAAGGGTGTGGCTAGGGGCAGTCCTGATTGGTCCAGATAGGAAGGAGGTCACTGATGGACCATGGTATAGGGGGAGCCCTGACTCCTGGGATTCCATCCCAGTGCCACTGCTGACTTGGCCACTATGGCAGGTAACTTCATACAACCCCAGCCTCACTTGCTTCCCACATAGGCCACTTTTAGTCCTGATCCCGGCAGGAGAAAGTGATGGCCTTGGTGTGGCCATGGTCTGGAACACCCTAGAAATTCCTGACAAGTTCCCAGGCTAGCAACTGAGGCATGGTGGTCCATACACCTCCCGAGAGGCCCTGAGGATGGAAGAGACACTTTGTGGTATTAATGTCCCCTAGGAGAGCAGGCAGGACAAGGATTGATGTGCCATTTTCTCAATGGGAACATAACACTTATAGGGACAGCCACATCCCAGCAGCCTCCCTTGTTTAATGAGGTCTAATTAAGGGTTCCTGGAGCTTGGGAATGGGGTGATGTGCTATGGTGGTTAAAAGCCTGGGCTTTGGAGTCAAGCCAGCCTGCTAATGTGTAACCTTTGGCAAATCCATACTGCAGATAACCTCTGCCTGTTTCCTCGTCTGTAAAATGGGGACACATCAGCTACTTCTTAGGGTTTTTGTAAGGATTATACAAAATAATCCACATTACGGAGAATTAGCAACTTCCAAAGACCCAGACAGGAAAATGATGGAAAGGATCCCTGACTCTGCCCTCAGCCCAACCTCTATTCCCACCCCTTTGTAACCACCAACCCCCCTGTGACTCAGCCCTCACAGTCCCTGGAAGATGTGGACCCTGTCTGCTAGCCTATGTGTCTTAGGGAGACACAAGGGATCTTTCTCATTGACAGAGTATCTTGCACAGATGGGGAGACTGACGCCCAGAGAAGAAAGCTTCACACATTTCCCAGAAGCAAAACAGAGCTCACATCTCCAGACTCAAAGTCTTTTTCTTTGCAGTCCAGGATGAAACCCCCACCCGCAAACCTCTGGCTTGGAGCTGCTGGCACAGCAGTTGGGAGAACAGAGTGGAATCATCTCTCCAGGACTGGCCCATGGCCAGGTCCAGGCAGCAGGAGGGGACGAGTCCTCAGGCCAACCAGAGCTGGCCAAAGGTGGAGCAGGCTACCACATTATGAGAATCATCTCTAGAGCTCCCTTGAGTGTCTCCTAGCCATCTTTGATAAGGGGTCTGTCTTATCATTAGCTCCATTTTACAGATGAGAAAACAGTTGCAGAGGTAGACTGTGACTTCCTACGCCCAAGCAAACAGTGGAGCCAAAAGCGCATGCTCTGTGGGCAGCCTCCAGGTGGTGAATCGGACGCCTGCTCCTAGAGGAGTGTGGTCAGTTCCTGTGGTGCTGGGGTGGGGTGGGAGAGGGCTGGGCACAGAGGTATGGCAAGGTGCTGGGTGGGGCGGGTTGGGTACCGTTCTCCGCGGCCCTCTTGAGGTTCTCGATCATGGTGTCGTAGTGGATGCGGCACAGCACCTTCTCCTCGACCAGGCCAAACTCCTCGCCCGTGGACAGCTGGCGCTTGCACGAAAAGCAAGCAAAGCAGGCCAGATGGTAGGCATTGCCACGTGCCCGCCGCACCCAGTCGCTGGCATAGATCTGTCGACCGCACCGTGCACACTTGGTCCCAAATCGGCTGCGGGACACCGGGACAGGAAAGGGGGGTGGCGAGGCTCAGACAGGCTCCCCCTTTCCCCTCCAAATCCCACTGGCCCGCCAGCACCCTGCCTCCTGGCCTTTGCTCACCCAAATTTCCCTTTGCCTGGATCTGCCCTGTATTTCACACCCCTGCAGACACCAGTGCACCTTCACGGTGAAGGTGAGCTGGTGGGTGGTTTTTACTTTCTTCTTGGTGCTTTTCCGAGTTTTCCAAGTTTTCTATAATGATCCCTTACATTTGTATGTAACTAATCTGTTCATTAAAATATATCATGTTAGGGAAAATATAATAACATAGTAACATGCAAGGTTTTGAGCACTTACCATGTGCCCAGCAAGATTCTAAGTGTTTTATGTTGATTATCCCAGTTAATCTTCATTTTGCAGATGAGGAAAATGGGGACCAGAGAGTTAGAGTAACTTGCACGTCACACAGCTCGCAAGGGTAGAAACCCAAGATGAATAAACTGTACGCCAGTAGTAGAGATACTCAGTTTCTTGGAAGCATAGACAGATATACACTTGCTGGCTTTGTGCCTTTGAGCGAAGTGTTTAACCCTCTGAGTTCTCACTTTTCCTGCCCCGAGCTGAGCTAGGTGACACTGCAGAGGCTATTGCTTAATACTCTGCGGGCTATTAAGTACCAGCCAGTCCCAAATCAAACAAACAAACAAACAAACAAAAGGCCCAGATCAAATGTCCCCTCCCCCTTAAGCCTTTCATATTGGGCCTTTTCCCCATCTCCCCCCACCCACCCACCCCCTGCCGTGTAGTGCGGCTGTTTGTGTAGTGCGGCTGTTTGTGTAGTGCGGCTGTTTGGGTATTCCTGCCTCCACTAGCGGCCTTGGAGCCCCTCCAGGAAGCAGCAGCCCCTCCAGGAAGCAGCAACAGGTTTACCCTGTCCTAGAAGTCAGCGCAAGACCTGACCCCTGAACCCCAGGGAAGGTTTGTTCGTTAAGTAGATGACTCGTCCCGTGACCCTGTCCCAACCCTCAAGTTTCCTCTGGTGTGCACTCTATTTCAGGGAATGAAGCCACCATTCATCCAGCTCCTCAAGCTCAGAAACCTAAACCATGCACCCCTCCCTCTCCTCAACCCCACATCTAACCAATCACCTGGCTTTGCTGGTTCTTTTTCCTACGTATCTTTGGGATCCAGGTGCAGTGCCACAACTGCCCTCCTAGGCCAGAATCTGCCCTGCTCTGCCTGTTGCCAGCTCTACCAGGGGCCAACAACCATTCCTCCACACAGTGGCCACAGCGAAGTTTCCAGCATGCGCAGTGAATCCTGTTCTGCCCTGCTTAAAATCCTTTGGTGACTCCACTCTACCCTCCGGATCTGGTCCAAGATCCTTGGCGTTCACAAAGCCCAGCAGACCACAGCCTCTTAGACTCATCTCCTCTCTCACTTTCCCCACCCCACACCCAAGCAGGAGTCCCAGGCAGCCCTGATGGAAGGTCAGTGCCAGTTCTCTATGGCCTCCTCTGAAGCTCCTTCCCCAGCCCAAGCCTTTGCACAGACAGTGCTCTTCGTACACCCTCTCCCTGAAGAGTCCCCCAGTTCCAGCACCAGGCTAGCAGAGTTGGTCAGGCGGGTTTGTAAATGTCGGATTCTTCGGCTTTCTCGCCCACTCCCTGTATTCCTGGGAGAGGACCAAGATCTGCCTCTGTGTCCCCAGGGCCGGCACACTTCCACCCAGAGGAGCACTCAGAATTGCCTGTGAATGTGCAGAAACCAGCCGAGCAAATGCGCTCTGGTTACAGCCTCGCCTGCCTTGGCAAAGGCAAGCAACTGTCAATTGAATAAACGGTCTTGGGTTAAACTGAGTGCGGGAGCGAGGAAGCCTCGGCCCGCCCCAACTCCAGACGTAACTCCAACGCAACTGTCCCTGACCCGGAGAGTAAGGGAACCCTGTGGCTGGCGGCGCGGTTTACTCATTCGGGTTGCGCTGCGCGCCTCTGCTGGGTGAACCGCCCCCTAAACTGAGGCGGTTCCGGACCTCGGAAACTCGGCTTCCCCAGGGGACCGCCTAGCACAGCCCGCGGTTTCTTTCCCAATCCCTCAGTAAAGGGGAGAGGAAACCGCTTCGCCCACCCCTGCCTACTCTCACCGAAGGGCCCGGAGTTCTGCGACGGACTGCCAGTACGCGGATTAGGAGTACGTATTGGCCTTGGGAGACAGCGACCAGCCGAGGGCAGAGCAAGTAGAGCGATCCAGGATCCCGGGGCGCAACGCAAGCCGCGTGAGGTGGAGACTCTGGCACCCATTTTGCACACGTGGAATCGGAGGTTCAGAGCGGACAAGTGACTTGCCCAAGACCACAAAGAGCGTGGGGCTCGGGGTTGAGGTCCACTCTGAAGTGCAAAAAGGAACCTCGAACCTGCGTAAGCAGTTGGGCGAGAGATGATTAGGGATGGATCCCAGGTGTATTAACTGGAAACGGGCCTGGTTTGACCCGGTCGCGAGTCCCGGCTCCCAGCCACGGGTCTCAGAAAGTCCCGTGCGTAGGGCCTGAGGCCCAGCGGATTCGGGGAGGCGGGGAGGGCCTTCCCTGGGAGAGGGGAGAGCCGGGGAGGGAAAGGTCCCGGCCTTTCAGAGGCCACATGAGAGCGACTGCGTCTCCAACCTGTGGTCTCCGTGGGCCACGACCCGTGAGCTGCGCCAGAGCACACGACCCCGGATCCTCGCGCGCGGCTGTGCGAGATTCCTTGTCCTTTGCCAGAGATGAGTCCAAGACACCCCGCGCACCCCGATCTTTCTGCTCCACACTGCCGATCCGCCGGCGCCTTCTGCGCCTACGCTGTACGTCTTACATTCCTTGCTCCCCAGCGGACCCCGCGAGTGAGCTCTCACCAACTTTCCCACCCTCCACGCGTCACCCCAAATGATAAAAGCTGTCCCAGCCCTAGGATCTCCCCGCGCTCGCCGTGATTCTTCCCAGTCAACGAAATCGCCTTCGCGATGGGTCCTTGGATGGGAGTGAGAGGGTCATTATACAGTTTTGGATGAGTTTGAGGGCCGCTCCTGAAACGTATCCTCCACCCAGGGCAGGGGTCAGTGGCACAAACAAGGGGGCACGAGGAGGCTTACGGATCGAGGTTCTCTGACAAACCGATAGACTCCTTCCCAGGCGGGCTGCGAGGCCCGAGCCGCGGGATTCCGGAAGCAGCGAAATCGGCGGCGAGACAACGAAACTTCAAGAATGGGGTGTTCGGGAGCTGCGAAGGGAGCGCCAAAGGGATTAGGGGGCGCGGCTACCGCCCCTCCGCCCCCAGCCTTGTGCGCGCCCCTCCCTGGATCCCGGCGCGCGCCGTGGGGTAAAGGCGCAAAGGACAGACACGCTTTGGGCGTGGAGAGGAGTCCGGCAGACGCTGCGCATACTGGCAGCTGCTGAAAGGAGTGGGGTGCCATAATACATCTCCTTACCCTCTCTTCCCTGAGTAGGGAACAGAGACATCTAGGTACTCCTGGTTGTGCAGAGCTGTGCGCCCTTGGCCAGGTTAAGCTCACTCTCCCGGCCCACTTCCTCTGGATACCGAGTTGGTGCTCAGCCATTATTTGTTGGATGAATGAGCCTCAACGAAAGAGCCTTTCGGAGTTTCACTACGACTCCTTTCCGCCTTATTAAGATAACCGAAGCTAAACCGAAGCTCCGAATGGGAAGGCCAATGTTAGTTAGGAAGTTGGAGAGTGTGGTGCGGAAACTCAAACCAGAATTCAGGTATTTTGAGTTCAGAACACTCACTGGATGGCCTTAGAGAGATTCTAAGAGGACAGCAAGATGGAGTGGAGGAGGAGCCTTTTCTATTCCCTCTGTTCCTTCCTTCCTAGGCAAACTCTTAGAAGAAGCCAGAAAAAGCAGAACCAGCAATTATGAGGTTAAAATGCCCTGCGCCTCGGAGGTCCCGGCCCGAGGCCCCTCCCCAGAACTCCTCTCTCCGCTCCCCCTACATCTGTCCCCCAACAGCTGGCTGCCGCTGGGCCGCTCTCCACCACGGTGGGGGGCCGCTTCCCAGCTCGAGCCTCCCTGGGGACCGTCGCTCTGGGGGAGGGGGTGGGGTTCTCCCACTGGAGCCCGAGGTTGGAGCTTGGGCTCTAGCTGGAAGGCCAGAGAAGGCTGAGGGCTTGCCCTAAGTCACATGGGCCAAGCAGGGGACAGGAACTTCAGCTGGCTGCCCCGTGGCCCAGCCCAGGACACTTTCTGAACCCCACCCGGCTCAACGCCAGGAGCAGCAGTTAACCCTTTATTCCCCACTCCAACAGGCAGGAGGCAAGAGGGCCAGGGACCATGGTGACCTGATCATGGCAAAGTTGATCTAGTCACAGTCTCTGAGGAGGTCACTCCTGTCCCCGTGCTCCCAGGGCCCACCCAGGAAGAGCCCCACACCAGAGCACACAGCTGGTGATCCTTGTGTGAAGCCAATGAAAGTGGGCAGGGAATCTCAGAGCCTGGGGAGAGGGGATTTTGCCATTCCATGACCTCTCCTTGTAGAGAGCTTCTGCTGACATAATCTCACCTATAAAAGAACAGTCCTGAGTGTTTAGACACAGGGATGGCCTTGGGGATCACCCAGGTTCTGCCACTTACTAGCTGCGCAACCTCCCCTCTGAGGACCTCAGTTTTCCCTCCTATAATGTGGGGATTAGGACAATGCAATAATCACAGGGTGGACCTGAGGATTCAATGAGATGGAGCCTGCCAGAGTTAACGTGGTTCCTGGCTTTAGAAAAGCTCTATAGATCCTGGGGAGCAGTAGCCTCACCCCTGCCCAGCCCCTCTTACACTCTCTCACTGAGTGACCCTGGGCTCCACATTCTTCTCCCCCAGGGCCTCCGTCTCCCCAATCACACAATGGGCATGATGCTTGGTGGGGGCTGAAGGAGGAGGCACTGCAGATCAGTACATGCCCCTGTTTTGGGGGGCAGCAGTGGCAGGTCAGTGGGTGGGAGGAAGCTGTCTGAGGCTGTGGTTGCTGAGGGCAGTGGAGATCTGAATGGCCCAGAAAGGAACACTGTCCCCACCCCACTCCCAGGACTTTTCTTCACTTCTTGGAAGAAAATAGAAAGAAAAATGGTCTTAACCCCCCCCAAAAATGAAGAAGTTAAAAGCAATATCAGATTTTCCCTGGCGGTCTGCTAGGACTCAGGGAGTGAGTTACCAGGTTACCAGGTTACCACGAATCTGGCTAAACCCACCAGGGCTGGTGAGGTCCCTCCTTGGAAGGAGAGTTGGAGAAACTGAAGCAGAGAGGCCGAGCAGTCTTGCCTAAGGTATCCCCTCCATGCTCTGCAGCCTCCCTCCCTGGTGAGTTTGGAGGGCCTTCCTAACTTCTAATTCCTGTGCCACCAACACCAGGCTCTGCCAAGGGAGACTGTGGATCTACAGGATGGTATCAAAGAGGGGCAAGAAGAGGGATGGAACAGAGGAGAAACCCTTCCCTGAAGGATAAGACCTGAGCCCAGAGGACCATGGAAGCCCTCTGGTGCCCCGTCCATGAGGTCTCAGCCACTTCCTTCCTCTCCCTGCCTTACTGGGAGATCTTGGCCTCCCCTAGAGCAGAATGCTCCAGTCCATATCCCACCAGACCCTTGACCTTGGGCTTCAGGAAACAGAGGGCTAGAGAAACTCAGTGCATGGCCTCTCCCTGAGCCCCAGCTCCTGAGGGCAAACTCTGCCTCCCACGTCACCATTCATGCTTTCCCCAGGAAAAGCTCCTTTGCAGCAGCCACCCAGAGCCTGGGCTGCTGCTGAGAGCCGACAGTGTCCCTGCCTGGCGCTCCGTGGCTTTTTCTTTCCCTTCTTGTGGGTTTTATTATTTTTATTACAGGTGGGGTTGCCAGGGATGGGTTCTGCCTGCAGGGAGACCTGGCTGGCGTAGACATGATCAAGAGAGCCCACAATTCTTTCCTCGTTCCAGCCAATGGGAGCTTTTATCCCATTTTCTTAACCAAAAATCTGCTTTAGTTTTGCTTTCAGGGCTTTTGTCCCTGGAAAAGGATTAGCGCTCAGAACCTGCTGCCTAGAAATGACCTGCCCCCATCTCTCCAGGCAAATCCTGCTCCTCAAACTGCCAGAGGAAATGCCATCAGAGGATTGTGCCCAGCATCCACTCTACCAGGGGTGACAATGGTGACAATGGAGACATCCATAGCACCTGCCACTTAGGGAGACTCTAATGAGCCTTCCTCCCTACACTGGCCTCCTTGGCAGCTCAGACAGACAACCCTGGAAGTAGGACACTGAGGGTAGAGAGATGTAGTCACTCGGCCAAGGTCACACAGTGATTCAGCATTGGCCTGGTAGAGCTCAATTACTGCTTGTCCCCACAACAGCTACCCCCCCCATCCTCAACCCCACTGCAGTAGGAAGGGGGACTCCAGAGCCAGTGAAGCTCCGAACAGTGGAATCAGGATCTAAATTTTGACTAATCCTTGAAGGTCTAGCAAAGCACCGCAGCCAAGGAGGCTTGGTCCAGTGTGGGCATGAGTTGAGGCTGGAGAAACAGGGAGGAGGCTACCAGGTCCACTCGTCACCCAGAGGGCCAGGAGAGGGATTGAGCCCTGCCTTACTCTGCAGAAGGAGGCCGACCAGATATCATCCTGCTGGGTTCCTCAGTCTGAAGCCCTGTCCCTGGCTAGCTGATGAGCCCAATGAGCCCTAAAACAGCAACTGGCCTGAATTTTGGTTTGTTTGTTTGCTTTGTTTTGTTTTTAACCAAATGAAGGCAGGCATAGAGCGGGGAGGTGAAGACCGGGACTCCAACCTCCATTTCCTGCTCTGGCCAGCCAATAGTCAGATGGGACAGTGGAGAAAGACATACCCACTAGGCGCCGATAACCTCCTGCGACGCACACATGTGGCAGTCCACATCCACAAATCCATGTTCACATCACACCCTTGGCTCCTCAATGCCAGGGTGAAGGCCTTCGACAGGAATGTTCCCTCAAAGGAGAAGTGGAGGAGGAATGACAGGATTTCAGAATTCTCGCCCTGCCACCTCTGGGTCCCTGTCCAGACCTAATCTTGTCTCCACTACCTTGCCCACAGGCACACATACACACATATACACACACCAAGTCCCAACATTCACATGGAGACACACGCTCTTGACGCTCACACATAAACTAAAAGACAAATACTCATCATAAAGGAGTACACACACTGCCTTCATAGCCTTGACCTTGTTCAGGGACACATTCCTCCAGTGCCACTGCTCTGATGCAGACAATACAGACACAGAGACACCCCTTGCATGCTGAGTCCTGGGTCCTGGGAGGCAGACACGCCCTGCCCCCCCCCATGCACATCCCAGGTGCACAACCTTTCACATCCATACACAGAAGAAGAATCCACTTTTGAAACCATGTTTCCTGTGGTTTCCCCAGAGTACTACAGCCCCAAACACTGCAGACCTCGCCCTAGTCTCAAGATCCTCTCTTTCCAATGGCCAGGAGACTCAAAGCCAGAGCTAAGGGAGCGGGCATTACCTTACCACCAATTTCCTTGACTCTCAGGGGCCTTCTGAGCCAGGGGTCTTTCTAGTAAGACTGAAGCCATGACCTCTGCAGAGGCAAGGATGGGAAGGGTGTCTGTGGGCTACGCGGTCTTTCTAGGGGAGTAGCTTTCTCCACTTCCGGACAAAGCCCTTGGGAACAAGCATCCCTCCCAAGAACCAGTCCCACTCCCGTCTTCCGGACTCTGTAGGCCCGGTGGCCAGGCCTCACGTCAGGTTCACGCTTCCCGCTAGGATCAGGCCAGTGGCTGCTGTGCCCCTGACCTCGCAATGACCTCGACCCCGTGACCAGGTCAGGCCTGAGCGCGCGGTTAGGAGCCGGGCTCACGCCAGCGGCGAAGACTCGGCGGCGCGCGGGGAGGGTGAGCCTGGGGCAGGGCCGCGGCTCTGCGGCGCGGAGAGCCCAGCCCACCGTAATCCTATTCGGGGCGCCGGTTGCTGGGCCCGACTCTCCCCCTTCCTGTCCAGGCGGCGGCTCAGAGTCAGAGCCTGGACCCGGCAGCGGCTGAAGCCCGGGACCAAAACGACCGCGGAACGGAGACTGAAACAGGCGCCCCCGCACCCGGGCAGGTCCCCCGACTCGGCGATGCGACACGCGAGCGACGCCGGGGTCTTAGTTGAGGCGGAGCCGGAAAGGTTGGGGCTTAGGACGAAGCGTTTGGATAACGGACAGGATCGGAGAGCTGCGAGGCTAGTGCTTGGGGCCGGACCAGACCTAGACCCACGGAGGAGTCCAGGGCAGAGCAGGAGACTGCAGCCCAGCTCTGGGACGGCGGGGAGAGACGCCTGCGCGGCTGGAGTCCGAGTGGGGTTGGAACCCAGAGCTGGAGCGCCCTGGAGATGCAGGCGGATCTCGGCTGGGATCGGAGCGAGTTGGGGCCAGAGCCCAGGACGTCAGAGCTCGACCGTCGGAACTGGAGCCAGACACTCGGTAAGCCCCGAGACGGGGCCAAAGACGCGACCAAAACCCAGTGGGCCGCAGGAACCGGAGACGGGTGGCGGGCCGGACCTGTCCCGGCACCCGCGCGCGGCCTGGAGCTCCTCGTTCCGGGCGCGGAGAGAGGGCTGATTGAGCCAGCGCGGCGCGCAGGGAGTGCACTCGGGGTCTGGGCTTCGGCGGCTCCGGAGACCGCGCGCCGCCAGGGTGTTCTCCGCGCGCGCCGTGGGGTGCGGGGGGCTGCCTGCAGCGACACTGCTGGCCCAGCGGCCGCAGCCTACCTGAAGTAGTCCATCTTGCAGAAGATCTCCTTGTTCTTGATGTAGCAGCTGTTCTGCTGCCTCAGCGACGTGCGACACACGGAGCACTCGAGGCACCGCACGTGCCAGATGAGGTTGTTGACCTGGGGAGGGGGCGGAGGTGGGGGACGGCTCAGAGCGGGCCTCTTTTCAGGCCCGGCCCTATTTGCAGATACTGTAGCTGGAGGTCTGAAGGTGTGTATGACTTCTCCACTTTTCTTCTGTGACGAGGAAGCTTAGGAAGGTAGAATTACACTCTTCCCATTTTTCAGACGGAAACCCGGGGGTGCCGAGAAACCCTAAGATTTGCCCAAAGACGCGCAGTCTTAAGAACTTAATAGACCTGCGCCGGCGTTGTGGTCCTCAGGGATGCAACCCACACCCCGCCAACAGACACGCAACACCCCGCCCCGTCTCACCTTGAGCAGATACCGGTCCAGGATCTCAAGGCCGCAGCTGGAGCAGATGTTCTTGCCGGCGGACGGCACGGAGGAAGCGGCAGAAGGCGGTGAGCAGACAGACGGCGTGCTGGGTGTACAGGGGGAGGCCCGGCCTTCGTCCTTGTCCAGAGCGCCTGCCAGGGCCTCGGCGTCCGACTGAGCCTGCAGTCGGGGAGAGAGGGAGAACCGCGCGCTGAGCTGAGCGCCCAGTCGGGTGCCCAGCGTTGCGGCTGCCTCGGAGACAAATCTGGGGCCCCAGCGCATCAACTGACAACGAAATTCTCCCCAGACGCCGTTCCATGGACTACAGGATAGGAATGGAAGGGCCTATTGGAGAGGAAGGGACAGCCCCAACTTTTAGCCCTCGTGTTCTGGGTGCTGGGGACGGTTAAAGTCTACATTTCCGGCCAGAAAGCAGAGGCTCGGAGAGGGGCGGCGCCTTCCCTTAGTCCCCCGGCGCATGGGCAGCGGTTCGGGGCCGGAAAGCCAGTCAAGGTCCCCAGGGCCCGCCAGCCCGCGTACCGGGGAGCGAAGGCAGGACCGAACGAACTCACCATGGCGGGCGGCGCAGTCCCTTCAAGGCAGCGGGTGGTCGCTTTGCAGCCGGACCCTGGCTGGGCCATCACCTGGGGGAGGGGGAGGGAACTCAGGCGGCGGCGGCTGCAGAACTGGCTCCGCGCAGCCTGAGCCCAGCGCCTCCCTGCGCCTGTTATATAAACCGGCGCGGAACAATGAGTCTTAACTTTGTAGTGGGCATTTAAAGCCCTTCCCCACAAAAGCGGTGTCTCTCTAATGAAGCAATTTGAATTTGGATTGGATTTTTTCCCTCTCTCTCCCCCTCTCCCTGCACTTAACCCGTGGCTCTTGAAGTAATCGCTTAGTTCCCTTGCAATCCAAGCCTCTGAGGGGGAAAAAAAACACGCGCACACACACAAACTACCTGCAATTAGAAATTGTCGTGAATGCCCAAGATAAGAGGTAGCCAGAGTGTCAATTCCAACTGTCAATCAGTGAGATCCATCAGGCCGCCCAAAGAATTGCAAATTTGATTTTTTAATGGTAGTAATTAAAAATCGAATTTTTTCTCCCTCCACCCCCCCTTCCTCGCTCCCTTCTCCTCCTCTCGACACAAAATGCAAAAAGGAGAAAAGAGAGAAAGAAAGAAAGAAAGAAAAGAAAAAGGAGATGGGTGTGTGGGGGGGCGTTTGAGGAAAATAAAACCCCGAGCGCTGGGAGCATCAGCCCGCCAGCCCAGCGCGCGCTGCGAAATTGATGCGGCGATATTGACACGAATTCAGGCGCCTTTCGAGGGCCAGTCCGAGGGAAACCCCGAGCAAAATGGGGGCGAAGTCCGGGGGGAAATGGTACCAAAAAGAGAAAACAGAGGCGTCCAAGAAGAGGAAAAAAGCACCCTCCAGCCCCTCGGCGCGCCCGGGACCGGCCCCGCGTCGGGATTCTCAGCGTTGCGCCAGCACAACCCCCGGCGCATCGGCGCTATCAGCGCCTATTCAGACGGACAATACCCGCCTCGCCTCCTCTTGATTCGCCTGTGTCTTTGCTAAATCGCTTTTTGAGAAATTCCTCCAACATTTGCATAATGTGTTCCCGCTTTCCGCGACCCCCCCCCCCTCCGCGCTCGCGCGCGCTCACACACTCACATACACACACTCACAGGCGCACCCCAGAAGCCCTCCTCCCCGCGGCCGCCCACCGCCCGGCCAGGCCCTGCGGGGTCCCGGCCCCTGCCCGACGGTGGTCCGGGCAGCTCACCCACTCGCTCGCTCCCTCACCTGGTCGGTGGCGGAGCCGCCCTCGGCCGGCAGCCGGCAGCCCTCGGGCAGCGCCGGGGCGGCGTTCTCATGCTTCCAGTACATGGGCCGGGGAGCGGCGGGCTCGGCGGGCACGCAGCGCGGAGAGCCGCGTGGAGAGGGGCCACGGCCGCAGCGGGAGCAGAGGCTGATGCAGGAGCTGGAGGAGAGCGGAGGCGCCGGCCCCGCCGCCCCAGGCCCGGCCCCAGCCCCCGCCCCCGGCCCGCGCGCAGCCCCGTCCTCCCTGGCTGCTGCCGCCGCTGCCTCGGAAGAAGGTCCCGACAAACTTGGAGAGGCCCCCGCCCCCTCCTTCTCCTCCTCCTCCCCCTCCTGGTAGTCCTCCTCCTCCTCTCCCACCTCCTTGTCCTCCTCCCCCTCCAGCTGCGGTGGCGGCCGCCCTGCCGCTGGAGCCCCGCTCGGTTCAAGATGAGTCATGCGTGACCAATCCCCTCCCCGCCAAGGCAGAGCGAGACACACACAGCGAGGCAGCGACCCAGAGACACACACAGACATATAGACACACAGAATCTCAGAGCTGCTGACACAGACTCAGACAGCTGACATACAAAGGCATCAGCACCCCCCCACCCCACCAACTTCCACTCAGCTCTCACTACCGCCCCTCCCTCCGGGGGTACCCACGGCCCTTAGGCACAGCCCCACTGCAGGTACAAGAGGGACCCATGGTCCCACTTCGGGCGGAGATGGAGTCCATAGGAAGTCACACATTATACTATGTTGATGTAGTTCCACTCCTGGTACATCTGTGTACGTACTGATGCCAACGATTCCCTTTTCCCATCATTTACCTGAATACAAGGCATACATACACATACGTACATACACACCTGCACAAACGTCTATGCTCCACAACAATCATAAAGTGGAATGGCATTGAATGGGGTTGGGTTGGATGGGGAATGGGGAGTTACTTGGTGTGTGTGTGGAGGGGGGGCAGTTGTTACCCTCAATTCTCCTGGGAGGAATTGCCTAGGATATCCCCATTCCCTCTGGGATATGCTGAGCCATCTGGTCTAATGTACACCTCACCTTCTATGGGGTTCTACTGATAGAGAGGTAGGGAAGGCTGGGGAGCCCAGGCATGTGGCTAGGAGACACAGCCTCTAAACACACACACACACACACACACACACACACACACACCCCTCAGACTCAAACACTCCACAATATACACACACAAGTGGACACTCACAGCTTCCAGCCCCCTTCTCCTTACACAGGCTGAACCTAGACAGACACATGTAAATACACATCACCTTTGAAAAACAAATATGCACACTCAGACTTAGATCCAACCTTCTCGACATCATGACACCCCTACCACCACCATCGTGCCTACCATCACAGTCCCTAATTGCCCTCATTTACAGATGTGCACCCCCATAACTGTTTTTACACCTGTACACGCATCCATACTCAAGAGAGCGCTGACACCTACAGAGATCCAGACCCACATAAAACCTCATGTCCTGTACTCAGACACCCACAGATATGCGCACACATCCCTACAGATGGCAGTTTGTAGGCGAAAACAGCATACGTGCGTCTGCAGACACAGGATTCCCGATAGTCACA
This sequence comes from Lutra lutra, assembly GCF_902655055.1. NCBI lineage: Eukaryota > Metazoa > Chordata > Mammalia > Carnivora > Mustelidae > Lutra > Lutra lutra. Next base: position 83,149,473 of record NC_062290.1, read on the forward strand.
GCCCCAATCATGCACACACATGGGCACAGAGGGCAGACAAGGGTATCTGCACACCAGTGTCATACCAAAGACCCACACTTATATCCCTGAAAGACACACGTATTGTTCCTTTACAGACACCCAGATACACAGAATCAGCCCCAGCCCCAGCAAGCACCATCTCCCACTTCCTTCTAGTCACTGACTGTTCTCAGACACAGAAATTCAGACTGAAAAGTTTGCCTGAGTCCTAGTCTTTTATATAAAGAGCACGATTGCAATGAGAAAGCTAGGAGATGTGTGCATATTCACACGTGTGTGCACACACAGAAACACGTGCACCCTTAAACATCCACATAACCACAGATGACCCACCTCCTCCCCCTCAATTATCTCTTTGCACTGAATAAGCTCAGCTACTGTATTATACTTCCAGCCCTTGCAGCAGCCCTACAAGGAGGTTATGTTATTTTACTTATTTTTAAAAAGTAGTTTCCATGCCCAGCGTGAACTCAAACTCACCACCAAGAGATCAGGGGTTGCATGCTCTTCTGACTGAGCCAGCCAGGTGCCCCTGTGTTTATATTTATTTTATAGTTGAGAAAACAAGCTTACAGGAGCCTCATCTCAGGCTGTAGCACTCAGACTGCAAAACCTAAACTCTTACCTACTATGCGGGTCCGCTCCTGAATTTGGATTAGGTGCTCAGGAAATCAAAATTGGAACAAAAGGTGTTAATCTCAATAGTGAGAGAGACTCTGAGGTCAGACTATGTGATGCGAGTCGTAGCACTGCCCCTTATGATCTGGTAGGCCCCAGACAAGGTATTCAGCCCCTGGCTCAGTCTCAGCTTCCTCATCTGTGAAGTGGGGGTGATAACAGAGTCCACTTCTTATCCTTAGGAAAATAGAGCAAATGATCCGTGTCAAAGAGTTCCCATTGTTACAGGATAGACTGGCTACATTTTCCAGGTGTTATTCTACTAGATGATAGTTTTTTTTTTTTAAGATTTTATTTTTTTATTTGACAGAGAGAGAGAGAGAGAGTGATCACAGGTAGGCAGAGAGAGAGGGGGAAGCAGGCTCCCTGCTGAGCAGAGAGCCGGATGTGGGGCTTGATCCCAGGACCCTGAGATCATGACCTGAGCTGAAGGCAGAGGCTTAACCCACTGAGCCACCCAAGCGCCCCATAGTTTTTGTTTCTTTCTTTTTTTTTTTTTTTTAACGGGGGATGGCAGGGCATCAATCAATCAAATAATCTAATATTTTTCTGAATAACTTACCTAAGGGAGCTGCAGAGCCCTTATTCCAACCCAAGACTTGCCTGACCTCAAAAGGGACAGGAGTAAACTTACTTTGGAAAAGAAATCTCTTTTCTAACAACTCCTGACTCTAGCAGAAAAGAGAGTCCATATATGAGTGACCTTGGCAAATTCAGGATCAGCAAACTCAGCGCATTCCATTGCCATACATGTTTTCTTCCTACAAGAGACTGTGGGCAAGTCACTTAGGCTCTCTAGGCCTTAGTTTCCCTACCTGCAAATGAAGGGATGACACTTATCTCTCAGGAGCGTAGTGATAGTGAACCACATATTAAAAGCTAATATTTTTGAAGTGTTGCCTCCATTTCTGGCATAGTTTAAACACCCTAGGTGTAGAATGTCATACAGAGCCTGTATGTCATATGTCGTCAGCATCATGCATGTATGACGTCATAAGCATCCTGAAGGTATGATGTGATCTAGTCCTTACCTCATTCTTTCTCCTGGTCACTAAACAAGATGTGGTCATCTCATCCTCCAAGGTGAGTTTTGCCATCCTTCTCCACCTGAGTCTAGATCCAAGGTTTGGGTTTAAAAAGAGGCTTCAAAAGTAACTGGATAAATCATGAGAGCTCTCCCTCTTCACCCCCAGCAGCAGTTTTGGCCCACTGGGGTGTAATTCTAGGAAGGTAATGTGAGCCCAGGGGAGGCTAGAGACCCAGCTTCACATTTATTTACTCTGACAGCTAAATTGGTAAGCCAGGGGGGGAAGTTAGATGAAAGCCATTTCAGAGTAAATACTAAATAGAAGATTTAAACATTCAGGTTTGACAAATGGGAAATGAGCAATGGGAAGAGACACAGGCAGTACACCCTTTCCCAGCTCAGGACCCAGTCCTCACCCCGTGACCCTCCTGGGCATTTCCCGTTTGAATAGAAGAAAGACCACAGAATGGGGTATGGACTGTATGACCTGGGCAAGCAATTTGCTCCCCTGGCCTCGGTGTCCTCATCAGTTAACTGTGTGTGTTATTTGGATCAGATCACTGAGGAAGTAATGAAAAGAGCACTAGCCTTGGAGTCAGATAGACCCTAGGTCATTCTCAGCCCAGCCACTTCCTGGCTGGGCGAACTTAGAAAAGTCGCTTAACTGGACCTTAGTTTTCTCACCTATAGGGATGGTATCAGTCTCAGAGGAGTAAATGAGATAATCAGTGTAAAAGGCCATTTTAGACGGCACGTATACTGCGAATGTGGACAGCCATAGTCACCTGGAGTCCCCTTTCACTTCTGACGTTCGCTGTGTGAGTTCAGGTCAGCGGGTGATAATAAAGCACTTGCTCCTTGCTAGGCGAGGCACTGGAAACACAGAGTGAACCGTCCTGGTCCCTGCCCATAACAAGCACAGTCTACGGGGAGAGAAGACAGACAGCATTTGCAGTCTGACATGACAAGGGTTTCACAGCGGGGAGCACAGAAGGAGAGGTATTTCACCTGGCTTATAGGGTAGGCACGTTGGGAAAGGCGTCCTGGAGGTGTTGACCTTTGAGTGAAGTCCTAGAGAATGAGGGACTGTGACTCAGGCCAGGCTTGAGGGGAGAAGGGTCAGGATGGAGAGTGGGTGCACAGTGAACCGTTTGCTGGGTGAGGCTGGGCAGGTTCAAGGATCCAGATCTCGGAGGGCTGAGTGCTGGGTGGGGAGTTTGGGTTCATCTGGAAAGCTGTGCCTCTTCCAGCCTAACTGTCCAGAAAGCATCATCCATCCTGTCCCTTCAGGTGCAGTGTGGCACGGAGGCTGGGATGCTGGGTTTGGAGTCAGGTAGCCTGAGCTCTGCTTGACTTTATTACACACTGGCTGTGGGAACTAAGGCAAGTGGCAAACTCTATGAGCCTCAGTTTCCTCAACCATAAACTAGGCATGAACAGAGGACCCACAGGAGCTGCGATGAGAACGGAAGCCCGAGATACATCTCCAAGTTGAAAGCTTGGCACCGGTCTGGCATCCAGCAAGCAGGTGGTCACCCAGTGGGGGTCACAAAGGCACAGAAAGGGCTTATTAAGTGGTGAGTCCTCAAAGGGCTCGATGTCCCCTCCTTGGAGAACTCTGCCCTTGGCCATACTCTTTGAAGTAAATCTCTCCTATTAACTTTTTTTTCCAGCAGAGGGTAGATAAGGCTAAAGAAAAGGTTATGCTGAGATAAGCCTTGTACGACCAGCTAAGGAACCTCAACTTTAACATATAAACTGGGAGGGGCCGTCAAAGGCTTTTATGCATGAAGATGACATGGTCAAAGTGGGGGTTTGGAAAGATGACTGAAGGAGTGGTTTGAGGATGGATTTGAAGGGGTTGAGTCCCTCACTGAGCCCTGAAGATATTGTAGTGATCTAAGCGAGACCTGAGGAGGCGCTTGCAGGGACAGGAAGGATGGAAAGAAGGAATGTGATGAAGAAATAATTGTCATGTAACATATATGTTATATATGATCATATATTATATATAAATATATATATAAATTATATGTATATAAATTATATATATAAATTTTATATATAGTTATATATAATATATATATTTATATATTATATATATAATATATCTATAAAATATATATATTTTATATATATATAGTTATATATGTATAACTATATATATATATATATATATATATATATATATATAAAACACCCAGTCCCCTAAATAATATTTATACATTGAAGCTGTATGTAATGTAGAACCATAGTATATATAATACTCATATATAGGATACATTTACTATATGTATTATAGGAGTCCACATAATATCACATATAACTAATATGTAAAGTTGGTTATTTAGGAGACAGGATGTGAGGGGCAGGGGAGTGGAAAATGTTAAAGAGAACTCGTAGTTTTCTGATTTTTCACTTATGATGTTGTTCCCCAAGGCATGGAACACAGGAGTGATAGAGGAGGGCAAAGGGGAATAAGGAATTCAGTTTGGGTTCAATGTTCCGGGGGAGTGTGCAGGTGGAGGTGCCCAGGAATGAACTGGATATTAGGTCTGTGGTTCAGAAGACAGGCCAGAGCTCCAGAATGGAGCGCTGGGGACATCAGTAGAAGGATGGCAGCTGAAGCCAACGGAGTTGAGATTTTTACAGCATCGAGGGTTAACTCCTCATACAGAAGAGAGTTGATTCATTTGCTCTTTGTTTTCAGGGGAAAGCAAGTTGTCCCTGAGGCTCTTATTTTCAACGAGAATGATTTTTAACTTGGAAAAACATTTTAAATAATTTTTTAAATGACCAAAAAAATACAGGTACATTTTATTATTTATATTCCTATAAAACATATGGTGATGTAAGCTAAAACAGAGTCAGGCATTTGAGAAACGGAAAGACAAGTGTGTGCGTGAAGATGTGTGTTTGACAAATGGGGTGGATGTGTGGGAGGGACTTCTCAGGTGGAAGGGACATCTTGAACAAGGACACGGGAGGTCTGGCAGATTGCACTGCAATCGGGGTGTTCAAGCAGTTGGGTCTGGTTAGGGGGAGAATGTGCTTGGGGCAAATTGTGGAAGGCCTCATATACCTGGTTTAGGTGTTCAGAAGTGTCTTAACTCTGCTTTCGATGAGCTCTCCCTTGAATGGGCTTTGCTCTTCTTCCTCCAACGTTTTTCTTAAACCTTTTGCCTGGCTGGTGTTTAAACATCCTTTAGCACTCATCTCAGGTGTTGCTTCCTCTGGGAAATGGTCTCTGCCCTCCCCTGTGCTTCCAGCTTGGTCAGGTGCCCGTCTTCTGTCCTCTACCAGCTCCCAGATCTTGCCTTTATCATGGTACGCGATAGTGCGCAAGGCGCATGCGTTACTCGCCATGCCTGGCACACAGAAGATGCTCAGCGCATGTCTGAAGAATGAGCAACTTTCCTTTGGATGAGATCACCCACCAGAAAGCTTCTCAATGGGGAGAGACCTGTTTTCAGAAGAGGAGACCTTAAATTGTTTGATTTTTTTAAGGCTAAATTTTAAATTCTACTTCTAGCTTATGAATGTCGCAGGACATACTAAAAATGAAACGCCATTCTGTATAATTAGTAATCCCAGCTGAGTAAGACCAAATGCCGAAGGAATACACAGTCCCATGTCCTGGGATCAATTCTGACAGATCTGTTTTTTATACCTGGGATCCCAGTCTCTCTCCAGACACGACTAGGGAGAGGCTTCCTGAGAATGAACCAACTCAGATGAAAACACAATCAAGAGATGGATTCTTGACCCTATCGTTTGAACACCTGGACTTCTGGGTTGCATGAGCCAAATAAATTTCTACCATAAGGCAGTTGGAGTAGTGTTTGCTGCTTGAAGTGGGTCCTGACAAGCCTGTTCACCGGGGCTACGAGTCTGGCTCAGGGCATACCTGATGCCAAAGCTCTCTGGGTCTTAGTTTCCTCATGTGTACAAGGAGGGCATCTCGTCTGTACCCATGTCATTTTTTTTCAGTGCAGCGATGGTACTAGGCATGGGCAGCCAGTTCTCCATCCCAAAAGATGTGATGAGGAACTGACAGTGCTCACCGCACGTCCTATCACTGTCAGGGAAAAACAGCCAGACATGAGTGCACGTGGCTATGTTCCAAGAAACATTTATTGTTACAGACACGGAAATTCAAAATTCATGTATTTTTCATGGGGCACAAAATGGTGTTCTTCTCTTTCTTCTGTGTTTAAAAGTATGCAAGTCATTCTTAGCTTTATGGGCCACATAAAGTGAAGGGACACGTCAGCTTGCCTGTGCAACAAATGCCAAACTTTAGTGTTTGCAGGACTGGGTTCTACCTGGTGCTCTCCCATTAACTGTGTGATCCTAGCCAAGGCCCTTTGGGTCAGCCTCTCAATGCCCTTCATCTCTCAAGTACCACACTTTTGATTTTTCATCACCAAGTATTTACTGAGCATCTCTTACATATACCACACATCGTTTTAAATCTTGGGCATAGAGCAGTGAATGAAAGTTCCTGCTCACATGGAACTTACATTCTAATGAGAAAAATAAGATGAAATAAATTGATATCTAAAATTGGGTAGCAATAAATGCTGTTAAGTAAATGAGGAAGGGGGGGATTGGGAAGTGACAGGGCTGTGACTTTAGAAAGGGAGGTCAGGTGGCCTCTTGATCATTGATTTTTTGAATGGAGACACGAACAGATGAGGCAGTGAACTCTATGGGACAGCTGATGCAAAGGCCTTGGGGTTGGGGCTCCCTTGTATTCAAGAAACACCAAGGCCAGTGTGGCTGGAGCAGTGAACAAAGGCGATTAACAGTAGGCCCTAAGGACAGACAGGTGGTCAGGGTCAGGCCATTCAGGCCCTTGGCAGGTCTCTGCATTTTATTCTAGGTGTGATGCAAAGCCACTCAGACAGGCATGACATGCTCAGATTTTTAAAAGGGTCGTTTTGGCTGACTGTGTGGACAACGGACCCTAACGAGGCACTAGGGGAGGCAGGGAGAACATCAGGAAGGCACTGCAGGAGTCCATGCAAGAGATGACAATGGCTTGAGCAAAAAAACAGTGGTGTTGGGCATGCTAAGTGGTTGGATTCAAGATGGATTTTGAAGGTATGTTGACAGGACAGGAGCAGGAGAGAAAGACATCAAGGATAAATATGATGGTATCAAATAATACTTTAGGATTTATTTTAGAAAGAGATAGAGAGAGCAGGGGGAGGACAGAGGGAGAGAGAGAGAATATCAAGCAGACTCCCCCCTGAGAGGTCATAAGCCCGAGATCATGACCTGAGCCAAAACCAAGAGTTGGATGCTTAACTGACAGGGCCAGCCAGGCACTCTGGCATCAAATTGTATTTTAGGAACATAATGATTACACATAGGAAATACTGAACATTCAATTTATAAGGCAAGACTTAATCTTGTTCCTTTTATACAAGTATTAAAAAGATAACAGATTTGCTGATTCAGAAAACAACTGTATGTAACTTCATAGACAGGGGACGGAGCTCTGGAATATTTGGTTTTCAACAACTCTTATTCTCGACATGCTTTGAAAAACCTTTCCTCATGTGATCCTCTCACCCAACAGGAAGATGCCAGTTACAGAATGTCCACTGGTTAGGGTTACATTTTGCATCTGATAAAACAGCTGAGATTCCGGATACAGCTCATACCTCCTTCCTGAATATTTCCCTCAATTCTTCACTCCTGTAATTTCAAGATTTTATTTATTTATGTAAGATAACGCAGAGGGAAAGAGAGAGAGAGAGAGAGCGCGAGTGCACATGAGCCAGGGAGAGGGACAGAGGGAGAGGGAGAGGGAGAAGCAGATTCCCCACCGAGCAGGGAGCCCGACGCAGACCTCCATCCCAGGACCTTGAGATCATGACCAGCCGAAGCCAGATACCTAATGAACTGAGCCACCCAGGCGCCCCCACTCCTGTAATTTCAAACAGTGTGTCGATCAACCAAGTTAACGCTGGTATTTTACAATACAATACAAGGCTGCTTTCAGTGTACTTAAGACACGTACATTTATTTTTTGAAACCTCTGCTCTGGAAGAAGGACCAAACATAGTGTGATAGTTTCACGAACTTCTACTTATGGCTTCTTTTCAAATGGTTGGGTTTGCTGTGGGAACAACTAGGCTCTTTCTCATCTCTGACAACAGAAGTAGGCAGGCATGATGCGTGGAGGGAACGGTCTGAGGTTGCCTCTAGCGAGAGCCTTCTACAGAGAAGGCACTTAGAAAAAGCACCCCGCCTGGACACGCCGACCCAAGTCCTGAGGGGAAATGAGCCTGCCAGAGAACTGTAGTCTTTAGGCCAGAAAATAAACGAGAGAAGACACAACCGCACAGACACTGTCTTGCATTTATTCACACAGAGGAATTAAGAATCCGTACAAATAATAAACATTGCTTTAAATACAAATAAATAGCTCTGGTTTCTAAAGGAAACAATTCTAGATAATTCAAAGTTAAGTATTTTCTAGGTTCCTATTAAAAATAGAGACTATTTTGCATTAATTAAGTCCTATTCCACCATACCCTTTGAGGACGTAAGGATAAAATGGTGAATTCTGTACTCATAAGAAGTCACCAGAAAAATGGGAGATTATTGCTCCCATCTCCCTGAACTATCCCTCAAATGGAAGGAGAGTTACTTGCATCATAAACAGAGCTAATAAATGCAGAAAGTATTTAATATCTAAAGATAACTAAAAAGATTTACCTTGGGAAAGGGGATGAAAACTTCTCTGAACCGGTTCTGTGAACTCTGAATCCTTACTATGCCCAAGATTTGGTTCAAATGTCTTCAACTCACTTATGCTCATAGGAAAACTTGAATTCCTAACGTGAAAGCTTCCTCTTGTGAGCAGTGATCACGGTAAGGTGTCTAATCACTAAGAATGGCGCCTCGCTCTCAGAATGATTTACCTGGCCAAGAAGCAAAGGCGCTGCCCCGTGGAACAGCCTGTCAACCAGGCACCAAAATCACCCAAATTGCTGACAGAAACGCGCTCCCCCATCTGCGGATTTATTGTTCTTCCTCTGTTCTTATAGTTAAGATATTCCAACTGGCAAAACGTATCTGGGCAGAAGTATGTTCTATGAAGGACGAGTCATTTGAAAGTCATGCAGTCTTTGAAGCCTTTAAGAACTACAGAAAACAGGAGGTCATTTTACAATGGTGGCACCAGACCAGGGCCTGCTCCGTTGACTTTCTGTGTCCACCGCATGTCCTCTCCTCAAGCTGCACAAGACAGTTCAATTTCTTCAACACACCCCCCTACATAATTATTAATAAACAGTATGCTTGACAGAGATATAGCAACAATTAGGTTTTCCAAGAAATTTTGCTTTTTCTATTTAGATTGACCATGATACAATTCCAAATAGAACATTCTCATGCTGTAAAAAACAATCTCATGCAGTAAGTGCAATTTTAAAAGTCCCATGTTAATAACAACATTTGGTATTATAGAAGGCAGGATTATTTAGATTTTTAAAAAAATGATCACTATAGAATAAAGACTGGATTTCCAAAGAGAACTTCCGTTGTGGTATAAAATGCTATATTTGAATCTACAGCTTTGTTGATGCAGACAATGTTAAGATATACACCATGTTTTCCTAACTGGGATTTTGAAACAGTAACCATAATTCTTAAACAGATTACCACAACATATGCTCAAAGAATCAGCTCCCTTTTGCCAAGAACTTTTTCTTTTTAGTCCAGTTGAAGGGATTTCCATAATAAATTCCGGAACAATAGTTCTCAACATGATTCAAAATCTATTTCCCTCCCTCTTACTTTTTCTTTATGTTGTAAAGACATTTGAGCATAGAAAAACACTTTTTTTTTTTGAAAGACGGACGTTAATAACGTCAGTTTCCTGATTTAAATAATAAACATTTCTTATGTTTGCCTTTCTCTCTGGCATACTATATGTTTCTGGAGTTACAAATCCAAACAAAACAGCCAACCAGAGCATCCCAGTGTTCAAATTACAATTTTGGATACAATCCTATTTATTCTGGATGATGCTCAATTCCACACATACTTCAGGGAAGAAACATCCATGAGAACATCCAAAAATGTTACGTTACCAAACGCTAACATGTGATTGTGCTCTGTTGGGTAGTGCCATTCACATCGACAAAGTACAAAGGCAGAGAAATTCGGGTGTGGAGACCAATTTGCTTTTGCTGCCGCAATAATTCATAACCATCATCTTCGAGATTTCCAAGCTGTTCTAGAATAAGGAGTAGTCCTTTTTTTATCTGGAGGCTTAAAGTAGGAATAAACAGGTGCTGCTGGGTACTCTGCATCAGGATTTTCTGCCATCATTTTCAGCTTTGCTTCAATGGCTTTTATCTTTGCAGTGACACTGGAAAAAGGACAGCAGAGGATCAGAGTGGGCCTGGGTGCACTCAGGAAATACGTGTGCATCTCATCTTCCTTGTGCCTTTTATGCATATCACAGAGGCAACAAGATAACTCAAATATGAATATGCAAATATGTCACGTAAAACACACACCCAAGTAACATTTTAAGAAAGAGATCAAACCTAAACCATCTATTAAATGTTTACTAAAAACTCAGACACCGTTAGGTACTTCGCATGTGGCCACATTTAATCTTCAGACACAAACACTGTCTGACACCTTAGTACTAGGCAGATAGTGGGCACTCAAGTAATTCATGTAGAAACTGAAAGTGGGGTCTGGAAGAGATGTTGTACACTCGTGTGTTCACAGCAGCATTAGCCACAATGGTTAAAATGTAGAAGGAACCCAAGTGCTCATTGATGTATGAATGGATAAGCAAAATGTGGTATCGTATCATACCCTGGAAAATTATTGGGCTTTTACAGAGGAAGGGAATTCTGACATATGCTACAACACGGATGAACCTTGAGGGCGTTATGCTAAGGGAAACAAGCCAGTCACAAAAAGATAAAATACTGGGTGATTCCGCTTGTCTAAGGTACTTAGACTAGTCAAAATCATAGACATGAAGTGGATGGAGGGTTCCAGGGGCTTGGAAGAGGCGAGAATGGGAAGTTATTATTTAATGGGCATAGAGTGTCAGTTCTGCAAGATGAAAAGAATGATGGAGAAGGATGGTGGTAACGGTTGTACAACACTACGGATGTATTTGGTATCACTGAACTGTCCACCCAAAATGGATTAAGATGGTAAATGCTATTTTATGTGTCTTTTGCCACAATTAAAAAAATAAAATAATTCCTGTAGGACTGAAAACAACACTATAAGGTAGGTCACGCTCCTCATTTTGCAGACGAAAGACCGAGGCACAGGAAGGTCAGCCTGCCTAGTATTATGCAGCCAGTAAGTGGGAGAGCTGAGACTCAAGGCTATGAACTACTACAATGCACCACTTTTTGAATCACTGAATAATGATGGAAAATACACCCCGGAAATCCTACAAGATCTCTTTTTACTAACAAATAGGTGTTTCTAGATGCAATCATTTATGGAGTGCATACAATGAACCAGGCACTGGGCCCAGAATTTCACCTATATTGTTTCTAGTCCTTGTGGTAATAGCCACACTTTACAGATAAAGAAACACATGCAGAGAGGGAGTCATTTGCCCCGGGTTCACACAGCTAACAGCACAGCACAGCCAGGATTCAAACCTGGTATATTATCACCAAAGCCCTTGCTCTTTCCTCTCCATCAGGTTGGGAGCTGAGCACCTGAATTAGAGAGAAGGGGTGAGGAGACACTGCACAAGTTGGGAGGAATTCCCTTCCGACTGCCATCCTGGGACCAGAATGCAAAGCCCTCAGGCAGTGGGTATTCTATGACCCATGGTTCCCTTTCCATTCTCGATGCTGTCAGTGGTGTACAGACAGGGAGAGAAACTTGGAAGGGAACGTTACAATGGCCTTTTAGAGATCCTCAGAAAGTGTGCACCTGCTGCACACACACCTAACTTTACACGGCCAGTGCAGAATCAACCACCTACGTTACAATTAGAAAGAACACCAAGGTATTATCAAGATGCATTCCAGTACCTCCTCCATCAGCGGGACTGCCAGCCGCTGTTCTGTAGGAGTCATGAAAAAACAGCTTTCTCTAATTAGGTATAGATGCTAATACAAAGATGTAAGCTGAGGTTCTCTGGATTACAAAATAAATGTAAAACACTAGACTGTCTAATGTAAGTGCAAACACTAAAAAGAAAACTAAAGACACATCACTGTAACATGTAGAGCTCCAAGCATAAATGCATGGTCTCTTCCCAAGAGGAATCAGATTTCTAAAATCTGTGATCACCAAGGGAATATGGTTCCCAGTGAATCTACAAAAGTCATCATATGTTTTTTTTTTATTTCTGGGAGTAGAAAATAGTAAAAGAGAACAAAATTAAGAAATCAATGATATTAACTATTACATTTAATATTTACTATAAACATTAAATTTAGTAAGTTTATTTATAATATATGATATATAATAATTTATCAAATATTAAGTCCAATATTTTAGTAAGTATTAAAAAATTAATCAATGATATTAAACTATTAACTATCAAATTAATTTTACTTTGCTAACTTTGTCACTCCTGAAAACATTTCAGGGTCACCCTTCCCTGCAGCTTAATGAGATGCTCACAAATCTGTTTCGTTTGGCGCAGAAAATACACAAGAAAGGTTGTTTGCTGTCTGGTCCTCCATCCAAATAGGCATCATTTTCCTGACTTTGCGACTGCATGCTGATTTCTAACCCTTTCAGGACATGGATGCTCCTTCACCTATCTGCTTTCCCTCCCTTGCAATAGGCTTCAGGACTGTATCCCTGCGTTTGCAGCATGAAGTTTCTTTGAAGTAGTAAGTCAAAGACTGACTTTTGTAGTCCAGGAGGCCTGGCTTTGAATCTGGAATCTGCTATTTGCTACCTGTGCGATCTTGGCCAAGATAGTTTACCTTGCTAAGTGCCAGCTTCCTTAGAGGTAAAAGATGACTATTACAGTCCTTTTACCAGAATTTTTATAATTAAATGACATATGGCATGTGAAGTCTTTAGCACAGTGCCTGATTTAGAGTAACTTCAATAAATCCTGGATGGTGCTATTGTTAAAATTTCTCCCTAGGCTATAACGCAGGGGGAAAAAAACCACAAAACCCCAAAACCCTCTACTTCTGCTCAACCATCCACTTAACTTCCCCTTTCTCCACCCAGGCCTTCGTTCCTTCTGTTTTGAATTAACTCCGAAGAAGTAACTGACAACGTGTGCACACTAGAAGCAACACTGTTGCTGTCACAGAAGCCAGCAGAGAGACTGAAGGTACTCTGGGTAAAGGAACTCACAGCTGGAGAGGAAGTAGTGGACAATGACAAACGCCAATGAGACTTCAGGCCTCATGAAAAGGCTTCTTTTTAGGGTAAGGACTGTCTGACATACCTTGGTTTCCAGCGCCTAGCACACTGGCTCCTATGTGGCAGGTCCATCCAGCCTTTTCTGAGTGCATGAATTCTGCAAGTACGTGATCTTAGGGGTGTGCAAGGAGAGGGTATGTACGCCTTCTGGACATTAACTGAACACATCTCTCAACACGTCAAAAGTTAGTACATTCTATCCTGAATTCAGAGTCTAAAGAGTCACTGAAGTATGAAAAAAGGCTTGGAGTGAAGAAGGGGCTCACGCTCTTGAATACTTGTGTCTTTCTGTAGTACACCATCTTACCTTAGGTTAGACTGAGTGGGCTCAGTGCTTGAGGATGGCTCAAGACTGATAGGAAGGATCTTATCATTCTTGTTATGGTCATATCTCTGAAAGAAAAAGGGAAACCACTTGGGTGAGCAAAACCAGTCCTTTACTGCAGTGCGTAAGTTTAGAAACTCCAACCCCACCAGCATACCATTGGCGTATTTCTAGACCATCTGAGGACTGCTTTACGTTTAGAGTTAATGCAAAACTCCACACGGTTTTGGCCTAAAAGCTGTAAATTTAGAAAAAGAAGTTTAGAAGCCTCCCTTCTAGCCACTAGTCTTCCTTATTTGGTAGGGAAAGAACCTCGTCTTTCAAATTCACAGATGGTATAAATACACAATACGATTGCCCTCCTACACTCTTGTTTTAACTGTCACATATCACCTCTTACAATATTTACTTTGCTTTATTCAAAACACTTAAAAATTTGGCTAGACTTTTGCAAAGTACCAAGCATAACATTCAACTCTCAACAGGCCTGACTAGAGAAGCAAAGTATTAAGAGCTTTCAGCCACTGATGGAGAAAACATCCTATGGCAAAAGGCAGTTTAATTTGATGTCAGATAATTATACACCTCTTATAAAAAGTAAATTAAATACTAAAGAGTAATCAGGAGCCTGTGGTCAAAAAGACTTGTAGGAGAAGAGAACCACAAGGTATTGAGATCTCAAATGAAAGACAGAAACAAGGATGATTTGTGTTATGTGTCTCTTCAATGAGACACAGAATGAGAAAAGGAAAGTCAGTCTGGCAAATGAGACTTGTTTTTCCTTTGAGTAAAAAAGCATTTGGCAATTCTCTGTTGTTTCTATTTTGAAGGCAATGTGTCCTAGAAATTGAGAAGGCTCCGTGATGACCTGAGACCCTCATAAGGACCCAAACTGTCTGAGCTGTTTTTCACTTTGGACCCTGAGCACAAGTGCTTCATGCTCCTATAGCTAAAGACTGAAGCTCCAATCTTCATTGCCACAGACCTCTTTACAGGCAGGTCTGTCAAGACCCCACCATAAAGGAAGAGAACCAATTCTTGGGATCGTTCCAGTCCCCAGACTTTTGCACCTTGGGCCAGGTGAAACAGAAGCCATTCTTCTTTTCTTTTTTTTTTAATGGCCCAATCTTTTCCAGTGCAGTCTCCCAAGAGACCAGCTATAAGATGAACAAGGCGACTGGCCACTTCTTGGGCTCTGGAGACAATTCAGACCGCAAAGTACCACAAGTAACTCTCAAACTCCCTGGAGTAATGAGATGCCGGTGCTTTAAGCACTCCTACAAACTCCCCATTTCTCAAGCGTTTAGGATAAACATATTCAAAGTCTCCACAGGACTGAGAGGCTGGGGAGAGTCTAATAATGCCGAAAGCAACTAATTTTTAAAAATAAATACATTTTTCTCCTCCAAAGAACATCCCCCACCAAAAACATGATAGAGGTCTGAGTATACACACCAGCCACATGGAAAAATCAATCAAAAACAGAATCTGGGGGTATGTGGAGAGAAACAATGAAGGAACTTAATCCCTCCTGAGATGTTTCTCAAAAGAAAAATCTGGCAACACACATGGTAAATACAAGTAGGAGACCAAAGTATGCTCCAGATGTGAAGAGGCTGGGATGCAAACGGGTAAAGTGGACAGCTATCTTCTGGAAAACTCAGTTCGGGTGAGCTCGGTACTGTCTTTCCAGCCCAGCAGACTTACCTTCACTTGCGCGTGAGCCCACCGTACCACCAGCTTCTTGGACAGAGCCAGCTTGCCATTGAGACATTGGATGGCTTGTTCTGCTTCCTGTCCGGGAAAGGGACGGATGTTAGCCAAAAATTCAAATGCCTAATTAGCTGTACGTATCTCACAGGGCCGCACCAGCTTTGATGGCTGCAATCCTAACCAGACTGCCTTTGATAAACAGCTTGCAAAGGGTGTACAATAAAGAAAAAAGGCAGAATAACAGGAAGGGCATGAGTTTTGTAAAGTCAGTCAAACAAAAACGGTGGCTGTCGCTTATTGCCAGTGTAATGGTCCCTTAATCTCTGTGAATATTAGCCTCTTCACCTATAAAATATGGGTAATATGACTAGCGCTCAATCAAGCAATGTTACCAGATTGTTCTTACTAGTTGATACCTTTCTATACACTGTGGTAACAAATTTACTTCCCTTCAGGGACCTTGGAACTGTACCCCAGACTAGGGCTTATACTCTGGATCCAAAGCGAGAAACAGTAACGGCTTCAAACGATATGGGAGTGAAGGAAACCAGGCCGGAAAAAGCAGGAGTGAGTCAAAGAGCCTGTGAGCAAGGTATTTGTGTGAGCCAATCTACGCACCTGGCTTTTGGAGCCAAAAGTTCCCTGACCCTTTCCCTATCACAGACAGGAGCAACAAGGTTAAAAGGAATTCCTGAAGCTGGGTAAGAGTCACTCTAGGACATTCCCAGGAAGCCTGGTCGTACTTTTCCATCCTGCCAAACCTTCTCGGCTCCATTTGTATCCAAGAGGCATTTGGCCAAGCATAACCCACGTTTACCAGCGGGTGAAGAAGCCCCGAAGGAACAGGAAGAGGAACAAGACGAACCTATCTGAGACCGCAGTGTGACAGCGGCAGATTTCCCAGTCTGGTGTTACCGGTGATCCTCTCATCCCTCTGGAGCTCGCCAGCAGGACATTCAACAAATATCTGAGACTCACTAGGTGTCATCCACTGGAGAGTCACTGACATCCTTGCTTAGCAGTTACAGAGACAGATTAGAGATGTTTTACTCTTCAAGTTTAATCTAGTTGATTAGAATTTACGTGGTACTCTCTATTGATTGTACAGCATTAGCAGTCATAAGACACCAGCAAGGGGATAAATGTTTCCCCCCAAAATTTCCAATCTCTGTATGTCACTTCAGAGTTCATGTATGTAACACCATGATTAAAGGCCAATGGTACTTTCCTATATTCCCTTATCTATTCTCTCAACTTCCTGGAAGGTAAGGAAGGTATTTTTAATCCCAATTTTTAAATGAAAACTGAGGCCAAAAGAGGTTAAGAGATGGGCCCCAAGTTGATAAATGAAAGAGCCAGCAGCAGAAGCTAGGCTTTGTGACTTATAATCCAGTGTTTCAAAACCAACATCTAGCCCAGCATGACCACTGACTTTAGCTGTCTGCTAAATCACACTCTATCATTAGTGAAGAAAAAACTATTTAAAAATGCTAACCAGGGACGCCTGGGTGGCTCAGTTGGTTAAGCAGCTGCCTTCGGCTCAGGTCATGATCCCAGAGTCCTGGGATCAAGTCCCACATCGGGCTCCTTGTTCTGTGAGGAGCCTGCTTCTCCCTCTGCCTCTGCCTGCCACTCTGTCTGCCTGTGCTCGCTCTCTCTCTCTCAAAAAAAAAAAAAAAAAACAAGAAAAAAAATGCTAACCACACACAGCATCCTTCCAGTCCCCCCATTTAGAACAGCAATGTATCCCTCAGGGCCGATCTCATCTGCAAAAGTTAGAGGAAACTGAAAGAATCCCAGCATAGATAAAGACAAATGACACTCTCATACAGTCTCAGAACATCGTGACACGTCATCGCTTGAAGGCAACTGGCAGTCGTATCCAGAAGTATGCAAGGACTTTGTTGACGCCTCCCCATTTCCGTGGATACACGTATATGTGAACATAACCACAGGCGTGCAGATATTCACTAACACAGTTTATACTCGTGAGCCCCTGGGGACCACTTAAATAGCTAACAGTCGGGGACGAGTCAAATAACTTACTATATATTCCTATGATGAAATATTGCACGGTTATCAAAAATTATGTCGGCTCATTTAAAAAAAATTTTTTTTAAAGATTTTATTTATTTATTTGAGAGGAAAAGAATATGAGAGAGAGAGAGAGAGCGTGCGCGCGAGCGAGCATGAGAAGGGGAAGGGAGGGTCAGCGGGAGAAGCAGACTGCCTGCCAAGCAAGGAGCCTGATGTGGGACTCGATCCCCTGGAACTCGATCCTGGGACTCCAGAATCATGACCTGAGCCAAAGGCAGTCGCTTAACCAACTGAGCCACCCAGGTGTCCGATGTTGATTCATTTTTAAATTGAGGTCTAAGTTACATATAACAAAATGTATATACTAAAGCTCTATCAGTGAAGTTTTACAAATATGTAGTCACACTGGTGAAACCACAGTAACACGATACACAAAGTTATCTGGATATACAGTATCATGATATAGAAAGTTATCTGGATATGTACTAGAGAACAGAAAATTCTTAATACTTTGAGTGGTAAACAGGATGGTATAATCTTTCTGTGCTCTAAGCCATACGTGTGTGTGCACATGTGAATGTAAAGAAAGATCTATAACTAAATATTAACAGTGATTATTTCTGGGTATTGGGCTGATTAAGGGAAGTCACCGATCTGTATTTTCATCTACAACTAATAAATATTACTTTTATAACAAGAAAAACATCCAAATAGATTATTAATGCAACAATAACTAGGCAAAGTCTTTCCACATGACGAATAAAGTTATAGAGGATATTAAACAGTATGTCTGTATTTAATAACATTCAAATTCAATTTCTTTATCAAGGCATGTCCACCCAGAGGACAGATATAATGCTACTGCAAGAAGATACACATATATAGCATGGTTGAAGCTGAAAGCTCTCCTCCTTCCTATATATTCCAATCCGTATGCAGTTGTTCTGAGACACTGAGAAGAAGGGTACATTTTTAAGAAATCAAAATAAAAGAGTTTGTGGGTGGCTCACCACACACAGGGAGGGTTTCTGCACCACGGGGCAAAACTATTGAAAGAAAAGGAGGCTTTGTTGGCCTGCCACTAAAGGAACAAACAAACCAGAACAGGGAGGAGGATGTCCATGTGCTTAATGTGGGCACCCCAAAGCATCTGGTCAGAAAAGTAGGTCAGCCGCCTGAGACCGGGAGCCTGGGGAGGGGAGATTTTGAAAGCTGTTCACTCCTTCGTATACCGAGGGTCTCCTCCAGGATGCACAGCAAGGCACACAGAGAGGAACCTGACCGGCTCCTGCCCGCAAGGCACCGCTATTCTGAGCAGTCGAGAGAGATTCAGCAAGAAGTGGGGGAGTATAAGAAACACCATGAAAGGGGAGAGGTTCCATTACCTGCTTTGTTTCAAAGTTCACGAAACAGTACCCGCGGGGCTGCCCCTCCAATGCACCTGACTTGTGGAAGAGGAAGTCGAACTGCTTGACTGTGCCGAACTTCTGGAGGAGCTTGAGGAGGTGGTATCTGCAGAGAAATCACAGCCCGTGAGCACACTCTGGGCACTGGGACAGCCACTCGGGCTCAAGCATGAGATAAAAGCAGGAGATAATTTACCCTGGGTGGGGGGAAATCTCACACCCCCACCCCCTGCCTTTTTCCAAACTGCTGCGTTAGCTTATTTGGCAAACAGACGTGTTTGCTTGTCTTTGGAATGGGAACTCGAACTGTCATGGCTATGCGTCTGTCCAGCACAAAAATACCAAACAAAAAGCCACACCTAACAAACAGCTGTCTGGCCCACAAGCACCATGTGCTTTTCTTTTGGAGAAAAGCTCAAAAGACAGTGTTGCTTTATTTTTTTTTAAAATTTCTTGGCAATGAACTAGTATTTGTGCATAACTACAACTCCATCAGGAACATAGACCCACACTCCAAATGCCAAAACCTACCCTATTTCAAAAATACATAAAGTAGTAAACACATACACACTCACACAAACAGAAAAACAACTCTGGAGGACTTCTGTAATACATTCCATAATTAATCATTAGCTTCGAATTGCACTTGTGAGAAGCTCTGCCAAAAACCAAACCACAGCTAGTGGCCTTTCCGTAAGTGCCTGTGAGTTTCGATCCCTGATGTGACCGAATGTTAGGGACAATGCGGAACCACAATGTGCCGGAGGCTAGTCTCCCGGAGGGCAGGGGAACCTGGCCAGTCCTATAAATCACCCAGTTGTGGGTAACTAAGCCACTTCAGTTGCTTTAACACAGCTTACACTTTGGAGCACGATCGATTAAAGAAAAGGGATGGCCCAGGAAGAATTTTTTTCCAGGCAGGAGGTTCACCCCTAGCTCTTATTTGCCATTCCGCCCCTCATCCTCTCTTGGATTCCTTTCTCTAAAACTTATTTGGTTTCTATAGAGCTTCTAAGTTATTCAAACAGATGTGGCCTTAACAGGTTGCTGTGGCCAATCTCAATTCCGACTTCCTGTCATCTGATGTAAGGGTGAGACAAACCAACAGCTCTCCCGTTTCCTTTTCCTTTGGCCTTCCTCCTGGCATCCTCCACACTATTCAAATGGAGTCAAGGCTTTCTCTAAACAATGCTGTCCCTGTGATACTAAAAAGGTATCAGCCCACATGCTAAATCTGTTATTACTGGGAATTCTACCCCACAGGGAGTCAGTAAAGCTGTCGTTACAGCCACATTTATATTCACATTGTTTTCTAGGAGAAACTCATCAAGATTTTATTCTTGAGTAAGAATCTCCTTTGGGAGGCAGAAAGATATGAAGTGGATCATAAGCTATATATATTAAATCTCATACAAATGCACATCAACAAGCAAGCCCATTATCCTGGATCAGGTGCCTGACAGTGGAGCAAGGAAGACATAATACAGGTCTTGCACTGGGGCAGGATACAAGGATCCCAAGGCATACTGTGGACATTAATCTGGTCTTTAGACAGGTTTTGAAAGGGAAAACAACTGTAACCCCCTACATTTTAAATTCTCAACTCCCATCAGGAGACTTCGGCTGCTAGTGAGGATGTAGGAGGTGATCCTTCAGGGGAAAGAGAGATACCTCAAGTGCAAATTTCTGGTTTTACTTGATTTTTGATTAGGCATACAGTAAGGGTGAACCTCTCAAATGCAGACAGATGGGCTGGAAGAGTCTCCCCTGGGTGTCTAATTAATTAATCTCTATGTACTAATTAATTAATTAATCTCTACATCCAATTTAGGGCTCGAACTCATGACCCTGCCATCAAGAGTTGCACGCTCCACTGACTAAGCTGGCCAGGCGCCCCTCCCCTGGGTCTTCAACTCACAGCTACATCTGCCACTTACTATGCCCATGTGTTAGTTGCCATGAATGGTGGGTCAAACCCATTTTTCTAAAAAACAATCTAAGGGCTACTGTGGGCTGGTCATCTTTTCATCAGCTCCATTCTGCTTAATAGCAGGAAGGTAAGGCGATCGGCATTTCCTAGGAAATGAATTTTAATTTACTCAGAAAAAAAAAATGCCGACAGATTATTCTTTGAAAAGCTAACAAATACATTCTGCCCGAAGAGTGCGACCTTAAGATTCCAGGAACATCTGCTTAGGACTGTCTTTCAACTTCTCCAGGATTTCTTTCCTTGTTTGATAATTTCTTGAAATTATCGGAACACCGAAACAAAAGGAATGAAATGTTTACTATTTTGCTTCCTGGAGATGAGGACTGCAAGCTCTGATAGTGAAAAAAGCCTGAAGAATCTTGCTTTCACATCTGCAAGCACTTTCATCTGTTGCTGAAGTATGGGAGGGCTTACTACTCATCAGAGCCTTGCTTCGCTTAATGAAACGTGGGCCCTGTAGCTTCAGGAGCTAGTACACCAGTCCCAACATATTTCTGCAACTTAGTGCTTTCCATATTGGGTCTTGAAAATGGCCTTCCTGCCTAATGGCACAGAAGTAATTAATTTACACAGATGTTAAAATAGACACCTACTACTTGTCAAAAACTGTTTTAGGCACTTGAACAACTAGAACCCTGCCTTCAAGGACCTCACATCCTGGTTAGAGGAGAGATGTATGCGATCAAAAAATTGCAAAACACTATGATATTTGCACACAGAGGTATGTACATGAGCACACAGATGAAAGGCCCAATTGTGCAGGGGGCATGGTTATTAGTGAATATCAGGTACAAAGACATAAAGGTGAAAAAGAGTCTGCTCTATTGGAAAAGAGTGGGGGTAGGGCAGTTCAGCAATGAGGCTGAAAGGCAGGCAGGGGACAGGTTGTGAAGGACGCTGGTGTCCTTAGTGAGGGAATTTCAGTTTGATGGTAGGCAATGGGAAGTCAGTGAAATGACAGGACTATTTTAAATGCATAATTTTAGCAAAAAATTTTTTTATAAACTTACAGAAATTATTATTTGCTAGGTCTTTATGTTCTCTGTTCTGTATGTTATTAAATAGTGTCACTGGGTTTCAAATTTAAGTAGCGAACAGTAAAGGCTGATTCATGCAAACCAAGGCATTAAAAGAAGCATGAATCATAATGGAAAAATAAGGAAAAGGGTGAGAAAGCCAGGGTTTCTTTGGGGGTAAACACACTGTTCTCCCACATCCATGCACATGCTCTAGTCATCTCTGAAACTCGACCTCAGAAGGACATTTCCCCCTGGATGGCTCTCCACTGCCTTTAAATTTACTTTGTATAACCCACACTGACCACCTCCCTCCACAAACAGATGCCCTTTCCAGCTATTCCACCGGTCAGTGTCGACACGATTCTCCATTTCTCAGGCAAGAAACATCAGGGTCATCCTCAATTCTCTGTTCTTCAATCATGTTCTTCATCTCTTACACCATCTCTTAGACTGACTTCCAAGTTCATTGTCTCTACCTAGATGATAGACAGGCCTAGTTTCTGGCAGTCTCTTCTAGCTAATGTTCGTTGTTAGTCTTTGCTCCTCCAACCCACTCTACATACTGATGTCTCATTTCCCCACTAAAACAGCACTTTCATGTTGTCAGTATCCTGTTAAACACCCACAGCAAGTCTCTTCCACAAGAAATTCAAATTTCTTGTCTGAGTAAATTTTAAAGACCCTGTCTTAATCTGATAGTATTCTATCTACCCAATTACTGTTTTCACTATCACTTAGTATTCAACCTCTCCTTTAGTCAAAAAGGTCCTCCTGATATTCTGCTCACCCACTCTTTCTTACTTCTACTTATACCCTCTACTTAGAATGTCCCATCTTTTAGAATCTCTGCTGGCTTTGCTCTTCATTTTTTTTTTTTTTAAAGATTTTTATTTATTTAATTAACACAGAGAGAGAGAGAGAGAGATCACAAGTAGGCAGAGAGGCAGGCAGAGAGAGAGAGGAGGAAGCAGGCTCCCTGCTGAGCAGAGAGCCCAATGCAGGGTTGGATCCCAGGACCCTGAGATCATGACCTGAGCCGAAGGCAGAGGCTTAACCCACTGAGCCACCCAGGCACCCCTTGCTCTTCATTTCTCCTTATGAGCTGTGCAGTGGCTACCAATTTGGCTTCCCATACAGCACATTTAATGTTTGAAAAAGAGAGCCAGCATTAATCCTTTCAGAGGAAACCAGTGTGGA
Organism: Lutra lutra; assembly: GCF_902655055.1. Lineage (NCBI taxonomy): Eukaryota > Metazoa > Chordata > Mammalia > Carnivora > Mustelidae > Lutra > Lutra lutra. Next base: position 83,172,298 of record NC_062290.1, read on the forward strand.
AAACAGACAATGTCTAAGGACATTAACTTTTTTGGCTTCTCTGCTGCAGGCACTAGCAACGGTATATGGAGGTACTGTTTTTACCCTATGGTAAGACTGGGTCCCACAGCAATTTAAAAGAAGTCCTTACATTTTAAAATTTCATTTTATTTTATTTTTATTTTTGTGAAAATTTTTTTTAATTTTTTAAAATTTATTTTCAGCCTAACAGTATTCAATACATTTTAAAATTTCAAATAGGATACTTTAGGTTATGATTTTTCTGTTATGTGGACTATTAGAATATCTGCGCAAAGAGCACTAAATTAGGTAACAGGAGTTAGTCCCATCATTAACTACTTTTCAGTATACTAAGTCAACCTACTTAACTCTTCCTGTCCCAAAGAACAGGGAAAGGGGCACCTGGGTGGCTCAGTTGCTTAAGTGTGTCTGACTCTTAATCTCAAGTCTTGATCTCAGGGTCGTGAGTTCAAGTCTTGCATTGAGCTCCATGATGGGTATGGAGCCTACTTAAAAATAAATAAATAAATACAAGGAAAATATTATATCTTCTACTTGACTCACAACAATGTTATGAGTTTAAATAAGAGGAACTAATACAGTACCAGAGCTAGAAGAAATGTGTAGATCATTAGTTGAACATTCTCACCTTATAGGTTAGAAATATGAAATGTAACAGAATTGGGAGGAATCAGAATAGGCTATAAAGAACATGGGTTTGGGATCTGCTACCTCCATGAATAATACATCATTACTCCCTTAAAGCTAAACCTCTAAGACCTATTTGGTCGTACTTGGCAGCTAGCATGGCCATGAGATGGTGAATACTGCAACCACAAAATAACAAACACAAATCAACATGAATAAGTATTTCATGCTAACCATAGCTATGACTGGTAGCTGCATCTTTTTTTCCTCTCTTTTTTTTTTAAAGATTTTATTTATTTATTTGACAGACAAGAGATCACAAGTAGGCAGAGCAGCAGGCAGAGAGAGAGGAAGGGAAGCAGGTTCCCTGCTGAGCAGAGAGCCTGATGCGGGGCTTGATCCCAGAACCCTGGGATCATGACCTGAGCCTAAGGCAGAGGCTTTACCCACTGAGCCACCCAGGCGCCCCTGGTAGCTGTATCTTTAAAAAGAAATTTATTACTATTTAACAAATCAGTTTGTTTGGCAGAGAAAATGTTTTAACATAAGGAATCCAGAGAAGAAAAACAGTGAACAAAATTGCAGATGACACAGAGGTGGGGAAGCCACAGGTAGACCCTGAGAAGCCATGATGTGCTGTTCAGCACGTTATGCCCACCTTCGCCTTGACATAAAAAGGGCAGAGATACCAGTAGGAAAGTTTTGTTTCAATATTCCTGATAATGCTCTAACTGAAGAAAACATTCATTTATGACACAAACTGAGGTGGCAGATGCCCATTTGAACCTTCCTATCAAGCAACAGGACACAATCAGAACAAGCCTCATTATGGTGAACTGCAGCCAAAACAATGAAGTGTTTCCACGCCCCAGATTTCCATTCAGACGAGCAGAGGTGGGAATAGAAAACACCTCGGGAGCATCCTTTCACAGCTTGGGTTTTAGATGATGGAAACAGCTTCTCTGATCAACAGACATGATTGAGAGGCTCGGCTGATTCACACATTCATCCTCAAAGCCATGAACCATAAAGAGAACCAAAATAAATGCACAGTTCATATTCCAGAGCCCCAGTGACCAAGGTAACATAACATGGGGACAACGTATCTTAAATGGCATCATAATTGCTAGAGGGACCCAAAGTTATCTATATTTAGCTGATCTGAACTTGAGCAGAATTAAAGAACTAAACTTTGTTATGATCCTGACCCATTAGTCCACATCTCCTTCCTTCTCCCAATCCCAACCCTCTATATACCTCTTCTCATCCTAGAGTCAAGTAAGTGGATTCTCTTGTTTCCCTCGCCCTACCTTTAACACTATTCCAAAGGGGGTAACTTCTAGGATTGATGGCATACTCCAGGTTTGCTTTAAGCACTGATCCCTCAGAGCCCGATCTACTCACTCCTTAACCATCCTGCCACCAACCATAGCCCGGTATCTACTGAGCAACAGGGAGAAGGAAAAAACCCCTTAATTCACTCTGCTAAGGGACTGCTTTCCATTATAATGGCCAGAGTACAAAGAGTGGGGAGTCAGGACAATTTAACTGCTTTTGTTATCCTGGATAAGGTACTTCCATGTCTTAGGACCTAGTTTCCTTTATTGTAGGATAAGAGAGCTGGATCATATCAGAGGTTTTCAAGTGTGCTCCATGGAGTCCTATAACTAACTTAGCACCAAAGAAAGGGTAGTGGTTGCCAAAAGGCTTTGGGTGGACCTCTCCCCAATCTTTAATCAGAGCAGCTCTGAGTTTTTATTTTAAAAACAGGTTCTGGTTACTTTAAGACAAGGTTCCTCAGATTTAAAACGTCTGAGCACTGCCTAGCATGACACTTGGCACACAAGTACTCGTATCATAATGACTGAATGAAAACCAAAGGGACTGATGTGATCTTTAAGATGCCTTCCAGCTCTGACCTTCTGTGGTTCCATGGCTGCTTCACATGAATTACAATCGAGTGGTACCCTCTGCCTGTTTGTGAAGATACAGAGACTTCTCCCGCTTGTTCCTTCATTTTGAGGAATAAGAGTATGCCGTGGGCTGATTCTAGAAAATAATGTGCTATAGTCACCGGGTACAAGGATTCAAATTGGTGAAAACGGGAAAACATTTTTGGCCAACAGAAAAAAAGAGGTATATGTTTTAAACCATACCCAAGCCTATGTTCTTGCAGAAGAGTTCAAATGTGAGAAAAATGTGAGCATAACAGGTTAATAACAAAAGCACATACCCTTCAAAGATAATTAAAACATAAACAAAAGGGCCAAAATATATCCTGAATCTCTTGAAAATTCTTCTGAACGTTATCAGTGCAAACATCCCAGTGTGGTAAGGGAATGATTTAAGATGACTCAGACTCACTCTGTGATCTTGGGGTCCAGGTTGCCAATCCATAACCGGTGCCCTTCCTGCAGGGAACCCTCTGAAAGGATGGATGCGTTCTCCAGGGGAAGAGTTTTGGTTTCTGCTTCCATCAATCTCTATGAAAAACTAAAGGAAATGTGAACATTCAGGCAGGAGAGGAGCAACACTGTGTGAACATGAGGCTTCAAATTCAATTCAACAAACATTTATTCAAGGAGGGCAAGCTTTGGCCAGTTCTTCAAAGGCCCCGGTCATTCCACAACCAGGGCCCCAGCACCAGTTCCCTTGGGACAGCTCCTCTGGCAGCCAGAGTGCAAAAGCTTCCATTTAAGGTGAAAGGGGCGGGGTTCTGTGTACAGAAACTAATTTTCCTCTTCTGAAGCCAGAGGCAGACTGGGCAGGAGGCCAAAGTCTCTTTTCTATTACTACATGATACTCCAGTTTAAAAATCGTCACCCCAAAATAAGTCTTGGAAATCACCAGAAAGAAGAGTGTTAATGGCACAAAAGGAGATGGGTGTGAAAGAGCAGCATACATGTCTTCCTCATGGAAGAGGCCATCTAGGAAATTTAAAGCTGTAGATATTGGAGTTAGAAATCGGTTTGAAAACGGGTTGTGTGACTTGGTGAATAACCTGAACATTCTAGGCCTCCATTTCCTCATACATACGAGGAATGGCGAGGACAGTACTTATCTTACAGGGCTGTTGTGAAGATGAGAGACAGTGCATTTAAAATCATTAAACACTGCATCTAACAGCAGCCAGCGACCAATAAATGTTCACTAGCATCACGTTTAATATTACGGGAGAGACTCAGAAGAAGAAACTAACTCCTCCTTCGTCATTCCAGTTGCCCCATTTACTAGCTGTGTGACCTTGCTCAAGTTACTCTGCCAGTCTTTACCTGTTTCCACATCTCTGAAATGGAACAACACCTAATAAAAGTTGTGTGGATTTACTGAGTTAACACACCCAAAGCGTTAAGAATGCTGCATCACACCCAAGAAGCTTTCAAGTAAAGTTAGTTTAAATTATTACTAGTCTTTCATCCTGAAATGACTCATCTCACAACCAAAAATGGAGGATGAGGGTTATGATGGTAGAGGCAAGGGAAAAAACCTGGGGGTCAAGAAGACCTGGTTTCAAATTTTGGCATTTCCACTGGACGTCACTGCTCTCTAAGTTTGTTTCCTCATCTCTACATACTAAACCTTGCCCTGCTTGTAACTTAAGGTTGCTGAGGGCTAAAACTGAGATGACAGATGTAAAATAAAGCTTTAACAAATGTATAATGTGGTAGAGAAAGAAAAAAGAGCGGGGAAGACAGCAGGTTGTGCCAGACTTCAGAACTAGAATACACATACGAACCATGTGTCATGTAAGCAGATGTGCCTCAGAGGTCAGTGCTGCAGGAACTGTGTCCTAAAAACAACAGGTGACATATACTGAACATGTCATTATCTCTTATTCACCTCAGCAGAGCCTATGAAGTCTGGCACACGGTGGGCCCTAAGTAACTGTTCGTTGAACAAGTTTTCTAGCCCCACGTGTGAGGGTATTTTTCTTTCTCTCTCACTCCCATGCTCAATCTGTTCAGCAATGCATTGATAAGCAACTGCTAATTTCTAAGCCCAGGGCTATGTGCTGAATAGAGAAACGAATAAGCTATAGATCTTGCTCTTACCTCCTGAGAGAAAAGGTGAAACACACAGAAACAGAATCTCAGGAGGGGAAACAGAGGAGGAGAAACACTTTGTCTTCTCCCTGCTTTCCTTTCCTCCAATTTTCCTACAGATCACTCATTCATTTAATAAACAAACAAAAAAATGAGCTATTTCTAGGCATTGTCTGGACACTGGAGACAAAGCAGTGAACAGACAAGGTCCCCACTAGGGATGCTTGTATTTGGAAGAGGGGTGGGACAAAAGAAAACGAAAATAAATCAGCAAGATGTAATTACTGACAGCTGCAAACACAATTAAGCAAGGTAATTTGACAGCGAGATAGGGGTTGGACTACTTCAGGATTAGTGGAGAGGGAAGGCCTCTCTCCAGAACGTGACATTTCAGATGAGGCTTCAATGATAGAACCTCCTGATTTTCTCATGTCTGAAAACAGCAATACCAACAACTACCTAATATCACCGGAAAGTACCAAGTTTTAGTGGCAAGAGTACAGGATATGGGGCCAAAAGATCTATATTCAAATTCTGGCTTTTGTACCCAGTTATTGCATGGCTTAATAAATGTCTTCTCAGAAAAGCATTCCCTAAGGGTTGAGCTCCTTGTTAGTTTGTATCAAAGCCACCTTTCCTTTACATGTAATGCCAATTCAATATTATTTCCTATTCCATTTTCTATTTCCCTCTCTAGAATGTAAGCTTGCTTCTACATGGCAGGGCCCTACCTATCCTGATCATAGTTCTATCCCCAACACTTAGTATACTGCCTGGCTCGTCGCTGGTGCTCAATATTTACTGAATGAATGAATGAGGCTCCACCTGGAGCCTCCGTTTCTTCTTCCTTTCTAGAATGGGTACGATTATCCCTAACTCGTGGGTCGTTAAGCTTAAATGAGACAGTTTATCTGTGACAGCTCAGCACGGGGCCTTTTGAGGAACGATAAAGTGTAATGAGATCAAGATGGCATGCGACTATCAAAATCTTTTGGGTTTGCAATGGCGACAACCCCCTGTATTAACAGAGCTCACAAAACGCTGTAATCTATTTTCGCAGCTGACCTGCAACAACCTGGAAAGCAGGAAAAATCATACGGGGAAACTGAAGTCCAGAGAACCAAAGCCACTCGTTCCTAAAGCTAACGGTAACGGCAGGGTCAAGCCTGGAATTCCGGCTTCCCGATTCCTGGCCGCGAATTCCCAGACGCGATGGGTCATTTCTCCGATTGTTATTTCCGGGCTAGCGGCGGGACAATCCGGGGCGGGGCCTGAGAAGCCGTCTTGCTAGGGCAGTCTCCTCTGCGAGCCCCTTGCGGGGCCGACGCTGGGGTGCAGGGGCGCATCGCGGCCGGACTCACCTCCTGGCCTCGGCGTCGTCCCCTCGGCTCATGCCCCAGAAGCAGATCCCGACTCCGCGGCCCGACGGCCCACCAAGCGCGTACGCCTCACCGCCGCCCGCTGCCAGGCCGTCGGTGACGCGCTACGTCTGCGCCGCCGCACCGCCCCGTGACGTCATGGCGCCCGCGCCGCTGCCGTCACCGGGGCCGCGTAGGTCTTTTCCTAGTAACCTGGGCGATAGCTGGTGAGTGGCCTCTGCACAGCCTCGAGGCGCGCGCTGGGTCCGGGTGCCAGAGACTTCTACTCAAAGATTTCTGGGGACTTTAGGGAGTCTGATCGCTGTCCCCCGACCGGTTCCATTCGAGTCCGGCTTGACCTTTAAGGTTGGGGGCGGGACCTGTCGCTTCCCAGAGAGTTTCATGGGGTGGGGGCGGGGCTTGGCCCATCAGCTAGGGACTTCGAGGATGGCGGAGGGGGAGGGAGCTCACTCAATAGTAGCCACTACTTACTAGCCCACTATTTGGCAGGAGCATTTAATCTTCCCAGGGTAGTAGGTATTATTCCACCCCCTCCCCCGCCCCATGATGAAGAAATGGAAGCTCAGGGAAATAACTACCAGGGATGTGCGGCTAGTAAGTGATGGAGCTTAAATTACAAAGCCTCAACTTTTATTTTATTTTATTTTAAGATTTTATTTATTTATTGGGCAGACAGAGATCACAAGTAGGGAGAGAGAGAGGAGGAAGCAGACTCCCCTCTGAGCAGAGAGCCCGATGCGGGGCTCGATCCCAGAACCCTGGGATCATGACCCGAGCTGAAGGCAGAGGCCCCAACTCACTGAGCCACCCAGGCGCCCCTAAAACCTCAACTTTTAACCATTACTCTGTGTCTTCCCTCGGCGAGCAGTTACCATTTCAGTATCTGTTCTCTAGTTACAAAATGTTTCTGCGGCCCTTGTCTCATTCTATCGTCCTGGTAACCCTGACAAATAGTATTGTCATCTACATTTTTACAGATGAATTTGAGGTCCAGAGAGTTCGACCTAATGCAAGTTACATATCGAGGAAGTGTTAGAGCCAAGACTCTTTTCCAGGTCTTCTCTAACTTAGGTGCTGTTTTCCATTGACTACACTCCTTTGCACTACCCAGAATCTGGTCTGACCTTTCATTTTACAGTTGAGGAAACACAACCTAGGTGGGAGAAATGATTTGACAGAAGTCATATGTTGGTCGTAGAGCTGGCACAGATGCTTTTTGAGTACAGGTGGTTATGAATCTATAGAAGATGGTTGGCAGGAGAGAGGAAATAGAAATATTGGGATTCATACCTTCTAGCTCTTAGGCAAAAGCTCTTTCTCTACCTGTTAAAGTGTCTTATCCTCCTTTGGCTATGTCAGGGACATGATTCTATACTACAGTTGTGATACTATGAATAGTATAGCATCTATATAGTCAGTTGCTATAAACACCTTTACATGGCCCTGAATTTAGAGAACATACTCTCCTATATGTGGAAAATCTGGCAAACCAAGAGATCACCGAAGCACCGTGGAGAAGCAGACCCCAGGACCTTCAGTCTGAGCCTTAGATTCCAAATCTTGAACCATAATTGTCACCTTGGGCAAGGACTTACTCTTTCTAGACTTTCGTTCATGTATTCATCACTTGTATTCAGTGTCTTCTGTGTTTAGGGACTGTGCTAGGTCCTAGAGGTATGGCAGTGAACAAGATAACCATAGATCGTCCTTGTGATGGTTATAGTCTTGTGGAGGGAATTAGGCAATGATCAGATAACTACGCAAATATTAGCTAATTTTGTTTAAGTGCTATGAAGAAGAGTAAGGTGTTAACAAAAATGGGCTACAGGACATTTGATCTAGTTGGGTTGGAGGAGATGGCCAGAGAAGGCATCCTCTGAGAAAGCGATGCTTAAGCTGAAATCTGAAAGAAATCTGGGAGGTAGTTCATTAAAGAGGCGGGGGAAGATCATTCCAAGCAGATTCAACTTTAGCCATATGTTTGAAGACCTTGAAGCAGAAAAGGAACATTCTAGGAAATGAAAAATCAGTGTGCTTATGTGTAAAATGTGGGTGGTAATGACAAATAGTTATCAGATAATACACGTGAGAAATGTGAGAATATTAAAAATGTGTATATTGTAAGCTAATATACAGCCAAATTTGGAGAGGTTGCTGGGACAATGGACAGTGGGCTTTGTATCCCTCATCTAGTTCTTTTTAAAATTAAAATATACCTATGGAAAAGAGAAAAAGTCGTTTTGAGGACCCTAACTTTGGAAAAACAGTATGTGCTTCAACTAGTTTTAAAAATTACTTCAACTGTTTCAATAATAATGTTAGTAATTGCTCTGAGTGTTTCATGTACGTTAATAGTATAATATAGTGGTTAAGAGCACAGATTTAAGCTAGATTGCCTGAAATCTAATCCTTGGCAAATTATTTATCTGTGTCTTTATTTCTTCATCCGTAGAATGGATATACTGACAGTACTTATTTCATAATGGTATCATGAGGTTCAAATGAGTTAATGTATGCAGTGTAGCACCTGGAATTGTTTCTGACACATACTTGTAAGTCTGTAAGTGTTGGCAATTGTTTTGTTATTATTGTTATAATTATCTCTTTAAAAGCTCATTAATACCAGCATGGTAAAAATGGGGTGCAGACTCGCTCAGAGAGGCAAAATGATCTACCCAAAGTCACAGAGTTAATAAGTGCCGGATTCCAGTTCAACACTGTGTCCAAAACCCAGGTGCTTCGTGACAGATTTTTTTTCTGAGTATGGGTTAATTTTGTTGGATGCAGCTCCTGCGACAGTTCCTTTCCTCGACTTTAATTCTTCTGTGCCGAACTGTTAATATACATGTCCTTAAGGTAAAGGGCCCAAGGGACTGCCTTTATTGAACTTCCACTTTGAAATTTCCTGACTTCTGTGCAATTAAAATCTACGCCTAAAACATTTCAGCAATGTGGTTTATTTATAGAGTTGTCTTCCGGTTCACATGTACTGGGTCTGCTTTTGGGTGCTGCATTTTCTGTCAAAGGTTGTTTATTTCTAACCCATTTTGATTTCCTGTTGCTTTGTGGATTGGTATTATGACCTGCAACAGGAACACCAGGAAACCTGTCTTAAATGGAGCAGCCAAACTGAGACCCTGTAGATTAAAAAAAAAAAAAAATTAAAAAACCACATTATTATACAGCCATATTTGGATATAAGTGTGGGTTAGGCATTGGCTATATTAGAAAAATCTAGATATAGAAACCTCACTCAGAGCCAAATTTTGTGAACAGTTTTGCCAAAATAGGGCAGAGCTATTAGTTCCATGCCCTTGGACAGTGACAGTCTCTTTGAACCTCAGTTTCTACATCTGTAAAATGGAGATCATTACACTTTTTTTTGTGGCATTATTGGGAGGATTAAGTGAAATATGTACAGGTAAAGCAAGCAGCCTGGGCCTGACTTCAGTTAATAGCAGCTATTGATAATAATGAAAGAAGAGGAAAAGATATTTATTTTTTAATCCAGATTTGTTTTTACTAACCTCATATACTAATCACTGATCTCTAGCATCACTTGCTATTAAAAATTCCATCAGGAGAAAAAAATTCCATCAGGAGAAATTATTTGCCTTTGCTCTCTTCATTTGCTTTTCTTTTAAGAAATAATGATAATGATAGCTAGCATTCATTAAGCAGGTACCGTATTCCTGGCACTGTGCTAGCTGTTTTCCATACACTTACTATTTCATTTTAAGATCAGGATTATTTTTCTCATTTTGCAGATGAGGAAAGTGGTGGCCAGATAGGTGAAGTGAACTGCCCAAAGTTGAAATGTACATCCAGATCTGACTGACTAGACTATCTTGGATAAGGACATGCAAGATTTTCTTTATTGTGTCTGACCCTTGTGTGCAAGTCTTTTTGAAAGGAATGGTGATAGTTATCAACAGATACCCTTTTGGGGGCTCCTGCTGTCTGCTGAGCACTGTGCCAATTTTTTTTTTTTAAAGATTTTATTTATTTTGACAGAGGGACAGGGGGAGAGAGGGCACACAAGCAGTGGGAGAAGCAGGCTTCCTGCTGAGTGGGGTCCCCAGTGTGGGGCTTGAAGCCAGGACCCTGGGACCACGACCGGAGCCAAAGGCAGCCCCTTAAAGACTGAGCCATCCAGGCGCCCCACTGTGCCGATTATTTTACTTGCATAAACTCATTTATTCTTCTCTACCCTAAGAAATAACTTTAATTGGGCACCTGGGTCGCTCAGTGGGTTAAAGCCTCTGCCTTCAGCTCGGATCCTGGTCCCCGGGTCCTGGGATCGAGCCCCACTTCGGGCTCTCTGCTCAGCGGAGAGCCTGCTTCCTCCTCTCTGCCCACCTCTCTGTCTACTTGTGATTTCTATCTGTCAAATAAATAAATAAAGTCTTTTTTAAAAAAAGAAATAACTATAATTATCCCCACTTTACAGTTGAGGAAATCGAGGTGTAGAGTCAGGGGCATTTAGTCAATGATGGAGCTGGGATTGGATTCCAGGTCTTTCTGGCTACAGAGCACATGCTCTGATTTAGTTCTACAGCATCAACATTTAGGATAGGATTTTCTTTGTTGTTGTTGTGTTTTAATGAGGTGTAGGATGGATTTTCAAAGATAGTAGCTCCCAGGTATTTGATGGGAACTGTTCTTGGTTTTAACTGAGTGATAGCCAGATCCCTGGCAGATGCTAGCTGTACATTAGATAGACGCTAGCATCTTTTCATGGTCAGACCTTAGATGTATAATGTGTAACTTGTGTTAACACAGAGGAGGGTGGCATTTTCCAGAACTCCAATTCTGTAACATGGGAGACCTCAAACCTCAACTGTGCTTCAGACTCACATTAAAGTAAAGTGCATTCTAATTGGTAATCAGTGCATAAGGAACCAAAGAAAATTTTAATTAAATGCTGTCGTGTGAATTTTCCAGTCATTTTATGCCTGTTGAAATGATTTTTTTTAATTTAAAGTCCTCTTTCAGTGCTCTGCCCTCTGTCTTTATAGTATAACTTTATCAAGATTTTTTGCCTTTTCTCTTGTAAGGGTTTAATTAGCATCATTAAAGATTTCGGCTGTTGCACATTTGTTTCCTCTGTACTCTAAGAGGCATTTGGTACAGTAGAAAGAGTCTGGTGATTTGGAGTCTTACAGACTGTGGGCAAGTTACTTAAATCTCTGTGAGCCTCAATCTCTTCATCCTGTAATATGGGGCTCATCATATTTCCTTGGGATGGCTGTTGGGAGGAGATAATATATGTAAATTGCCTAGCACATAGCTCAGTTTGTAGGGGTTGCTTGATAATTGGTACAGATTACTTTCTGAAGTTGCAATACAGTCTGTTTTACTTAGATCTCTTTTTTGTCTTACTCTTTTTAGTGAATGTTCACAAGGATCGTCTTCAGTCATGGCCTTGGGTTTAAGGTGCTTCCGCTTGGTCCACCCTGTCTTTTGTAACTCCCTTGCAGCCTGGACCAGACCTGTTTCAGAAGGGACACTGAAGACAGCGAGTGGAAGACAAAATGACCGTGGGCAATCCGTGGCCCCCCCGGCTGTACCAATCCGTCATTTTGCTACCAAGAAAGCCAAAGGTAGAGATATATGACCTCCTCACCGCTTTCTTACATTTAGCCCTTAAACTGTCATAGCTGGAAAGGATGTCAGGTACTGGATTTCTCCCCTTGTGGAAGAATGAGGAGATGGTGTCTCAGTTCAGTGGATCAGCTTAAAAGATTATCACAGTGACAGAGACAGTGGTAGAACTGAAGGTCTGTTCAGTCATTACCATGCTGCCTCCTATGTTACCATTGCTTAGAAAGTGTCTGATTTCCTTCTTTTAGTTTCAGAATTAGAGATGTAAGTACCAAGCGAATCAGACTATTTGTGGCAGAGATCAACGTGTTTTCTCCTTATAGCAAGACCTATGTTGGAAGTAAAATTAAAACCAGAAGTTTGTTGGGTGAAGGAGGTATTAGAGCTGTGGATTTAGATGGATGATCTTAATGGTTTGTGTCATCCAAGAATGAGACTTTGATATACCGCAGGGCTCAGCTCAAATGGCGTTTCCTCATGGAAGCCCTCTCTGACCTCTCAGACTGGGTCAGGTCCCTTGTTACGTGCACTCATACACACGGTTATTTTACCTCTGACGGCCTTAGCACAGCCCTTAAATTAATCAATTAATTGTAAGATTAATTATTATTTGTTATATGTCTTCTATGCCAGACTTTATGAGGATAGAGTCTGTATCTTGTTTAGTACCTAACAGGGCCCGATGTGTAGTATGGATCAAAAGATGTTGAATGAATGGAGTGACAGAAAATTGTCAGGCACACCTGCTTTTTTGCAGTAGTGGGTCAGGGCATCCGTTCCCAAGGATGGGGCTGGAAATACGCTGCTGAGTATTTTTTCTGCTGGCTTTCCTTTTATCATTTCTTATGGACCTTCCCTTTTCTATTAGTAGGAAAATGAACAAGGTGCTGAAAGAGCATTAATACTTAGAAGACTTACATTCTATTAACAGTGATAGTGGCAACAACTTTTAATCTGTATGTTGCACCAATTTTTTTTTAAATTCTCATGTTTGATAAGTTGATCTTTATCCAGTGAAAGAATTAGAATTATCCAGTGAAGAAATTTTTGTAGTTAATCTGGTAAAGTACAGATCTCCCCATTTACAAATGAGGAAGCCGAGATGCCTTTGTAAGATGCTTGTCCGTGGTCACATGTAGTTCACGGCAGAACTGGAAACGGGGGGCTTCTGGTGCACACAGTATCCCACGCATTAGTGACAGCCCATAAGCATCATCTTTTCAACTTTAATTGGCTATATTCAGTTTTTATCTTTTTTGATTGCCTCTTTAAATAAAAAGTCAGTGGCTTGACATTTTCTTTAGGTTTATTGGATTCTTTCTGTGTTAGCAATGAGAGTCCTTTGTCGATTGTATGTGTTATAGCTGTCTGCTTTGTTTTTTACTTAATGATATCTTTTGTTGAGCATAAGTTTCTATATGGTCATATTTTTTGGTCCTTTTCTGTATCACTTGTAC